>NC_044038.1:121361080-121661080 GCF_901765095.1 Microcaecilia unicolor | reverse complement strand
CCGATGGCGGGGTGTGCCGCAAAATAGGTACACAGTGTTGCACCTTTATCCCCAACAATACTGCTCCAGATGGATCAATTACCAGAGCTTTGAAAGGCCTTACCTCACTGTCAAAGGAATTGGCTGAGAACTCTGGTGTTGATACATCTTGGACTGGTTGGATGGATAAAGCCTTTGGTAAATGGAAGACATTTATCATCTCTGCAGCCACCACCATAATCATAGTGGTAGCAATTTTTGTATTAGTAGGATGCTGCATAATCCCTTGTGCTAGAGGCTTAGTAGAACGCTTAATTGAAACTGCCATAACCAAGAAAACAACCACAGGACAATATGTCCTGTACGAAAATCTCCTTCCCAATACCACAGGAGATAACACATTGGACTATCTTCCTATGAGATGGACCAATCGCTATGCAAATGCTAGAGACAATGTAGAAATGTCTGCGACTGTATGATCAATTAAAAGCACACAGGGATGCAATATAATAACGTAAGGCTTTATAAAATGATGTGATCAATAATCAATATGACTATGTAATCAATGCAAATGTATACTCAAAATATAATCAGTATATAACCAAAGAATCAATGATTGTTAGCAATATATATACACACATATGTAAGCGTAAGATTAAACCTGCATATTAGTAGGTTGAAAGATATTATTGTTGTAATCATAGTATGTTACTTAATCGCAGATATGGGTAAGCCTCAAGAAGGATTGAAATAACCGAAGTAGTGCCTATGTTGTGACCTGAATTCCAAAATTATGACCATACCAGTTTTCAATTAGACTCTCCAATTCGATAGTTTTATAGGATACCTTCTGGAATGGATGGTACCATGGTACATTAACCCTGGTGTCACCCTATGAGATAGGGTGAAGAGGGGAATGTTAATAGGTGTCCCAGCTTGAGACCTATCCACTGGAATAGTGGTGGGCCAAGTTGCATAGCTTAAACAAGCTGAAAAGCACTGACTAGGCCTGATAATCAGCTGATGGCCTTATAGCAGAGAGCCTGCAAGAGCAGGGCTGCTTGGTGAATCTTATTGAAACCTGGTACAACTTTCACATTGAGTGTAACACTTAAGATGTAGAAATTAATGACAAAAATGGTAAAAAGCTTGGTTCTTAAAATGGAGTTTGTCTTTATAAAATGGCTCCCAGTATCACAAGATACAAAGACACAGATCTCTCTCAATATTAGGAAAGAGGTTTTAAAAGTGTTGAAATTGGCACTATGAAGAAATCTTTGAGAGGAGGGGCAGGTGGGCACCTGACCTGCGGTTAAGTATGAAGAAAGATTAGAAAAAAAGTCTCTCTCCAATTGACTTGTATGGGGAAGAAATACTATATAAGAAATGCAGAGCTGAGCTAAAATCGGATTCTTTCCCCACTGAAATCTCCGAAAGGCGAAGCTCTGGCCGGTTGAACCCAGAATCTGTCTGATGTTTGTACCAAACTGAAGTCCTGACTTGGGTGAGAATAAAAGACTATTTCTTTCACTAAACTGCTCCAGTCTCTGTTTCAATCTATTCTCTCTTCTCCCCCTGTTTCACAGAATACTACACACACACACAAGTAAGATTCTTTCTCACTCACATAAATTTCATGTGGGAACATAAATGGCCAAAGATTCACTTAGATCCAGATAGACAGAAAGCTGTGGTTATGGGAATTAGATTTGAACTGCGCCTTCTGTCACCCCCCCCTACGCCTTCATGACCGGAGGCGCTCCTTAGAACCCCGAGACATAACACCATGGAATGGGGTGTCACTGGAATTCAGGGAGGGGGTGATTAACAAGATCTTAGAAGAACAAACCCTCTGTACACCTCCGTGGGGAAGGGTCCTGCGGGGGTCTAGAGAGGGGTAATTAAACATTAGGTATTTTGAACCTTTCTACTTTGTTGTTTGGATTTCTTTAGGCTCTTCCTCCTTTTTTTGCTATTGTGTGTGTGGATCCTCACCTCTGCTTATCTCTGTGTTATAGGACACTACCAGTTACGCACATAACTTGTCATATTAGCTGCTAATTGGCATTGTCAATCAATAATTGGCTATAACTGGGGTTAATCGCCACAAATTTGCAATTACACACACAACTACACTTAGTTGGTACTGTATAACCTTGGTGCTTAATTCATTTACCTACAAATTCTATGTAGTGCGACGAGAGCTGCTCATACAAACCTGGGTGTATTCTGATTTGCATGCACAACTCAATTGGTTAACAAGCCAATCAGCACCAATAATTGAATGTTAACAAGCAATCAGCACTAATTGGCACTAATTAGAATTTACAAGCACTACTCACTAAATGTATTCTATAAAGTAGTCTGCATAAATTCTACTATGTGGATTTCAAAAGTGGGCATGGCCATATGAGGAGCATGGATGGGCCATGGGAGTTCCAAACATTTACATGCCCAAAGTTAGGTATGGGTATTTAAACCAGCTTTTCATTGGTGTAAATGGCTGCACCTAAATTTTAGTTGCATGGATGGTGCTATGCATATTCTATAAACCATGCCTATCTTAGGCGCGGTTTATAGAATATGCATAAACGCGTTTTCCATCTGTGCCGATTTTGTTTGTTCCAAATATGGAATCTGGCCCTTAGCACCCAACTGCTAGGGGGGTAAGGGTAATGCATTTGATATAGTGCATTTCTGTGCAACCACCAAAGCTGTTTACATTTATTATATTCAGGTACTCTCTCTGTACTTAGTGGGTTCACAATCTAAGTTTTTGCACCTGGGCCAACAGAGGCTTAAGTGACTTGCCCAGGGTCACAAGGAGCTGCACTGGGTGTGGACATGAGAGGGGCATGGGCAGTTCAGAGGTATGCTTAGAATTTTACACGCTAAAGTTACAGGATACTGTCAGTTACGCGCTTGAATAAAGACAGCTCGGCACAAGCATTTACACTAGCTACTGAGCTAGCATAAGTGCACGCACCTAAAAGTCAAGCATGTAACTGCGGACTCATGCTAGTATTTTATAACAGCAATGTCATTACTGAATCTGTGCTTAGCACATGTAGCCCTAACTTTAGATGAGAATTACTCCCCATAGAGGTCTCAGGATAAGTTGCCTCCTGACCTTTCCCTCATCATCTTCGAGCCAGCTCCCATAAATCAGCCATCATACAAACTCAGAATTTAGAAGCAAAGCCTTTCATTTTAGATCAATATTCAATTTTCAGTTATGTTGTGAAAAAAAATTACCCCAGTTTCATGCGACTCAATAGAATTTTGTAATACATCC
Organism: Microcaecilia unicolor; assembly: GCF_901765095.1. NCBI lineage: Eukaryota > Metazoa > Chordata > Amphibia > Gymnophiona > Siphonopidae > Microcaecilia > Microcaecilia unicolor. The sequence continues at coordinate 121,657,806 of NC_044038.1, read as the reverse complement.
TCTTCTTTGAGGACAACCAAGGGCAGACTTCAGCCCAAATATAACATTCAATGCTGAGCCATGACCAGGCAGCACCGCTGAATATCCAGAGTCAGCAACTGATCTGGAAGGTTATGCATATGTCAACTGATATTCAATGGCAGCACCTGCAAAGCTATGTGGGCAAAATTGGACTGCACAAAAGGCAATTCTGTCTGCTTAGCTGTGTGGGCTCTAGCACTGAATATGGTCAGTGCCTGCATAACTGTTGGCTCCTCCTCGACTCTGCACACTAACCAGGCAGCGTCATGGCTGTCAGAGCCAATATACAATGGCACTGCCCAGTTAAGCGCCACTGAATATCAGTGGCTGGGATGCTGAGCATGGTTTAAGCTGGGAATACCCTCGCCTGTGTGCTTTACAGATTTGCTAATTCACTTCTTGACATTCACAGCAAAGCAGTGTATAAAAGCAAAAGCAACATACAAGCCATAAAATTAAAAATATCTATGTACTACTACTACTACTATTTAGCATTTCTATAGCGCTACAAGGCGTACGCAGCGCTGCACAAACATAGAAGAAAGACAGTCCCTGCTCAAAGAGCTTACAATCTAATAGACAAAAAATAAATAAAGTAAGCAAATCAAATCAATTAATGTGAACGGGAGGGAAGAGAGGAGGGTAGGTGGAGGCGAGTGGTTACGAGTCAAAAGCAATGTTAAAGAGGTGGGCTTTCAGTCTAGATTTAAAGGTGGCCAAGGATGGGGCAAGACGTAGGGGATCAGGAAGTTTATTCCAGGCGTAGGGTGCAGCGAGACAGAAGGCGCGAAGTCTGGAGTTGGCAGTAGTGGAGAAGGGAACAGATAAGAAGGATTTATCCATGGAGCGGAGTGCACGGGAAGGGGTGTAGGGAAGGATGAGTGTGGAGAGATACTGGGGAGCAGCAGAGTGAGTACATTTATAGGTTAGTAGAAGAAGTTTGAACAGGATGCGAAAACGGATAGGGAGCCAGTAAAGCGACTTGAGGAGAGGGGTAGTATGAGTAAAGCGACCCTGGCGGAAGACGAGACGGGCAGCAGAGTTTTGAACCGATTGGAGAGGGGAGAGGTGACTAAGTGGGAGGCCAGCAAGATGCATATTCATTAGAGCTATCCTAAAAACACAACCTGTTTGAGCCTAACTGAACTTTTGCATTCCTGCCTTACATGGAAGTATGCCTCATTCATTTTAATGGGCAAGGTGGAGGGCGAGTAGGGTGGACATACAGAGACCTCCCAGTGTCATCTCCTCCAACAAACCACAAGAAATTGTCAGGTTGCAAATGTCACCTATGAAAGGCCAACAATCAGTCTGTATGGGGACAGGGCATGTCCTAGATCATCCAGTACTGATTGTTGTAAACAAGCTTACCTGCAGAGGTTTAAACATAAGTGAAGAAACGTTGGACCAATTTTTTGAGTAGCTTTGGGAACTTAAGAATCTTGTCCCTAATCTAAGTGTAACTTCTAAAAGCTCGTTAAGAAATATACTAAGCTAATCCAATAAAAAGATCTTACTGTGCACTCAAGAGGATTGAAAGAGCAACACAGCAATTTACTGTGAAAAATGTGCATTATTAGTGAATAGACTCCAGTAACAAAAATGGGACTGGTGGAAAATAACATGCATTAACACCAACAGTTTAAAGAATAAGATACAGCAGAAGTGGGAAACAGAAAAGACATAAAGGCATAATTGTGGGACGGAGAGAGAGAGAGAGAGTTAGGTGTATGCAAGGAAAATTTGGGGGTTTGTTTTCCAATCATTTTTAGATATTTTGCCAATTTTGGGATAATTTTAGAAGAGAAAACATATAAAATTTGCTTAACACACAAATCTATATTATGCATATTATTAATATAGAAAAATTTTCCAGAGAAGGGGAAACGGTAAAACTAGAGGACATTATGTTTCAACTTTTTTATTGTATTATCGTAATAACAAACCATTATACAACACCAAAATGAGTATATACGTATACATCGCAGTCAACTAAATATATCATCAACAACATGTTTGTAATAATTTCCCCCCCCCCCATGTTCCCCTTTCTCCCCTCCCTCCCTTCCCCATTCCTCCCCTCCAACAAGCTGATATATTATTGTGATATTATTGACAAAAGAAAAGGAGTAACATCATTTACATAATAAAGTATAATAGTATCAACCTCCAATGTCTTATGTGTTTTCATTGCTTATCCTCCAGTTTCGGCTATATATTATAACCAATATCACATCTTGATCATAAGATCCCCCTCCTCCCCTATTTACCTATAGTTGAGTCTTCTGTTATCTCAATTGACACCCAGAAAAAAAGGAAAAAAAAAAACATTACAGAGTGTTAAGAATTCGACTTCTCCCTCTGTGAGTCATCCCATCCAGATAACACCCCCAGATTTTTAGAAAGCGCTCTTTACGCTTGTATGTCCCTTTTGCCTCTCTCGCTTCCCAAGTAAGCAATTGGTGTACCTGGTTCCGCCAATGCCAGAAGGTCGGAGGGTGTGCAGAGGTCCAGTGCTGCATTATGCATTTCTTGGCAATGAGACATGTTTTGTGGCATAGCACCATTTTATCTTTGTTTAGCCTGGGAAAGGCGTCATGTTTATCTAGCACTAAACATAGAGGGTTCAATGCTATATCACAATTAACAGTTGTAGATAGAAATACAGCTATGTGTCTCCAGTATTTTTTTATTGCAGGGCATGCCCATATCGCATGATATAGCGTATTATCTGCCCTCTGACATTTCAAGCAGGTAGCAGTATGGATGCCCCCTGATTTGTATAATTGTGTCTGGGTAAAATAAGCCCTATGCAATATGCGAAACGCACATTCCCTAAGGTTAGCCCCTCCTACTATTCTGGGTATATCCTGTATTTGTTTTACAATATTCCAACTGGTCAATGCTCTGCCTATATCTATTTCCCATTTCTGACGGAGTAGACTAAACTCTCTCTCAGGCATCAGTCCCCACAATTTCAGATGTATGCTGGAGATTGACGGCACCTCCTCAGCTATTTCTTCGAAGAATTTTCTAATTTTCTCACCTAAGTGTTTCTTAATCTCATCTGTATTTAGTGTGCGCACATAGTGCGTGAGTTGGCTATGCGCAAAATGATCCCTCCACTGTGCATTAGTTTGCATTTGTGTTACTGCTTTGATATGTCCATCAACCCCCAATATATCCTGCATGGTTGCTAAGCCGTTTCTTTCCCATGTGATAAAAGTTTGATTCTCTATCCCCGGTACAAACATCGGGTTGCTCCTAATAGTTAACAGCTCGGTATTAAAGGGGTCCCGCCCCAGAAGTTTCCCTATATATCTCCACGCTTCCCTGGTAGGCTGGAGCAAGACACTATGTTTAAATCTATGGGGGAGTATCTTATTCTGGGTATGTAATAACGCTAGATAATTATATGGGGCGAAGTACACTGTCTCATACTCAAGTGGTGTATGATCCGATGTATCCATTACCCAATCTCTAACCTGTCTTAGCAAGCAAGCCATATTGTAGTATTTAATATTTGGAATCCCCATTCCCCCTTGTCTCCACCCTCCTAGCAGGAATTTCAGTTGAAGTTTGGCCCTTTTCCCAGCCCAACAGAATTTTCTCAGAATTTTATAAAAGTGTTTTATGTCAGTCTGCTTGAGTTTTAGTGGTAGAACCTGTAAAACATACAGCCACCTCGGCATTATCACCATCCTTGTTAAACATATCCTCCCTGTCAAAGATATCGTAAGGTTTTGCCAAGAATTTAACTGGTGCATGGTCTGCTCTTTGAGTTTGCTAACATTTAAATCATATAGATCTCTTGTATTTACCGGTAATAGAATGCCTAAATATTTAAAAGATTTAGTTGCACGCTTTAAAGGGAAGTCTATGGGCCACAGACTATGGGCATCTGTATTTATAGCTAAGGCCTCTGATTTGTCAAGGTTTAGCGTGAATCCCGAGTAGTCTCCAAACTCCCTAAAAATCTCTAATACATTACCCAGCGCTTCTCTTGGGTTCTTTAAAATAATTAGCAAATCATCTGCAAATGCAGCCATTTTGAACTGCTGATGTTGTATGTCCACTCCAGGCACTGCTGGGCATTCTTGAATATCCCTAATTAGAGGGTCTAAATATAGTGCAAATAGTAAGGGCGATAACGGGCAGCCTTGTCTCGTTCCCCTGCCTATATGAATTACCTCAGATAAGTTTCCATTGACCATTACCTGCGCTAGAGGGTCTGCATATAAAGCTTTAATCGCCTGTACAAACTCTCCTTTTATACCATATCCCTCCATCACCTCATATAAGAAAGACCATTCCACTTTATCGAACGCCTTTTCAGCGTCAAAACTAATCATTAAAGCTTGTTCATTAGTATGCTCTAAATATTCCAATGATGTCAAAATTCGTCTGAGATTCTTAGCAACCGACCTACCCTGCACAAAGCCAACTTGAGCTTCATGGATTATTTTTGGTAGAACACGGCCTAGTCTATTTGCTAAAATTTTTGCGAATAATTTTGCTTCATGGTTAATAAGCGATATAGGGCGATACGATGTTACTAGTTGCGCATCTCGATTGGGCTTTGGAAACACAATTATACGCGCTAGATTTAAATGTTCAGGTAATGTACCATTTGATATCCATTCTTTAAACACTTTAGTTAATGTAGGTACAATCGACTCTCCCATTAATTTATAAAATTCTGCTTTGTATCCATCGGGACCTAGCGCTTTACCCATCTTGCTATGTCCTATAGCCCATGTGATCTCATCCTCACTAATCTCCGCGTTCAATAGATTGCGGTCATGTTCATTTATCTGTGGGATCGTAAGGTTTTGAAGATATTGCTTGCCTGATAACCCTTCTTGTTCTGTGGAGCTATATAAGTGTTGATAATATGTTTTAAATTCCTGTCTAATTCCTTTATTAGAATGTATCAAATTTCCCTCTTGTGTTTTTATACTAGTGATATTTCTGGAAGCGTATCTAGGGGCAATAGCTCTTGCCAGAAGTTTCCCTCCCTTATTCCCAAATTTATACAATTGGAATCTATAATATGTTTGGGATTTCACTTCCCTATCGTGTAGTAAGGAGTTAAAAGCCGCCTGTATTTCTAATATCTCCTGTCTAAGCCGAGGGCAAGGATTTAAGCCATAATGTCTATTCGCTTCTCTCAATTGTTTCTCCAGTCGCAGGATTTCCCTATCTCTTGCACGCTTGTATTGGGTAGTAAAACTGATAGTTTCTCCTCGCAAGACCACCTTTGCGGCTTCCCAAAAACTAGTTGATGTTGGTACTGTGTCCTCATTAAAATGTTTATACTCTGCCCATTTCGTTTGTAAATGTTCTCGAAATCTCACATTATTCACTAAATACGTTGGGAACATCCACCCCCGAAATTTCTCTTCTTCCCCTCCCCCCATCCAACTCATATGTACCGTCGCATGATCCGAGATAACGCACGGTCCTATATCAGCGTCTCTAATTGTGGGAAATAATGTGCTTGATGTTAATAGGTAGTCAATCCTGGAAGAGGTACCATGAGCTCTTGACATATGTGTATATTCTCTGATCCCAGGATGCAACGTCCTCCATATATCTATGAGATCTAGTGTGGTGCATAATTCAGGTAGTCCTCCAGTTTGTGTTCGGTGGATTGTTGCCGGAGGGTGCGATCGGTCTATTTGTGGGTCCCAGGTCATATTAAAATCTCCTCCCAGTATTATTGGTATTGATTCTAAACGTGCTATTTTTGCCACTAGTTTTTTGTAGAATTTAAGATCTAGGACATTTGGGGCGTATATACTGCCCAGTAAGAGTTTTTGTCTATTAATTGTGACAATAGCTAACACATATCGTCCCTCAGGATCCTGGATTATCTTATGAATGTGGTTTGTTATTCCTTTTCTAATTAGAATTGCTACTCCCCTTTTTCTCCCCACCGCTGCTGTTGACATACATTCCCCCACCCACCATTTATTCAATTTAGCATGTTCTTCTGCAGTTAAATGTGTCTCTTGTAAGAAGGCTATGTCAGCCCTAAGCCTTTGGAGGTGTCTTAAGATTTTTGATCTTTTTATGGGCGAAGGGATGCCCCCAACATTCCATGTAATTACCTTAATTAATGTATCTGCTTTGGCCTTCCATCTCCATATTTACATGATCTTGGTGTCCGAGAGGAGCCAGCCCAGCCTCCAGCCCCCCCCCCCCTGTTCAAATAATCGAGCGAATAGTCTATCTTTCTTTTCAGGTATCACTTGTGTTGTCTGGTAATGTCTCCTGTAACCTCCCTCCCTCCTCCCCTTAACTAGAGGGCATTAATTGAGGTTGTGGGGTGATAGATTTAGGAGTAGTGTCAGGAAATTCTTTTTCATGGAGAGGGAGGTTGAGGCCTGGAATGCCCTCCAGAGGGAGGTGGTAGAGACAAAAATGGTGACAGAATTCAAATATGTCACACAATAATTATACAATTAAAAAAAAAATAACAGTCATCAAAAAAACAACCAAAACATACAAAAAAAAACAAAATATCCACATCATGCAATAGTACTACAAATAACCAAAGACCAAAACAAGGGGAGGTATACTAATAAGACAGCTCAAAACCAATACACAGGACAAACTAGTTCTTGCTGCTGAATCTTCATATACCAGAGATAACCTATACTGTATACAGAAACATGGAATAAGGCCCATCTAATCTTATCTAATCTTCCCAAATTACTTCCTGCCACATGCACTTGTTAATCTCAAACTTTCCTTCACATCTTCATGGTGAAATATCCTCTGTATTCATCCCATCTTTATGTACATTCCTTCACATTTTTTACCTCTACTGAAAAGTTCATCCATGCATCCACAACGCCCTCTATGAACTACAGTTTTCTGATCTTCCTCCCAAGTTTACTCTCTTGGAGTTTCATAACATGACCTCTTGTTCTAGAAATCTACTTAACCAACTACCGACCAGTCGCTTCTATCCCACTCACAACAAAATTGATGGAAGGCATAGTGACGAAACAACTCACGGAATACCTGACCAAACACTCAATTTTACATGAGTCTCAATCAGGATTTCAATCAAATCATAGCACTGAAACTGTACTAGTGTCGGCAATGAACTCATTCAAAAAAACGATCGCAACCGGCAAGAACATACTCATACTACAATTTGACATGTCTAGTGCCTTCGACATGGTGGATCATGAAATTTTGTTACACCTACTAGAGTACTTCGGAATCGGAGGCCCAGTTCTCAAATGGTTTGAAGGATTCCTCACCACCAGATCCTATCAAGTAACAACGAATACGGACAGATCGCCACCATGGATACCAGAATGCGGAGTTCCTCAAGGATCCCCCCTCTTACCAACTATCTTCAACCTAATGATGATACCATTAGCCAAACTCCTAGCCAACCAAAACCTTAACCCCTACATATATGCCGATGACGTTACGATCCATATCCCGTTCAAAAGTGGCTTAAATGAAATAACCAATGAGATCAACCAGAGCTTCCAGATCATGCAGTCTTGGGCGGACTCATTCAAGTTAAAACTCAATGTCTAGTTCTCACCTCCTAATACAACACAAACAACTACCCTACTATAACCACCCCCTACTGCACACTTCCTATCTCAGAAAACCTGAAAATTTTTGGCGTCACCATTGATCGAAACCTCACTCTCGACACCCACGCAAAGAATACAACGAAAAAAATGTTCCAATCTATGTGGAAACTCAAAAGAATAAAACATTTTTTCCCAAGAAACATCTTCCGCACCCTAGTACAGTCATTAGTAATAAGCCACTTGAACTACTGTAACGCTCTGTATGCAGGCTGTAAAGAACAGACCATCAAAAAAACTCCAAACAGCCCAGAACACCGCAGCCAGACTCATTTTTTAAATACCTAAATACGAAAGTGCGAAACCCCTAAGAGAGAAACTGCACTGGCTCCCGCTCAAGGAACGAATTGAATTCAAGATCTGCACGACTGTACACAAAATCATTCACACAGATGCCCCACTCTATATGTTAAACATAGTGGACTTACCGCCCCAAAATGCCAAAAGATCGGCCTGCAAATTCCTCAATCTGAACTTCCCCAGCTGTAAAGGAATGAAATACAAACAGGCTTATGCTACCACCTTGGCGTACAAAAGCACACAGTCTTGGAACGCACTATCCATGGCCCTGAAAACCATGACCAATCTAACCAGCTTTCGCAAAGCTTTGAAAACACATCTCTTCAACAAAGCCTACAAAAGTCACCCTCAATGAAACAAATCATTCCTTAAACCACCCAAGTACACCAAAAAAACACCTCTCACATGACCTTACCTAACACCTTCCATCTAAATCCTCTTTCACCACTGCTTATGATCGACTGTTTTTTAAATCATGTAACAATGTTATCATATCTATACTCTGTAAGCCACATTGAGCCTGCAAAAAGGTGGGAAAATGTGGGGTACAAATACAATAAATAATAAAAAGCACCTCCAACGTTCTGAAGCTGACCATGGAACACTGGAGTGAAGGGTTCGTAAGGTTCGTCATTCTGTCACCATCTCTCTCTGTCCTGCCCTCGCATCAAAACGTGATGACGTCGAGGGCGGAACAGTGAGATGGAAGGGCACGTCACACGCATGAGGGTGTCATCGTCCCTCCCTCCCTCCCTTCCAGTTCCAGGCCCCCTTCCTCCGATTTTTAAAAGTCATCTTCACTTACCAAATCAGGGTTATGGCGGCCGGCAGCAGCGGTAAAACGTGTGCAGGCTAGGCCCTTCTCTCTCTCTCAGCTGTGGTCCTGCCCTCATTTCCTGTTTCCGCAAGGGCGGGACCACAGCTGAGAGAGAGAGAAGGGCCTAGCCTGCACGCGTTTTACCGCTGCTGGCCGCTGCCGTAACCCTGACTTGGTGAAGATGACTTTTAAAAATCGGAGGGAGGGGGCCTGGAACTGGGAGGAAGGGAGGGGGGACACTGGAACTGGGAGGGAGGGAGGAGGGGGGACCCTGGAACTGGGAGGGAGGGGGACAACCCTGGAACTGGGAGGGAGGGAGAGGATGACCCTGGAACTCGGAGGGAGGGAGGGACGACCCTGGAACTCGGAGGGAGGGATGACCCTGGAACTGGGAGGGAGGGAGGGAGGGACGACCATGGAACTGGGAGGGAGGGAGGGAAGGGGGGCGACGACCCTGGAACAGGGAGGGAGGGAGGGGGGCGATGACCCTGGAACTGGGAGGGAGGGGGGGAGGGCGATGACCCTGGAACTGGGAGGGAGGGGGGGACACTGGAACTGGGGGGAGGGAGGGGGGAGCCCCTGCCACACACTCTCAATCTCACACACAAACTCTCTCTCTCACACACAGACACACTCGCACCCACACTCACTATCTGTCACACACACACACTCGCACATTCACTTTCTCTCTCTCTCACACAGTCATTCTCACACACACTCTCTCAAACATACACACTCCGAGGAAAACCTTGTAGCGCTCGTTTCATTTCTTTGAGAAACGGGCCTTTTTTACTAGTCTGCAATAATATACCGGAGATCAAATTCCTTCAGATACTCAGAATAAACAGCAAGCAAACTTTGCAGTGGGACTCTACAGTCTTCAGTATTCAGAGCCTTAGGATGTGTGTACAAATCCTTCATCATGCTCTGTGTTGGTGTGTTCCCAGCTATTTACTCATTGCAGGATGTTTGTTTTGCAATCAGTATTCTGACATGTGCATCCCAAGAATCTATGCTGTCTCTCTACTTACTGATATCAATCCTCTGTTCAATTGGCAAGGGATTGACTCTGCTGACAAGTTTTGCTAAGCATGTAGCTGCAAGGAGCCAAGCATAGGATGTCTGAGAGAGAAAAAGACAAAACACAAGATTGAGAGATGTGAAAGCCCTGAAAAAAATGGACAAATTGGAGAAAATGGCTTTTTCTTCTTTTTTCTATGAAAAGCTTCAAGTGTATTTTTCCTTTTTGATGGGCCCTAACAAAAAAAAAATAATACCACAAATATAGCAAAGATACTTACCTCTAGCAGGTATTCCCCGAGGACAGCAGGCTAATTGTTCTCACATGTGGGTCGATGTCAGCATCAGCCCGGGAAGCGGCATTTTGCAAGCAAAATATAAAAAAATGTTTTGCCAGAGTCTTCTGGCATACATGCAGCATGCACGGACAGATTTCCCACCTGTCGCACAATCGCGTCTCCTCAGTTAAATCAAAAAGCATATAAAGAAACAACTCCAAAGGGGAGGTGGCGGGTTTGTGAGAACAATCAGCCTGCTGTCCTTGGAGAATACTTGCTACCGGTAAGTATCTTCGCTTTCTCCAAGGGCAAGCAGGCTGCTTGTTCTCACATGTGGGGTATCCCTAGCATCCAGGCTCACTCAAAACAATGAACAGTGGTCAATTGGGCCTCGCAACGGTGAGGACGAAACAAAGATTGACCTGAAACAAAAACAACTAACTGAGAGTGCAGCCTGGAACAGAACAAAAAGGTCCTAGGGGGGTGGAGTTGGATTCTAAACCCCAAGCAGATTCTGCAGCACTGACTGCCTGTCATGTCCCCTACCTCAAAGCAAGCGGCATCCTCGGGCTGAACGGGGTCCCGTTGACACGCACACTTGACTGGCGCTGCGTATGCCTTGTAGCGCTATAGAAATGCTAAATAGTAGTAGTAGTAGTAGTAGCACTGCCTGAGCCATGTGTGTGTAGTCCTCGCTGGGTTCGTTCAGAGAGTGGTGGTTTGCAGGCTCCTTAACTGCTTTGCTTCCATGCACCTGTTTCTGCTCTCTCTCTGCCTGGCTTCCAGGCTCCTTGATTGCTTTGCTTCCATCCACCTGGGTCTGCTCTTCCTCTGCCTGGCTTCCCTTGCTTCTCTCCTATTGGTCTTCCGGTTCCTCCTTCCCCTGCTCTTGTCCTATGGCTGTGCCCCTTCTCCCTGCTGATGTCAGACGCCAGCACTTTATCAGCTGAGCTCTCCCTGGACTCCATGCTTCGGCTTCTACTTTGGTAGGTGTTTCTAACTCTGTAGTCTGCTTCTTATCTACTGGTCTCTCGTTGCTGACTTTGCAGGTTCCTGAATTACTCTCATGCCTGCCGCCTGCCTACTGACATGCCTGTACCTGGATTACTCTCTTGCCTGCCTACTGACTTTCGCCTGCATCTGGATTACTCTCTTGCCTGCCGCCTGCCTACTGACTTTCGCCTGTACCTGGATTACTCTCTTGCCTGCCGCCTGCCTACTGACTTTCACCTGTACCTGGATTACTCTCTTGCCTGCCGCCTGCCTACTGACTTGCCTGTACCTGGATTACTCTCTTGCCTGCTGCCTGCCTACTGACTGCCAATTGTACCTGGATTACTCTCTTGACCTGCTGCCTGCCTGGCCGATACATTCATCACCCCGCTTTCAGCTCCATCCCATAAGTCCTGCAGTCCGCCCGCACCTAAGGGCCCAACCTCTGGGGAACGACAGTCAGCACAGGTGAAACCCAGGGTTGTCTAGCCGTCAAGCAGAACCTGGTCCGAGTACCGGGCTCAGCAGCGCTCTACTTGGTAGAAGAACTCACAAGTCTGACATTGCCCAAACCGACTGTCACGTCGGGTATCCTGTTGAAGGCAGTAGTGAGATGTGAATGAGTGGACTGATGACCACGTTGCAGCCTTGCAAATCTCTTCAATGGAGGCTGACTTTAAGTGAGCCACCGACGCAGCCATGGCGCTAACATTATAAGCCGTGACATGGCCCTCCAGAGTCAGCCCAGCTGGGGCATAAGTGAAGGAAATGCAATATGCTAGCCAATTTGAGATTGTGCGTTTTCCGATGGCGACTTCCCTCCTGTTGGGATCGAAAGAAAGAAACAACTGGGCGGACTTGCTGAGGGACTTTGTCCGCTCCACGCAAAAGACCAATGCAGGTGTGCAAGCTGCTTTCACAAGGGTGGGCATAAGGACAGGGAAAAAATGTTGGCAAGACAATTGACTGGTTCAGATGGAACTGCAACACCACCTTCGGCAGGAACTTAGGGTGCATGTGGAGGACTACTCTGTTGTGATGAAACTTAGTATAAGGTGAATCCACTACTAAGGCCTGAAGCTCACTGACCCTACAAGCTGAAGTAACTGCCACCAAGAAAATGACCTTCCAGGTCAAGTACTTCAGATGGCAGGAATTCAGAGGATCAAAAGGAGCTTTCATCAGCTGGGTGAGAACGATGTTGGAGATCCCATGACACTGGTGGAGGTTTGACAAAAGCAAACCTCTCATGAAGCAAACAACTAAAGGCTGTCCAGAGATAGGCTTACCCTATACACGGCGATGATAAGCACTAATTGCACTAAGGTGAACTCTTACGGAGTTGGTCTTGAGACCAGACTGACAAGTGTAGAAGGTATTCAAGCAGGGTCCGTGTAGGACAAGAAAGAGGATCTAGGGCCTTGTTGTCGCACCAGACGGCAAACCTCCTCCATTTGAAAGAGTAACACTTCTTCGTGGAATCTTTTCTGGAAGCAAGCAAGACCCGGGAGACACACTCAGAAAGACCTAAGGAGGCAAATTCTAAACTCTCAACATCCAGGCCGTGAGAGCCAGAGACTGGAGGTTGGGATGCAGTAGCGACCCCTCATTCTGTGTTATGAGGGTTGGAAAACAGTTAAATCTCCATGGCTCCCCGGACAACTCCAGAAGAAGAGGGAACCAAATCTGGCACAGCCAGAAGGGAGCAATCAGGATCATGGTTCCGAGGTTTTGCTTGAGTTTCAGCAAAGTCTTCCCTACTAGAGGTATGGGTGGTACAGAAGGCTTGTTCCCCAATGTATGAGAAAGGCATCTGACACTACTCTGTCGTGGGCCTGAAGCCTGGAACAGAACTGAGGGACCTTGTGATTGGTCTGAGTGGCAAAAAGATCCACCGAGGGGGTGCCCCACGCTCGGAAGATCTTGCGGGCAATGCCCATATTCAACAACCACTCGTGAGGTTGCATTACTCTGCTCAGCCTGTCGGCCAGACTGTTGTTTACACCTGCCAGATAAGTGGCTTGAAGACACATGCCATGACGGCACGCACAAAGCCACATCTGGACGGCTTCCTGACACAGAGGGCACGATCCGGTGCCCCCTACTTGTTGGTGTAATACATGGCAACCTGATTGTCGATCTGGATCAAGATGATTTGATTGGACAGCCGATCTCTGAAAGCCTTCAGAGCGTTCCAGATCGCTCGCAATTCCAGGAGATTGATCTGAAGACCTCTTTCCTGAAAGGACCAGGCTCTTTGAGTGTGAAGCCCATCTACATGAGCTGCCCAGGAAGGATGCATCCGTCGACAGCACTTTTTGTGGTTGGAATGGTCGTCCCATGGTCTAATTGGATTGAACTGTCCACCACTGAAGAGAATTCCGAAAGTCGGTGGACAGTTGGATCATACCCTCTAGGTCCCCCGCAGCTTGATAACACTGGGAAGCTAGGGTCAATTGAGCTGATCGCATATGTAGACGTGCCATGGCGTTACAAGAACTGTGGAGGCCATGTGCCCCAGAAGTCTCAACATCTGCCAAGCTGTGATCTGCTGAGATGCTCGAACTATGGACACCAGGGACAGAAGGATGTCTGGCCCTTGCCTCAGGGAGATAAACTCAAGCTGTCTTCATGTCCAGCAGAGCTCCAATTAACTCCAATATTTGGACTGGGGTGAGATAGGACTTGGGGTAATTTACTACGAACCCCAGTAGCTCCAGCACCTGAATAGTCATTCGCATAGACTCCAGAACACCTTCCTCCGAGGTGCTCTTCACTAGCCAATCATCGAGATAAGGAAACACTTGCACTCCCAGTCTGTGTAGTGACACTGCTGTCAGGATTGCTGGAAGTCAAAATTATTGCTGGACATACTTATATTAATATGAAACCAGCTTGACATAATATTAAACCAGCTTCTGACCTCTGAGAACTTCCCCCCTCCCCTTCAGGAATCAGAGGATGAAATGGACCAAATGGCCTAATTAGCCCTGTGTTTAATTGCTTTTGATCAGCATACTTTTTGTTCCATCTGGGAGCAGGGCTCTCTCTCTAAGAACAAAGGAGGCCAGACATAGAGGCTCCATGACTAGTAACTTCAAAAAGGACAACCGGTGAAATTGCTCATCTCTCCTGACATCAAAGAAAAGTACAATGGAGTTGGCTGGGAAAGAAGATAAGTTTTATGATCCCTTTGTTCTGGAGGTATAAAAACAGAGCACATGGTGCTAGGGGCAGCTTCCCCCCCTTCTCTCTGTCCCGGGCACTTCTCTGTGTCCTGGGCACTACGTCTCTCTCTTTCTTTCTCCCTGCAGCAGAGTGCACAGGACTCTGCTGGGCTGCCTTTGTTTCTTCTTTTTCTTTCTCTGCACATCTCCATCTTTAGCCACCAGAGCACCTGGCTCTGCTCCCCCCCATTCTCAGACAGCCCTATTCCAAGGTTTCTTTCTTCCTCTGAACAAACACCCTATCCTTTCTTTCTCCCACTAAACACACACCCAGAGACAGCCTGTACCAGTTACCTGTACTAAATGCTGTGAATCTATACATATCTGCAAATATAATATACTTTATATACCCTAAACCCGTGTGGATTGTGTATTCTTTAGGAACCCACTGCCTCTGTGAACTGGACTTGGGACCAACCCTAGACAACGATTGCTGACAACTGCGACTACTGCAAAGCACTTTGTAAACACCCTGGGTGCAGATGCAAGACCAAAAGGCAGTACACGGTACTGAAAGTGCTGTGTTCCCAGCCGAAATCGAAGATACCTCCTGTGAGCTGGAAGTATCGAGATGTGTGTGTAAGCATCAAGTCTAGAGAGCATAGCCAATCGTTTTCCTGAATCATGGGAAGAAGGGTGTCCAGTGAAACCATCTGGAACTTTTCTCAGACAAGGAATCTGTTCAGGGCTCTAAGGTCTAGGATGGGACGCATCACTCCTGTTTTCTTTTGCACAAGGAAGTACCTGGAATAGAATCCCAGCCCTTCTTCCCCTGGTGGAACAGGTTCGAATGCATTGGCGTTTAGAAGGGCAGAGTGTTCCTCTGTGTTACATCCCTCACCTGGTGCCAGGTCTGCACAGCCGATTCGCCGACGAGTCGTGGTCCGGCAAAGATAGCCGGCCATCTTGGTGTTGGTTAGCTTCAGGAGGAAAGGAGGGTCTGTTTCTGTTTCCTATTTCTGGCAACTGTCATCTCACAATGGAGAAGAGTAGTTAGTGGGGTTCCTCAGGGGTCTGTGCTAGGACCGCTGCTTTTTAATATATTTATAAATGATTTAGAGATGGGATTAACTAGCGAGGTAATTAAATTTGCTGATGACACAATGGAGAAGGGTAGTTAGTGGGGTTCCTCAGGGGTCTGTGCTAGGACCACTGCTTTTTAATATATTTATAAATGATTTAGAGATGGGAGTAACTAGCGAGGTAATTAAATTTGCTGATGACACAAAGTTATTCAAAGTCATTAACTCGCGACAGGATTGTGAAAAATTACAAGAGGACCTTACGAGACTGGGAGACTGGGCGGCTAAATGGCAGATGATGTTTAATGTGAGCAAGTGCAAGGTGATGCATGTGGGAAAAAAGAACCCGAATTATAGCTACGTCATGCAAGGTTCCACGTTAGGAGTTACGGACCAAGAAAGGGATCTGGGTGTCGTCGTCGATAACACGCTGAAACCTTCTGCTCAGTGTGCTACTGCGGCTAGGAAAGCGAATAGAATGTTGGGTATTATTAGGAAAGGTATGGAAAACAGGTGTGAGGATGTTATAATGCCGTTGTATCGCTCCATGGTGCGACCGCACCTTGAGGATTGTGTTCAATTCTGGTCGCCGCATCTCAAGAAAGATATAGTAGAATTGGAAAAGGTGCAGCGAAGGGCGACTAAAATGATAGCGGGTATGGGACGACTTCCCTATGAAGAAAGACTAAGGAGGCTAGGGCTATTCAGCTTGGAGACGAGACGGCTGAGGGGAGACATGATAGAGGTATATAAAATAATGAGTGGAGTGGAACAGGTGGATGTGAAGCGTCTGTTCACGCTTTCCAAAAATACTAGGACTAGGGGGCATGCGATTAAACTACAGTGTAATAAATTTAAAACAAATCGGAGAAAATATTTCATCACCCGTGTAATTAAACTCTGGAATTCATTGCCGTAAAATGTGGTGAAGGCAGTTAGCTTAGCAGAGTTTAAAAAGGGGTTGGACGGTTTCCTAAAGGACAAGTCCATAAACCGCTACTAAACGGACTTGGAAAAATCCCAAATCCCAGGAATAATATGTATAGAATGTTTGTACGTTTGGGAAGCTTGCCAGGTGCCCTTGGCCTGGATTGGCCGCTGTCGTGGACAAGATGCTGGGCTCGATGGACCCTTGGTCTTTTCCCAGTATGGCATTACTTATGTACTTATGTATGGGTTGGATCAATGGCCGCAGCCATCTTGGATAGATCAGGTCCTGGGAAGCCATCTTGGAGTAACGAGGTCAGGAAGGAAGCCCATATTTGGACGTAGGCACCTCTGCTGATTGGGGCAGCCATCTTGAATCAGCTGCACATGCTTGAGCCTAATTCCTCCACTACTTAAGACCCTGCCTTCAGTCCTTCGTTGCTTCGGCCTTCATTGTCTCAGAGGTCCACGCCGGAGTTCTGTTCACCAGCTTTCCTCAGTTCCTGTTTTCCTGTGTACCAGACCTCGGCTTGTTTTCCTGACCACGATTGTTTGCTGCCTGCCTAGACCTTGGACTGGTTTGACTATTCTTTGCCCTAAGGATTACTTGGCTATTGGACTGTGTCTGCTTGCCCGTCAGCCTGGTCAGTGGCTGTGCAACCCCGCCGGTTCCAGAAGTCCTGGTGGCCACCTGCAGCTGGAAGCTCAACTCTTGGTGAACGGTAGTCACTTTTCAGGTGAAGCTAGGGGTTGTCTGGCTGCCTGACCGAGTGCGGTGTCACTCCATCTCTGCCATGCTAAGTTGGGGCACAGGGGCTCACTCTACCGGGTCACAACACTCTGCAAGTACCTGCTTGTGCTGGGAGCTGTAAGAATGAGCTCCCGGTGGGCAATTTGGAGGTTTGGATTCCAGATTGAGGGTGTATCCTAACCAGACTATTTGAAGAACCTACCGGTCGGAGGTTATGAGAGGCCACCTTTGGTCAAAAAATATTAACCTCCCCCCCAACCGGCTAGTCGTCCAGCATGGACACTTTTACTGTGGCTATGCTTAACTGGAGCCAGTCAAAAGCCCGTCCCTTGCTTTTGCTGGGGAGCAGCTGGGGCCTTAGGTGCACGCTGTTGACGAGAACGAGCGCGCTGGGACTGAGTCTGGGTAGGCTGCCGAGAGACAGGACTGTATCTACGCCTAGCATAGGAATAGTGAACACTCCTCTTCCCTCTAAAAAAACCTCCTAGTTGAGGAGGTTGTAGCAGAAGACGCCTGGCGGGAGAGAGAATCCGTAGCATCATTATGCTTCTTGATGTAACATACATAGAAACATAGTAGGTGACGGCAGAAAAAGACCTGTATGGTCCATCCAGTCTGCCCAACAAGATAAACTCATATGCGCTACTTTATATGTATACCTGACCTTGATTTGTATCTACCATTTTCAGGGAAAAGACTGTAGAAGTCTGCCCAGCACTAGCCCCGCCTCCTAACTACTAGCCCCACCTCCCAACCACCGGTGTTGCCACCCAATCTCCGCTAAGCTTCTGGTCAACAAAATCCTCTACTTTCTCACCAAAAAGGTTGTGTCCCCCCCCCCCCCCCCCCGCAAGGAACATCCGCCATTCACTGCTGGACTGAATGATCCAGGTCAGAGACACGCAGCCATGAGAGTCTGTGCATCACTATACCCTGGGCAGTGATTCTGGATGCTACATCAAAAGTGTCGAACATGCCCCTGGCCAGGAACTTTTGACACGCCTTCTGCTGCCTGACCACCTGGCGAAAAGGCTTGGCCTGCTCCGGAGGGAGGGCATCAACCAAGCTGGACAGTTGCCTCACCGAGTTCTGCAAGTGGACGCTCGTGAAGAGCTGGTATGACTGAATTCAGGCAGCGAGCATAACGGCCTGATACATCTTCCTCTCAAAAGAGTCCAAAGTCCTAGCTTCTCTGCCTGGGGCGCTGAGGCATAGTCTCTAGTACTCTTGGCTCTTTTGAGGGTAGAGTCCACCACCATGGAATTGTGGGGTAACTGAGACCTCATCAACCCAGGTTCACCGTGGATCCGATACTGGGCACCAGCTTTCTTTGGAATCATGGGGCCAGACAGAGGGCATGACCAGTTCAGTATAAGGACTTCCTTCAGTACCCTATGTAGAGAACCTGTCACAGCCTCTCTACATGGAGAAGGATAGTCCAAGACCTTGAGCATGTCAGCCCTGGGCTCATCCTCAACCTCTATAGGGAAAGGAATAGTCGTAGCCATTTCCTGAACAAAAGATGTGAAGGACAGACTCTCCAGTGGAGATAGTCTCCTTTCTGGTGGAGGGGAAGGTTCAGAGGGAATCCCATAGGGCTCATCAGAAGAAAAGTACCTGGGATCTTCCTCCGACTCCCACGAACGTTCCTCTTCAGTATCAGATAAGACCTCTCTCAGGGCACTCCAAGACTGAGCCTGCCTTGACACCGAGGAACGACGTCCTCAATGGCAATGTCGAGAGGCCCATGCCCACCTGGACTGCAGCGAAGCTTCCTCTACCGACGTCGAAGGAGAGTCGACCTGGGTGGCAGCCGGCACCAAGGCTGGAGACCTCACCGCACGTGAAGGGCCAGATGCCGCTGCAACAGATGGTACAGAAGGTGCAAGCACCCCCGACACTGAAGCAGATTGGCGCAGCAATCCTTCCAGAAGCTCTGGAAGCAGGGCCCAGATGCGCTCGTCAAGAGCCACTATCGGAGAAGGCTGCGGGGTCAGTGGAACAACAGGTGGCAGAATCTGCCAAGGTTCGGGAGCAGGTACCAGGCTGCCAGGAGACCGACGCATCGGCACCTCCTGTATAGAGGGGGAGCGGTCCTCTCAGCACCAACGCTTCTTGGGAGCCATCGATGCCCCGGAGCTCCTGGCACCATTTGTTGAAGAACAATGATGGTGCTTCTTCGCCTTCGCTCGACACCTGTCGAGACTCCTCGGCACCGATGAGGACGACGTGGATTCCTCACATCTCCTCGGGGCCGGGTCCGACGAAGGTCAGTCCTAGGGGGCTTGCATAACAGGAGGCCTCGAGGCAGGTGGAGACCCACTCGACACCTCACTGCTCCCAGCACAAGTTGGTCTCTCGGCAGCCATTACTTCTTCTCCCGAATTCTATGCTTCCATCAATGTCGACGACCTCGGTACCGATGTCGATGTCGAAAGACCAGACCGAGCCCCAAAATGTTTTTCTCGCTGGGCTTCTCGAGACACTTGGGTCCGTTTTTTCATAGAAAAACACAGACTACAAGCGGCTGGGCTATGGTCAGGCCCAAGGCACTGGATACACCACGAGTTAGTATCGATACCTGAGATGGTCCGGTTGCACCGAGTACAACGTTTGTAGCCACTGGGTGTAATCGATGACATGGAAGGAAAAACGGCGTCGGCGAAATCAAATGACGTGATTGTACCAAAAAGAAGAGGGTACAAAAAGGGGAGAAGGCCGGCTGCATCGCAAAAGACATACAACTTAAAAGTTGGAGAAAATAACTAAAACCAAAAAATATATAAGAAACGCAAAAATTTAAAAAAAACAACCAAAGACTCTTGATCCCGGGCCAAAGCGAGGATCACAGGAGATACCTGTCGCACCTCACCACAGAAAAAAGAAAACTGAGGATGTGCGACAGGCAGGGAAATCTGTCTGCGTATGCACACCAGAAGACTCTAGCAAAACGTTTTTTTATATTTTGCTTGCAAAATGCTGCTTTCCGGGCCGACGCAGACGTCGACCCACATGTGAGAACAACCAGCCTGCTTGTCCTCAGACAACTCGTATAATCCCAACGTGCTTCCCGCTAATGACCACAAACTGCTTATAAAACAAGGGTCACTAGAACAGGAAAATGAATATGTTCAGATCTAATAGGGCACTAATCCATAAATTAAAGAAGTTATATAACGTTTACTCTGAATGGTCTCATTTGTAAATCTAAATGCAAAACATACAATCTTTGTTTTACACATTCCATTCCATTCAATTGTATTTATTTTTTTACTTATTTTTACAAGTAACTCATGTTATTCTAACAAGTCTGGTGAAATGTTTTCCACTGCTCCAATTACAGGAAATTTAACTTTTTTGTTGCTGTATGTAGTTTCTTGCCTTCAACACACCAAACATATTGCTAAACAGAAGTTTAATATGAAAGTTGGAAAGAAACCTAGAAAGAAATACAGTTAGCATTAACACTTTAAGAATCTAAAGATACCAAAAGAGAATCTTCTTGTGCATATCCTGTCTGATATTACACCAATCTACTCCACCTCCGATCAGGAAACCACCCCATATAGTCCTAAGTAGATTGTAAGCTCTGTCGAGCAGGGACTGTCTCTTCATGTTCAAGTGTACAGCACTGCGTACGTCTAGTAGCGCTTTAGAAATGATAAGTAGTAGTAGTACATTACTTTTTCCCCAGGACCAACCACACATTTTTATATTCAGCACAACACAAGAACATAAAACTAGCCATACTCAATCAGACCGATGGTCCATGTAGCCCAGTATCCTGCTTCCAACAGTGGCCAATCCAGGTCACAAGTACCTGGCAGAATGCCAAATAGTAGCAAGATTTCATGCTACTCATCCCAGGCAAGCAGTGGCAGAGATGACAGAACCGAGTTCCATTCCATTACTTAACAATACTCCCCTGCATCTTGACACAAATGATTAATAGTTGGTCCAAGCTATGCCTTTCCAAAAGTGTTCATTCATTCAGTAGCAATCTCAGACAGGACCAGTATTTGGTATGCTGGGGCCCACAGCAGAAACCAGGAGAGGGCCTCAAAGCCTTCTTCAGCTTTGGATAGGCTTGGGGATTCCAGGGCAAGTGCCTTGGCTTGCCCCCACCCTCCACCCACCTATTCCCAGAACCATGAACCCCAAAAACGTCTCCTGCATAGCAGCAAAAAGTCCAGACTTACAGTTCCTTGCTCCAGTAACAGCTGGCATTTGCTAAGGCATTCTGGGCTTTCAATGAGCTCCACTAGCACCTTCTCTGCTTGTACCCACTGTCCTAGATCTGTGCCTTCATACAGTTGAGTGCATAGAACTACCAGTTCAGATAGGCTCTGTAAATAGAGAGAGACATATAGCTATCTTCAGAGTTCAAACAAAAGATAACGTGACTGCCAGTTCGGCTGAACTTTTCACACCTATTATTCTGTATATTAGATCGCCTCAGGTAGGAGAACTTTAGCGGAAACAAGAGTGGAAAAATTGGTTTCTCTCACCTTCTTTCACGGTTTTACATTTATAGATGCGTTTCATAAAGTGACCCAAGACACAAGAACTACTATAGGTAAAGTTAATAAATTCTCCAGAGCAGAGATTAGAGCACAAATTCCTCAATCTCCACTAACATGAAGGCCGTACTGTGTGAAATTAAAACTGAACACATTTGTCCTGATTTTCTTTAATATATAGAGCTTTAATTAAGAGAATTGGATCCCGATAAATCAATATACAAATAATTCTTAATACAACCCCCTCCCACCCCCACCCAAACATCACATACCCACTGGATGCTACTTCCAAAATATCTGTTTGGTGGCTGGGTCTACAAAAGAGGTGGTACAGAACACAATTCATTAATTGGAGCGCTGTTAAAAATAAAATAAAACAATACAAAGTAAAGGTATTAATGTATTTGTCATGGTTGTGGCCGTGCCCCGTGCCTATACTCACCTCTCGTTCCAGTGACCAGGCCCTATGGCTGCTGTAGACTGCTTTTTCTCTGTTTCCCCAATCATGTTCCAGAAGTCATTCCAGTCCTATTCTGATATTCCAGCATTCTAGCCTTACTCTGGTGTTCCTGCTGCCAAACCTCATTCTTGGTTGTAACATCATCAGTAAAGTCCTTTATAAGCAACTTGGAACATTTATGCATTGCCTTTGCAACAGAAGTCTTCAGATGAGTTGTTGTCTGTGTGTGTTTGTTGCACTTCGAGCCTGCTCCTGCTTTGTCTCTTGTCTATAATCTTGCTTCTGCTTCAGCTCTGCTTGTCTTTTACTACAGTCCCTTCCCTGCATGTATTCTGCCCTGCCTGTCTTCAGCTTCAGTTCCACTACTGCTTGTTCCAGTTCTGCCTGCCTTCAGCTTCAGCTCCAGTCCTGCTTGTTCCAGTCCTGCTTATTCCAGTCCTGCCTGCCTTCAGCTCCCGTTCCAGTCCTTGTTCCAGTCCTGCCTGTCTTCAGCTCCAGTCCTGTCTGTCTTCAGCTTCAGTTCCAGTCCCGCTTGTTCCGGTCCTAACTGTCTTCAGCTTCGGTTCCAGTCCTGCCTGCCTTCGGATTCAGCTCCAGTCCAGCTTGTTCCAGTCCTACCTGTCTTCAGTTTCAGTCCAGCTTGTTCCAGTCCTGCCTGTCTTCAGTTTCAGTCCAGCTTGTTCCAGTCCTGCCTGATTTCAGCTTCGATTCCAGTCATGCTTATTCAAGTCCTGCCTGCAGCTTCAGTCCTGCTTGTTCCAGTCCTGCCTGTCTTCAGCTTCAGTTCCAGTTCTGCTTGTTCTGGTCCTGCCTGCCTTCAGCTTTAGGTCTGCTTGTTCCAGTCCTGCCTGGCTTCAGCTTCAGTTCGAGTCCTGCTTGTCTTCAGCTTCAGTTCCAGTCCTGTCTTCAGCTTCAGTTCCAGTTCTGCCTGCCTTCAGCTTCAGCTCCAGGCCTGCTTGTTTCAGTCCTGTCTTCAGCTTCAGTTCCACTACTGTTTGTTCCACTACTGCCTGTCTTCAGCTTCAGCTCCACTACTGCTTGTTCCAGCCTGCCTGTCTTCAGCTTCAGCTCCAGTCCTGCTTGTTCCAGTCCTGCTTGTCTTCAGCTTCAGTTTCAGTCCCGCTTGTTCCGGTCCTGCCTGTCTTGAGCTTCGGTTCCAGTCCAGCTTGTACCAGTCCTGTTTCCAGCCTCAATCCTTGTTTGGGTGGTTCGCCTGCTGCTGCCGGTTGCCGGCAGTGACTCACTACTCCTGACTCCATGACAGTATTATTCTCATCCTTTTCACTACTCTTAGATCTCTGCAGATAGGTAGACTGGCTGGGAATTTTTTATTTATTTTTACAGACAAGATTATTAGAAGTGCAACTAGTTCAAGGGAACATATGTTTTGTGCATGAACTTTGCACTCAGCCAATAACATAATCTGAGGGATGGAAGTTAGTCCAAATTGTGATCAGTTAACCAATTTCTTTAAGTCTAGGACTATAGAAGTGTTTCTGGGGTCACCTTTATGATCTGAGGCCTACCATGCTCTAAGCCATACTGTCATGGTTTCTGCAAAATTCACTGCCCTCCAGTTTTGTGGATTATGTGCTGTGCCATCAAGGACACCATTTGCCTGAATATCATCTTTGTTTATTATTCACTGTGTGGACCTGGGGCATGTGAGGTTCCCAGCTGAAGACTAAACTTGGAAAGCAACATTGTATCAGAACCAGTTAAAACCAGTCTGGCACTGAAGGAAGGAAGGAACTGGACCATCGAGCAGGCTGGTTAGATGGACTCAATACTTCTGATTGGGGCAGTGAAGACCTGAAGTAACAGCTAATGAGACAGTGTTCCTATCCTGCTTGTCAGACAGGTACTATGAGGAGTTGCAAGAAGGAATTATTGCATGTGCATCGGTGCCCATCAAAATAACTACCTTCTAAGCCTCTCTGCAAAAGACTGTACAGCCAGAGAAGACACTGCAGGCACAAGATTAGAAGATTTATGGACTCCATATACCTATGAACTCTGTCATCCCTGGGACCCACTGGGCGAGTTCTGGACACACTTCTATAGTTTGGGCTTAGCTAGAAATAGCCCCTTGTCCAATAAAAAGGGAAATCCGGTCTAATTAGCTTGTGTGAGGACTGTATTTTCACTTGTGCTGATATGCAGTGTATAGTTTTGTTCTTTGTTTTTAATTTATAAGAAGTCTTTATTGAAATACAGTGAATACAATAAACAAAAGGTACTGCACAAGATGGTAACAAGTCACAATTATACATGAGAATAAAACCCGAATGACCCCAAGTTCATTTACAGGAAAATACCCTTCTACATTTTAACAGAAATAGTATTACCAGTTCAAGCAAAATTTCAAACATAGACTCCAATATTTTAATGTTTTTGTGAAATTAACCTGAGTCCCCTCTTTAACCTCCCCCCAACCCACAACAGGTACAAAACTCTCCCCCCCTACTCCCCTATCCATCATCTCCTCCCCCCTCCCCCTTCAACTTTGACAATGCCGTAAAAAGGGCTCCTAAATTGCTTCCCACTTTGCCTCCGTATGACCTCTCACCGCCTGAAGTCTCTCCATTTCACAGATGAACCATAATTTGTTCAACCATCTCCACAGAGGAGGGACTTGCTTTGATTTCCAATAGCTTGCTAGCACAACACGCGCCGCCACCACTGCCTGCCTGGTCAGTAAGGCCTGAGACTGAGTCAACCCTGGCAGTTTTTTTGCAAAAATGAAAAACTCTGGAGACCACTTAATGGGCCTTTTAAACCAAGACTGCAATCTGTACTGTATTGCTTTCCAGTAAGCTCTAATTTTAAAACAGGACCACCAAATATGGCCCATCGTACCCTTTTGACCACAGCCACGCCAGCACAGTGGTGACACCCCAGGAAACATATGATGTAATCTAGCCAGAGTTAAATACCACCAGTAGAGTACTTTAATTACATTCTCCTGAAACTGAACTGAAATGGAAATCTTGGACCAATTATTCTCAAAAAGTGACCAATCCCCCTCCCCAATAGTCACCCCCAGTTCCTGCTGCCACCGCTCCCTATGTGCTAAAGTAAGGCCTAATTGCTCACGCATATGAGAATACAAACAAGTAATAAGGCCCCTAGTGGTTTTGGAGTCCTCACAGAGGTCCTCAAGGAACGTACTGTCTCGCACTATATTAGAATGGATCTCCCTGGAGTTAAGAAAATGTCTCAATTGAAAATAAGCAAACAACTCATTAGGTAAAATAGAGTATTGTTGTTGAAGAGTATCATACGAAAGCACCTGCCCATCATCAAATAGCTGACCCCATGTTACAAGACCCAAAGAATGCTACCTAGAGAAGGGCCCCGAGGAGATACCAGGAGGGAAGAGTGGATTGTTTGTTATCGGCGAAAGCCTAGATAAAACATCATCAGGCTTAGCAAACAATCCATCCCAATAAAAGAAAGTGGACAGAATCGAAGGGCACAAACCCCCACACAGTGGCCTATGTTTACGAGGAAGCCACAGCAAAGCACGGAGCGGACAAGAGCCCACCTCCACCTGCTCGAGCCCAACCCATAACTTGTGTGGATGATCCTGATACCATTCAAAAGCCGCTCGTGCCTGAGCAGCCTTGTAGTACCACAAAACATTTTGAACACCCAAACCCCCCTCCTCCTCTCTTTATAAAGTAAGGCCCTAGGCATACGAGGCCATACAAAGCGAACCAATTTATCCTGTACCCCCGCCAAAAAGCCCCTGGAAACCTTTATAGGTAAAACTTGAAAAAGGTACAGCAACCCTGGCAGTACATTCATCTTTAGCACCGCAATTCTATCTAACCAAGACAGGCCCGTGGTATCCCATCTCTCAAGATCCCTATAGATAACCTTCAAGAGAGGCGGATAGTTAGCTGCAAACAACTCTGAGAAGCAGTGGCGTCGCAAGGGCAGCTGACACCCGGGGCAGGTCGCCGCTGCGCACCCCCCCCCCCCCCGGGAGCAGTGCGGCGCACCCTCCCCCCTCTGGAGCGCAACCCCCCCCCCCCCCGAGAACATACCTGGAAGGCGGTGAGGGGCGGGTGGGAGAGCCAATCCGCCGAGTGCACGCCGCTGGGGGGTGTCGGTGCCTCGCTGGTTCCCTGCTCTCTCTGCCCCGGAACAGGTTCCGGGGCAGAGAGCGCAAGGAACCAGCAAGGCGCCGACACCCCCCAGCGGCGTGCACCCGGGGCGGACCGCCCCACCGCCCCCCCTTCCTACGCCACTGCTGAGAAGTTAGCAGTAATAGTGACCCCCAAATAAGCTAGACCTCCCTTTACCCACTTAAAGGAGAAGGATTCCTGAAGTATAATTTTGTTTTTTTTCTAAAACAATCATTGTAACTCAGAAATTGTTAGCACCTTTTACCATATAAGATCTATTTTTGGAGGAAGTGGCGTCACCGCTGAGAGATGGCTGCCTGATCGCGGAGCTCTGCCAGTGCTTACGAATCAAGAATCGATTCCTCCTAGGAAAACGTTTGTTTTCACTCCAAACCTATAGTGATAGTTGCCAAGGAGAATGACGACCCGGAAAAAGCTCGAAAAGGTCCGGTGCAAAGCTGACAAGCAGAAAGCGGGAACAACCCTGGAATGCAGGGCGGCGATGCAGGGAGCAAAAATGGTGGCGGAAAACTCGGATACAGATCCAGACCATGAGGAGCAATTGGAGAGTGATGCTGAGCTTACGAAAAAGGACGTTGCCTGGTGGTTTAAGGATCTAAAAGCAGAATTGATGAATACCAAACGAGAGATCAAATCAGCGGTAGCAGAGCTCCGAGGGGAGGTGAGAGACATTGGAAACAGGGTGGCTGAAATGGAGGAAAAGGTGGAGGGAGTAGTGGATGAGGTGCAAAATATTAAAACTTCTTTAAAGAGGGAGAAGCAGTTAAGATTGGACATGGAGCTGAAGGTGGAAGACTTAGAAAATAGATCAAGAAGAAACAATCTAAGATTTAAAGGAGTTCCTGAGGAAGACCAGTTTAAAGACAGTGCTAAAGTGATACGAGAGATCTGTGATTTTATTCAACAATCTGGAGAAATTTCCCATGGGGACAAAAGAGTTGAAGCCATAGATCTGGACAGAGCACACAGAAGCTTGGGACCTCGGAGAGGGGAAATGCCTAGAGATATAATAGTATGCTTCCATGACTTCACAGTAAAGGAAGCAATCTGGAAAAAAGCCAGGAATATGGGAGAAATTGCTTGGAAAAATTGCAAACTTAAAGTTTTTCAGGATTTAGCCCAGGAGACCTTGCGGCGATGAAGAGACTTCAAAGATGTGACGGCTTACTTGCAAGAAGGCGGGCTTAAGATATCAATGGCTACTTCCATTTGGACTGCAATTAACAGTAGGATCCCAATCCAGGAAGGTTCAAACTGTGGCGGGTGCCCGAAAGGCCTTATCAGAGCTTGGATGGACAGATCTACCGGCAGAAGGAGTAGAGTCGCAAAACGAAACCCTGGGTTCCTCAGTGCCAGTTCAAACAGGATGTAAAAACGTAAACAGGGAGAAGAGGCGTGCTTCTCCTATAGCAGCATCAAGCCGGGAGCTGAGTAAGTTATGGACATACTGACCTGGGGGGGTGCTGTAGCAGTCCATTTATTTATTTATTTATTTATTGCATTTGTACCCCACATTATCCCACCTTTTTGCAGGCTCAATGTGGCTTACAGAGTAGGGTTATGTTAAAGTCAGTACATGATTAAAATACAGTTGATCAAGGGCTGAGGTAAACAAGGAGTTAGCTAAAGTTAGTACATGATTAAGAGATAGTTGATCATGAGCTGAGGTAAACAAGGCGTTAGATGGACAGATGCTGGGTGGCTTATGTGAAGTGTTTTAGGTGTGCTTGGGTGGTTTGGGGATGATTAGTATCATTGAGGGTGACTTTTGTAAGCTTTGTTAAAGAGGTGTGTTTTCAGAGCTTTGCGGAAGCTGGTTAGATTGTTCATGGTTTTCAGGGCCTTGGGTAGCGCATTCCAAGAATGTGTGCTTTTGTATGCAAAGGTCGTAGCATAAGCCTGTTTGTATTTCACTCCTTTGCAGCTGGGGAAATTCAGGTTGAGGAATTTGCGGGCTGATCTTTTGGCGTTTCTGGGCGGTAGGTCCACTAGGTTTAGCATGTATAGTGGGGCGTCTGCATGAATGATTTTGTGCACGGTTGTGCAGATCTTGAATTCAATGCGTTCCTTGAGCGGAAGCCAATGTAGTTTCTCTCTTAGGGGCTTCGCACTTTCAAATTTAGGCTTTCCAAAGATGAGTCTGGCTGCCGTGTTTTGGATTGTTTGAAGTTTTTTGATGGTCTGCAACAGAGCGTTGCAGTAGTCCAGGTGGCTTATTACTAGCGACTGAACCAGGGTGCGAAAGACGTTTCTTGGGAAAAAAGGTTTCATTCTTTTGAGTTTCCACATCGATTGGAACATTTTTTTTGTTGTGTTCTTCACGTGGGTATCAAGTGTGAGGTTTCGATCAATGGTGACTCCGAGAATTTTCAGGTTTTCTGAGATAGGAAGTGTACAGTGAGGTGTGGTTATGGTGGAGTAGTTGTTTGTGTTGTATTGGGAGGAGAGAACTAGGCATTGGGTTTGTTCTGCATTGAGCTTTAACCGGAATGAGTCCGTCCATGAGTGCATGATCTGGAAGCTCTGGCTGATCTCGTTGTTTATTTCGTTTAAGTCACTCTTAAACGGGATGTAGATTGTGATGTCGTCAGCATATATGTATGGGTTGAGGTTTTGATTAGCCAAGTGTTTGGCTAGTGGTATCATCATTAGGTTGAAGATTGTGGGTGAAAGGGGGGAACCTTGAGGTACTCCACATTCCGGTGTCCAAGGCAGTGATCTGGCAGTATTCGTTATAACTTGGAAGGATCTAGTAGTGAGGAATCCTTTGAACCATTTGAGAACTGAGCCTCCGATTCCGAAGTATTCTAGTATGTGTATTAGTATTCTATGATCCACTGGACATGTCAAATTGTAATATGAGTATGTTCTTGCTGGTTGCAATTGGTTTTTTTTGAAGGAGTTCATTGCAGACACAAGTACGGTTTCGGTGCTATGATTTGATCGGAAACCTGACTGTGACTCGTGTAAGATGGAGTGTTTGGTCAAATAGTCCGTAAGTTGCTTCGTCACTATTCCTTCCATCAACTTTGTAGTGAGTGGGATAGAGGCGACTGGTCGGTAATTAGTTAAGTCCATTGAGCTTTTCTTGGCATCTTTTGGCAGCGGAGTGAGTAATATGTTTCCATTTTCCGTAGGGAAGAGACCATGTAGGAGTCTATAGTTTATTTGATTCGTGAGGTCTTTTTTGAATTGTTTGGGTGCAACTCTTATTAGACTGGTAGGGCAAACGTCGAGTTTGCATTGCGATTTGCATAACTACAAGTGTGGAAATGGAAAGCTGAATGGAGGAGTGAATGGTTGAAGGTTGAATTGAAAGGGGGGGAACCAGCAGTTGAGACATTTACATGGCCCCTCGGTGCTGACACACTTCCTTGGGGAGCTCACTGGCTGGAAGGGGAGGAGGCCGGTTGTCGAGAGTGCATGGGGGGGGGGGGAGGGTGGGTTAATGGAATGTCAATGGCTTAAATAACCCAGGAAAGAGAAGCATTATCTTTCGGGAACTTGGGGGTTTAAAATGGGATGTTGTTATGCTTCAAGAAACACATATACAAAAGAGAGACGCACCACTACTCAGGCACAAGAGTTATAAGGAATGCTATTCTTTAGCCGACCTCAGGGGAGGCAAGAAAGGAGGACTAGTCACATATATTTGAAAAGGAGTTCCTTTTATCAAGGAAAGTGTATATACAGAGGCCCAGGGGAGATGCATAGCGATAAAAGGGAAGTTATATATCCAACCAGTAACAATTATCAACTTGTATGCTCCCAATACAGGTCAGGGTCAATTCTTTGATCTACTACGAGAGGAGCTGATAGAGTTTGTATCTGGTAGAGTCATTATGGGGGGAGACTTTAATCTAACAGCGACAGGACTTGATCACTCCAAGGGCAGGGCAAGGGACACCTGGACACATAGAGGCAAACTAATGGCACTGGTTAGGGAGCTGGATTTAATAGATGTGTGGAGATTACAACATCCTAGGCAACGAATCTTCTACTTTTACTCATTTGCACAGCAAACATATACACGCATAGATATGATCTGGTGTAGTCATTCTTTATGGGGACAGGTACGGGAAACTGAAATAGAGAACATTCACACCTCTGATCATGCACCGATTTGGGTTTCACTCTCTGGGCTGGAGAAGGAAAGTAAAAATATGTTCTGGAGATTAAATGAATCTATACTAAGTGAGGCGAAGACATGTGGGGAACTGAGGGGGATCATTAAAGAATATATGGAATTCAATGACAATGGAGAGGTAACTGATGGAAATTTATGGGATGCCCTTAAGACAGTTGTTCGGGGGCACCTAATTAAATGGGGTGCTACTCGTAAGAGGGAGCGGTGTGCTCAGGAGTTGGAGCTTCAAGGGAAATTGGCCAGGTTTGAGGCGTTACACCGGGGGGGGGGGGGGGAGAACCCAGAAATTCTTCCTAAATTATTGGATTGCAGAGCGGAACTACAAAAATTACAGGTGGAGAGAATGGAGTATTCCAGACGTTTGCTCCAGCAAAAATTTTTTTAGTTCAGTAATAAATCAGGAAGTATGTTGGCCCGCTTTCTTAGGCAGCGACAGCATCAAAGTACGATAACAACCATAAAAGGAGCGGGTGGGACACTAATACACCAGGATAGAGTAATTAGAGAGCAATTTGTCCAATATTACACCACTCTTTAGGGGGGAAGGAGTATCCAAATTTGAAACCCAGAAATACTTAAAGGAATTAGGACTTCAGAGACTTTCTGATAAGCAGAGGGAGGAGCTAGAGTGCCCCATTTCTCATATGGAAATGATAAAAGTGATTAAAGGTCTTAAAGGGGGAAAGGCCCCGGGGTTGGACGGGTATACGGCCAAATTCTATAAAATATTCGCTTCAGAGTTGGTACCAATCTTGAGTAGGGTGGGAAATAATTGTTTCACAGGAGGTTCCTTTCCCTCTAGGATGCATGAGGCGGGGATATCGGTACTTTTAAAACCAGGACGAGATCCCGTGGTATGTGGTTCGTCCAGACCGATATCCTTGCTAAATGTAGATATTAAAATATTGGCCAAAATTATGGCAAATCGATTTGAGAAAGTACTACTGCAGTTAGTTCATGTAGATCAATCTGGTTTTGTACCCGGGAGACAAGTAGTAAATAATATCAGACAGTCCTTACGTATTCTCTGGGAAGCCCAATGACAGAAGGTCCCACTGGCTTTGTTGACCACTGACGCCGAGAAGGCATTTGATAGGGTAGATTGGTCATATCTGTGGGAAGTTTTAAATTCAATGGGGTTGGGAGCTAAGTTTGTGGGATGGCTTAAATGTCTATGAATTTCCTGTGGCCCGAGTTAAGGTTAATGGGGGATATTCTGAACAGTTCAGGATTTACAGGGGTACTCGCCAGGGTTGCCCTCTGTCTCCCCTGTTATTTGCTGTTTCTATTGAGCCATTAGCAGAGCAGGTAAGATCCCTAACGGATATAAGAGGAATTCAGGTGGGGGGGGATAGAACGTAAGATAGCAATGTTCGCAGATGATGTTTTATGTAGGTAATCCTTTGCTCACTTTGCCCATTATAATTAGGGAGCTTAAGAAATTTGGGGGGTTGTCTGGCTTTTTTTTTTTTAATTTGTAGAAGTCTTTATTGAATAATAGTGATACAGAACTGAAAAAATATATATATTCAGTTCAACTCAACGCATCTTTGAACAAGTATCAAAAATTTTCACCAATTACATTCTTGAACAGATAGTGAGATCCTGTATCCATTTTAATTGAAGTCTAATGCCACTTCAAGACATTTTTAATTTTCTTATTAAGATACCTACCTCCTAACTCTACCTAACCCTCCCTTTTAACCCTGTACCACCCTCCCCCAACCCCCATCCCCCCCACCATTTTTATATCTTCCATCAAGCACATGCACTCAAAAAGGATTTCCAGGCCTTTTCCCACTCAGGCAAGGAGTGTCGTTTAATAGCTGTCAATCTCTCCATCTCACATATCTCACTTTCGTAATCCAGGACACCAGTGAGGGAACCTGCTCCACCTTCCACTGCTGAGCCAAATTCATGCGGGCAGCATGTAGGGACCCCCTCACAAGGACCCACTGACTAGCCGTAAGACCGTCCGGCCTCCGACCCAAAATGAAAATCAAAGGATGCCACTGCACAGCTCTTCCTGTCCAGACTTGAAGTCGTGACTGCACACTTTTCCAATATGCCTGCGCCTTAGGGCAGGTCCACCAAATGTGTCCCATAGTTCCCACTCCTCCACACTTTCTCCAACACTCTTTTAAAACATGGGCATACATGTGATGTAACCTTAGCGGCGTAAGGTACCATCTATAAAATATTTTAATAGTGTTTTCCTTCACGGATACAGCCCGAGAGGATCTCAAGATCGTCCTCTCAAGCCTAAGCCAGTCCGGCTCCAGCAAGGTGAAATTTAATTCCTGTTCCCACTGCTGCCGGTGCAAGGTGTATGGCTTGAGATGAGTACCGAAGAATTCGTACAGGTAAGTAATCATACCCCGCGTGGTCCGTGTCTCTACACATACTTCTTCCAGAGCATGTATCTCTCTTTTCATACATTCTACATAACTTGGTCCCTGCAGGAAGTGTTGTAATTGTATGTATGCGTATCTGTCATCAGACCTAAGCCCGTAATCTTCTACCAGTCTGTCAAATGATATCATATCTATTCCCACATGCAATTGCCCGCACAGATCTAACCCCAATTTGGCCCACCGTCGAAATGTGGTATTTCCCACTCCCGGACTAAACCTTGGGTTGTCCACTATGGGTGCCAACCTGGACACCAAGGGCTGGCGCTCCACGAACATACGGTCCCAATAGTGGAATGTAGCCTGTACAGTTGGTGGAAATTTATCTACCTGTCCTCTTTGTTTACCAGGTAACCACATTAAATGCCCTAATGTTCGAGACCCGACCAATGCTTGTTCAATGCTCACCCATATTTTATGATCTTCCTTTCGGAACCATTCCACCGCTGCTCTCGACTGCACCGCGCAGTAATACCCAAATAGTTTGGGAACCCCCAGGCCCCCCTCCCTCTTACTTTTATATAAAAACACTCATGGTAAACGCGGTCTTTTATTGTTCCAGATAAATCGAACCAGACTGTCCTGGAGTCCTGACAAGAAGGTTCTTGGCAATCTAAGTGGGAGTACCTGGAACAAGTATAACAGCCGAGGCAAAATATTCATTTTAAGGGCCACTATCCGCCCCATCCAAGACAATCCCATTGGCATCCATCTTTCCAAATCCCACCTTACTTCTTTCTGAAGGCCCGGATAATTAACATCAAACACCGCGGACAAGTTATTCGGAATTTGCACCCCCAGATATCTTATTGCCCGCTCCTCCCATTTAAAAGCAAAAGATGTTTTCAATGAATCTAACAGTGCCTCCGGAACTCCCACCACTAGGCCAACCGATTTACTGGCATTGAGTTTATATCCTGACACTCGAGTGTATCTCTCTATCTCTCGCATGACATTAGGGAAGGATATCAACGGTTTAGTCAGTGACAAAAGTACATCGTCCGCGAATAACGCAATTTTATGTTCCTGTCCTTCCACCCTGACCCCCGCTATGTCGACATTCTCCCGTATGGCCTCCGCTAGAGGCTCCATCGCCAGTGCAAATAGGAGGGGGGACAACAGGCACCCCTGCCTTGTACCGCGCCCCAGCTTAAATGCCGCCGAGTTCCTTCCGTTGACCCTCACACACGCCCTTGGGGATGTGTAGAACGCTCGAATCCAAGACCTATAAAACTGTCCAATCCCCACTCTCTGAAGGACCTTGTCCAGATAGCCCCAGTGGACCCGATCGAAGGCCTATTCTGCATCTAGGCCTAACAGCACCATCGGGCAAGCTTTCTTTTGTGCCTGATACACTAGGTCCAACATTCTTCGTATATTATCCCCTGCCTGTCTTTTAGCCACAAATCCAACCTGATCCGGATGGATCAAGCATGGGAGCATCCCACCCAAATGGTTCACTAGTACGTTTGCTAATATTTTTACATCAGTGTTAAGTATTGATATTGGTCTATATGCAGCACAGTCCGTTTTATCTTTGCCCAGTTTCGGTATGACTGCTACCCAGGCCTCCATTATGGTCTTAGGGAGAGGGGCACCTGCTCTCACCGAGTTAATAACCAATGTAAGGTATGGGGCCAATATCCCCCCAAATGTTTTTAAAAATTCATTGGTAAATCCATCTAGGCCCGGCACCTTCCCTGTTGGCAATGTATTGATAACCTGAATCACTTCAGCCACCTGCACCGGGGCTTCCAGGTCCCTCTTTTGCTGTTCCGTCAGCACTGTCAGTCCCCTGTCATTCAAATAATCATCTATTTCCCCTGTCTGTACAGCAGCATCCTCCGAGTATAGAGATTCATAGTATTGTGCAAATCTTTCCCTAATCTGTGTTGAGGTGTGCAACATGTTTCCCTTGTCATTCTTCACTCTCAAAATGTGTCTGTTCACTCTCATCTTCCTCAATTTGTTAGCCAATAAGCGCCCTGGTTTATTTGTGGACTCATAATATACCTGTTTCAAACGTGTGTGTACAAATTTCAAGCTTTCTTCATGCATGTCTGCTATCTCTATTCTCACTGCTTGGAGCTTTCGGTAGTCAGACACCGAGCCAGTGGCCCTATATCTGACCTCCAAGGCCCCCAATCTCTCCATGCATTGAGCCAAACGCTGCTTATGTATTCTATTCCTCTGGCTAGCACTCTTAATAAATTAACCTCTGGCTACCGCCTTAAAGACGTCCCACACTATGTCTAGTTCCGGCCCTGAGTCCATATTAAGCTCAAAGTACTCTTGTACTACTGACGTGAATTTAGCCACAGTGGCCGGGTCCTGCAATAGACAATTATTTAGTGTCCATCTTTTATCTCTCGTTTCCTCTCTCAAAGAGGGGAGGGTGGTCCACATCGGAGCATGGTCTGAAATAGTAATATGACCTATGTGAGATTCTCCTCCCCCCTCCGAGAGAGTCTTATCGACAAATACATAATCCAATCTAGAATAGGAAAGATGCACCTGGGAATAATAAGTGTAGTCCCTCCTTCTAGGGTGTCCCACTCTCCACACATCATATAACCCCATCTCATCTACAAAATTCTTCAGGGATCGAGATATTTTCAAGTCATTTGGAGCTGGAGGTGCTGACTGGTCTAATCCAAGTTGCATGGTAGCATTAAAGTCTCCAGCCACCAGCAGCTTCCCTCTAACAAAGGCCTGTAGTTCTCTGCGGAGTCGCACAAAAAAGCGCTCCTGTCGCTCATTAGGGACTTACACATTGACCAATGTGTATTCCTCCTGCTCCAAAAGGACATGCAAAAATAGATATCGTCCCTCCGCTTCCCTTCTCACATGCAATATCTGAGCCTGTACATCTCTATGAAGCATGATAGCCACTCCTCTCTTTTTGGCTCCCTTTGCATCCGAAGCAAAATACACCCTCGGATATTGCTTAAAGGCTACATATTTCTCATGTGTTTTTAGGAAATGGGTTTCTTGTAGGAATACCACATGTGGGTGCATCATACGTAGTTCCCTCCCCAAGGCATGTCGTTTATACGGAGAGTTCAAGCCTTTTACATTTTAAGTTAGCAACTTAAAATCAGCCATCTACCTCTGCATTGCAGTACCTCTTGTTGATGAAAGGTTTATTTTAATCCAATAGTCCACTCCCTCTTACCCATCCCCCTCCCCACTTCCTCCCTCCCAATCTAGCCCCATAACCTTGTCCCTATCTCCCCATCCTATCTGCACCCCACCCCCTACCATCCCAATCCCTCCCTCCAACGTCTACCCACCAACTAGTGCTAATTAGCACTACCTGGGGTGTAAGAGAAAGATAACCTCACCAGCCGAATTAAAGTTAAATTAGGGTTACTATAAACCCCCAGATTAGAACACTCAATCCCCCCGCTCCCCCCCCCCACTTCACCCTCATTTTAGCCAACTGCGAACTTCTACCCAGACCCAAATTAAACTTTTGCTGTTTTCCCTCCGAGTTCTAACTTCCCCCGAACTGTCCAAATAAGCCAAAAGTTAAGGTAATTCACCCAGTTCAGTTTATAGTCTTTCATGTCTGATTCACATTCCTCTTGCCTGCTTTCTCCACACGTTTCCACTTCTGCATCCGGATCTTTGTTGAGGACGCCATACCCACAGGCAAGGTTTCCATCGGGGGCCAATCCCGCCTTGTGCAGGGATCTCCACGCCTCTTCCACTTTTCTGCATCGGATATGCTCTCCTTTTAGCTCAAAACAAAGAGCAAATGGGAAACCCCATCTGTATGCTATTTTTTCTTTAATCAGGATTTCGATAGCCGGTTTCATGGCTCTTCTCTGGGTGAGAGTAAATATGGATAAATCCTGATAAATCGATATTCGTGCCCCATTAAACTCCAAGGTGGGATTCTGACGTGCTCTCTGCCATAACTGCTCTTTGCTGACATAAGAGGTGAATCTGACCACTATGTCTCATGGTCTGTTGTCTCTGCTTTTACCCAGCGCTCTGTGGGCTCTATCAATGCCCATTCCTGCAGCATCGAAGCTCTCTCCCATCAGCTGCTCACATATAGTTCTCACCACCTTCTGGATGTCCTCCATACCATTGCTCTCCGGGACACCACGGAACCTTAGATTCTGCCTGCGCCCTCGATTTTCAAGGTCGTCCATCTGATACTGCAGCTCCTCGGCCTGCTCGTCCAGCTTATTTAGTCTCTTCTCTACTGCAGTGTTCTTTTCCTCCTGCTCGTCCGCTTTTTCCTCCAGTATCTCCACCCTGCCCCCCAGCTCCCTCAGATCCACATTTAGCGCGTCTAGGAGTGGCCTAGTGGTTAGGATGGTGGACTTTGTCCTGGGGAACTGAGGAACTGAGTTTGATTCCCGGCACAGGCAGCTTCTTGTGACTCTGGGCAAGTCACTTAACCCTCCATTGCCCCATGTAAGCCGCATTGAGCCTGCCATGAGTGGGAAAGCGCAGGGTACAAATGTAACAAAAAAAAAAAAAAAATCTTTGGAAGCCCGGATTTTGGCACAGATTACCTCAAGGCATTTCGTCAGTTCAGCAGGTAGGGCTGGTATTGGGGCAGGGTCGCCAGCCCCGTCGCGGGAAAAGGATCCATCCGAATCGGACATCAGCGAGCCTCGTGGTTTGGGAGAAGCTGGCTGAGACAGGCACCGCGCCAACTGCCTCGTGGAGAGCCGCTCGTTGTCCCGCGGAGGAGCAATATTTTTTTTGCTCATGTTATTGGCGAAGTGTTCACCTTCGAGACAGTGCTATTTCTGCCAGTTAGGGTGTTTTTAGACGCAGTTGCTGCTGTTTAATCGGCGAGGGATCGCGGAGCGAGAGGATCAAGCGTCCATTCGGATGCATGACATCACTTCCTCTGGGTTGTCTGGCTTTAAGGTTAACTCCAGACAGGATTGTGAAAAATTACAGAAGGACCTTACGAGACTGGGAGACTGGGTGGCTAAATGGCAGATGACGTTTAATGTGAGCAAGTGCAAGGTGATGCATGTGGGAAAAAAGAACCCGAATTATAGCTACGTCATGCAAGGTTCCACGTTAGGAGTTACGGACCAAGAAAGGGATCTGGGTGTCGTCATCGATAATACACTGAAACCTTCTGCTCAGTGTGCTGCTGCGGCTAGGAAAGCGAATAGAATGTTGGGTATTATTAGGAAAGGTATGGAAAACAGGTGTGAGGATGTTATAATGCCGTTATATCGCTCCATGGTGTGACCGCACCTTGAGTATTGTGTTCAATTCTGGTCGCCGCATCTCAAGAAAGATATAGTAGAATTGGAAAAGGTGCAGCAAAGGGCGACTAAAATGATAGCGGGGATTGGACGACTTCCCTATAAAGAAAGACTAAGGAGGCTAGGGCTTTTCAGCTTGGAGAAGAGATGGCTGAGGGGAGACATGATAGAGGTATATAAAATAATGAATGGAGTGGAACAGGTGGATGTGAAGCATCTGTTCACGCTTTCCAAAAATACTAGGACTAGGGGGCATGCGATGAAACTACAGTGTAGTAAATTTAAAACAAATCGGAGAAAATGTTTCTTCACCCAACGCATAATTAAACTCTGGCGAGCTTCCTAAACGTACAAACATTCTATACATGTTACTCCTGGAATTGTGGATTATTCCCAAGTCCATTTAGTAGTGGTTAATGGACATGTCCTTTAGGAAATTGTCTAACCCCTTTTTAAATTCTACTAAGCTAACCGCCTTCACCACGTTCTCCAGCAACGAATTCTAGAGTTTAATTATGCGTTCGGTGAAGATAAGTTTTCTCCGATTTGTTTTAAATTTACTACTCTGTAGTTTCTTCACATGCCCCCTAGTCCTAGTATTTTTGGAAAGCGTGAACAGATGCTTCACATCCACCCGTTCCACTCCACTCATTATTTTATATACCTCTATCATATCTCCCCTCAGCCGTCTCTTTGTCACGTCTGTGGCCGTGACCACCCTCAGCCTTACCTTGCTTCTGGGGGTCAGCCTCTGTGCTGGCTTCTGTCTGTCTCTGTGTTAGTTTTGTCTCTGGCTCTGTGTGCTGATTACTTCACTAGACCTCACCTGTGTGGGCTATGCCTCTCTGGGGAGCCAGCATCTAAGATGGCTGCCACCTACTCTGTGCCAGCTTCCAAGATGGCTCCTGCTTGTCTTTCCTGTGTGCTCACTTCCTATGTGTTCCCAGCCTCCCCTTGGTGTGAGTGTGTTTCCTGCTTCTGTCCTGCGCAGGTGACATCATCAGTGAGGACCTTCATAAGGAAGTGCTGTGCTGGCATTCAGGGCCTTTCCATGGTGTTATGCCTTTAGGCCAGGTCAGGTTAGTTAGTGTTCTGCTGCACTACTGCGTAGCCTTTCTCTGGGTTCTGGCCCAGCTTCTCTCTGTGTCTGTGGACTGCTTGTCCTTCTACTCCCTTGCTCTGTGTTTGGAGTCTGAAGCCTTCAGCCACTCTCCCTAGGTTTGTAGTGGGAGACTATAGCTTCAGCCTGAATCTGCTAGTTCCTGGTGTATTCTATCATCTGCTGCCTGTCTCTGACTATTGCCTGAACCCTGATATTCTCTGCTTGCTGCCGGCCTCTGACTATTGCCTGAACCCCAATACTCTCTGCTTGCTGCCTGTCTCTGACTATTGCCTGAATCCTGATATACTCTTCTACCTGCTGCCAGCCCTAAGACTCTGTTAGTTCCTGGTTACTCCTTCTGTTTGCTGGATGAGTTTGACTCCTGCTTGTTCCTGACTTTCCTCGCTTGCTGCCTGCCCTGTCCTCTGCCGGTTCCTGTTGAACCCTGCTTCTGCCTAGCTAGGGCGTTTACCCTGAGGGGTTATCCTGAACCCTGCCTCTGCCTAGCTAGGGTGTTTACCCTGAGTGCCTATCCTGAACCCTGCTTGTATATCCTGAGGGTATATCCTGACCCCTGCTTCTGCCTAGCTAGGGCGTTTACCCAGAGGGTTGTCCTGAACCCTGCCTCTGCCTAGCTAGGGCGTTTACCCTCAGGGTATATCCTGAACCCTGCTTGTATATCCTGAGCGTAAACCTGAATCCTGTCTCTGTCTAGCTAGTGTGTATTTCCTGGGTGTTTATCCTGTATCCTGCCTGTACCTAGCTAGTGGGTTTACCCTGTGGGTATTCCCTGAACCCCGTTCCACCTAGCTTGCTGCGTGCCCTAGTCCTTGCTCCTGTTACGCTTTTGTTCGTCTTGTCTCCCTGGTCTGTCTTGTGTTCCTTGCTAGTGGCAGCGCAGCAGCTTTCAGTCTGAGTCTAGTAATGAATCTAGCTTCCTTGTGTTCCCTGACCCAGGGTGACTCCTCTGGATCTCCAGTTCCGGCCTCGTCCTGTAAGTCCTGCCGGCCACCCGCGCACTGGAGCTCAACTCCAGGGGAACATAGTAGATGACAGCAGAAAAAAGACCTGCACGGTCTATCCAGTCTGCCCAACAAGACAAACTCATATGTGCTAGTTTTTGTGTATATCTTACCTTGATTTGTAACTGTTATTTTCAGGGCACAGACTGTACAAGTCTGCCCAGCACTATCCCCGCCTCCCAACCACCAGCCCTGCCTCCCACCACCGGCTCTGGCACAGACCGTATAAGTCTGCCCAGCACTATCCCTGCCTCCCAACCACCAGCCCCGCCTCCCACCACCGGCTCTGGCACAGACCGTATAAGTCTGCCACACCTGCCCCGCCACCCACCACCAGCTCTGTAAATCATTACTGTAATTTCTACCAGAAAGCAAATGTAAACAATCATTGTAATTTTCAACCAGAATGTAAACTGTAAGCCTGTTTCAACCGAAACATAGTTTTGGACAACAGTGGGGTATAAGAATAAATGAATGAATAAATAAGTGCAACAATTGTAAATGATGGCATTCCCTAGTAATGTGGTTATGGTTGTTATTGCTGCTCCAAATAGATTACTCCCTTTATGCTTTTTTTGAAGTATGAAAGTTATGTATGTTTTGCTTTGAGCAGAAATGCTCCATCCTTTGATTCTGTCCTCTAGGTAATAGGGATCCAGAATGTTTATCCTATGCCATTTTGAATTTCATAACTGTTTGTGTTCCAATCACTTCCACCATCCATTACCCTTTCTGTGAAAAAATATTTCCTGATGTTGCTTTTACTTTTTCCTCTTTTCAGGTTTATTTCATGTTATCTGGTTCTACAATTTTCCAGTCGTTGGAAAAGGTTCATTTGCTCATTAATAATTTTCAAGTATTTAAACATCTGCATCATATATCTCCTGTTTCTCCTCTCCTCTAGCATATACTTGCTTAGGTCTTAAAATCTCATATGTCATAAGAACATAAGCGTTGCTATACTAGGATAGACCGAAGGTCCATCAAGCCCAGCATCCTGTTTCCAACAGTGGCCAATCCAGGTCACAAGTACCTGGCAAGATCCCAGAACAATAAAACAGATTTTATGCTGCTTATCCTAGAAATAAGCAGTGGATTTTCCGAAGTCCATCTTATTTGTTATTTTGCTACATTTGTACCCCACACTTTCCCACTCATGGCAGGCTCAATAATGGCTTATGGACTTTTGTTTCATGAAATTATCCAAACCTTTTTAAAATCCTGCTAAGCTAACTACTTTTACCACATTCTCTGGCAACGAATTCCCAAAGTTAATTACACAATGTGTGAAGAAAAATTTTCTCCAGTTTATTTAAAATGTATTACTTAGTAGCTTCACTGTGTGCCTCCTAGTCCTAGTATTTTTGGAAAGAGTAAACAAGCAATTCACCTCTACCTGTTCCACTCCACTCGGTATTTTATAGATTTCTATCATATCTCCCCTCAACCATCTCTTCTCCAAGCTGAAGAACCTTAGCCGCTTTAGCCTTTCCTCATAGGGAAGTTGTCCCATCTCCTTTATCATTTAAATCTCCCTTCTCTGTACCTTTTCAAATTCTGCTATACCTTTTTTGAGATGCGTTGACCAGAATTGCACACAGTATTCGAGTTGCAGTTGTACCATGGAGCAATACAAAAGCATTATAACATTCTAATTTTTGTTTTCCATTCCTTTCCTAGTAATTCCTAACATTCTATTTGCTTTCTTAGCTACCACTGCACACTGAGCAGAAGGTTTCAACATATCATCAACAATCACACCTAGATCCTTTTCCCAGGTGGTAGTTTCTAATGTGGAACCTTGCATCATGTAGCTATAGTTTGGGTTCCTATTTCCCACATGCATCACTTTGCACTTGCTCACATTAAACGTCATCTGGCATTTGGATGTCCAGTCTCCCAGTCTCATAAGGTCCTCTTGCAATTATTCTTTTGGCACAAATCCAATATCATTCGGGTTGCTTTCCTCATAACTGATTTTTAGATCCTTAGCAAAATACAGCCTCCAAAATTGAACACAATACTGCAAGGGGCCCTTTTACTAAGGCGCACTGAAAAATGGCCTGCGCTGGTGTAGGCACATGTTTTGGATGCACGCAGGTTCATTTTTCAGTGCTCCCAGGAAAAAAAGGCCTTTTTTTCCTGTGGCTGAAAATGGACTTGTGGCAAAATGAAAACCAGTGCATGTCCGTTTTCATCCTGAGACCTTACCGCCACCCATTGACTTGGCGGTAAGGTCTCATGCGCTATCGGGCAGTAAGCATCAGTGCATGTAAACTGCCAATTAGCGCCAGGTAAGTGCCACATGGTAGAAAATAGAAAATATTTTCTACCGTGTGTTTTGGATGCACGTCAAAAATGGAATTACCGCCTGGGGAACGCGGTAGCTGGGTGGTAGTACCAATTTGATGCGCATAGGCGCCTATGCGCCTTAGTAAAAGGGACCCCAAGTGAGGCCTCACCAAAGACTTGTACAGAGGAATAATACCTCCTTCCTTTTGCTGATTATTCCTCTGTCTATACAGCCTAGCATCCTTCTGGATGGTTAGGGTGGTGGACTTTGGTTCTGGGGAACTGAGGAACTGAGTTCGATTCCCACTTCAGGCACAGGCAGCTCCTTGTGACTCTGGGCAAGTCACTTAACCCTCCATTGCCCCAGGTACAAATAAGTACCTGTATACAATATGTAAGCTGCATTGAGCCTGCCATGAGTGGGAAAGCACGGGATACAAATGTAACAAAAAAAATTTGACTATTGATTTCTTATTATCCTATAATTGTAGTATACATACAACAATATCATCAATATCTTCTATTATTGTATTTATTCACTATCAAATCTTTCCATTCATACTTTCAGAGGGAGTCACCACTGAACACTCTTATTCTATAAATCAACTGAACAAGAATTGTGATAATGTCCCACACAAAGTATAACCCTCTGTAATCTTGAAGATCTAAACTGGGGGGCAAGCCACCTCCATATGTCCATTAATAGATGTCCAAACAACGGGAACACTCCAGCGTGTACGACTTGTATATTCCACTAGTCACACAAATATATCCACTTGAAAATCGGTTGATACTCCAATCATAAATATTGTTCGCAGCGTTCACTTATCCAGTAATCAATCCGGTATATCTGATTGGGAATCAGTTAGTACTCCAACCCTTCACAGTATTCTCAATCTCATACAGCTGTTTGAATCAGTTCTTCACAAAGATATTTCTTCCAGGGGGACTCCTCCTGGGTCATGTTCACACGCATCAATTTGATTCAAACCTTTATCATAGTAACATAGTAGATGACGGCAGAAAAAGACCTGCACGGTCCATCTAGTCTGTCCATGATAAACTCATATGTGTATACCTTACCTTGATTTGTACCTGTCTTTTTCAGGGCACAGACCGTATAAGTCTGTCCAGCAGTATTTCCCGCCTCCCAACCACCAGTCCCGCCTCCCATCACCGGCTCCGGCACAGACCCCGTATAAGTCTGCCCTCCCCTATCCTAGCCTCTCAACCACCAACCCCTCTTCACCCCGCCACCCAATTTCAGCTAAGCTTCTGTGGATCCATTCCTTCTGTACAAGATTCCTTTATGCCTATCCCACGCATGTTTGAATTCCGTTACCGTTTTCATCTCCACCACCTCCCGCGGGAGGGCATTCCAAGCGTTCACCACCCTCTCTGTGAAGAAATACTTCCTGACATCTTTCCTGAGTCTGCCCCCCTTCAATCTCATTTCATGTCCTCTCGTTCTACTGCCTTCCCATCTCCGGAAAAGATTTGTTTGC
The DNA here is from genome assembly GCF_901765095.1 of Microcaecilia unicolor. Lineage (NCBI taxonomy): Eukaryota > Metazoa > Chordata > Amphibia > Gymnophiona > Siphonopidae > Microcaecilia > Microcaecilia unicolor. The sequence continues at coordinate 121,613,963 of NC_044038.1, read as the reverse complement.
GGATTAATACCTTTCAAATATTTGAACGTCTGTATCATATCACCCCTGTTCCTCCTTTCCTCCAGAGTATACATGTTCAGGTCAGCAAGTCTCTCTTCATACGTCTTGGAACGCAACTCCCATACCATCCTCGTAGCTTTTCTTTGCACCGCTTCCATTTTTTTAACATCCTTCGCAAGGTACGGCCTCCAAAACTGAACACAATACTCCAGGTGGGGCCTCACCAACGTCTTATACAGCGGCATTAAAACCTCCTTTCTTCTGCTGGTCACACCTCTCTCTATACAGCCTAGCAACCTTCTCGCTACGGCCACCGCCTTGTCGCACTGTTTCATCGCCTTCAGGTCCTCAGATACTATCACCCCAAAATCCCTCTCCCCGTCCGTGTCTATCAGGCTCTCCCCACCTAACACATACGCCTCCCTTGGATTTCTACTCCCTAAGTGCATCGGTGGTCAAGTGCAGGTGAAGCTGTTCCTGTTCTGCTGGTTCCAGTTACCTGCCTCAGTCCCGACTCCAGTCCAGAGGTCCAGCCCTGTCCTTCCGTGTATCCAGTTCCAGGGTGGTCTTGCCTGCTGCTGCTGCTCCTCGGCAGTGGTCCAATGGCTCACGTATTCCGGTTTGGCCTCGAGGACCTGACACTCTTCTCCAAGCTGAAAAGCCCTAGCTTCCTCAGTCTTTCTTCATAAGGAAGTCATCCCATCCCCGCTATCATTTTAGTTGCCCTTCGCTGCACCATTTCCAATTCTACTATATCTTTCTTGAGATGCGGCGAACAGAATTGAACACAATACTCAAGGTGCGGTCGCACCATGGAGCGATACAATGGCATTATAACATCCTCACACCTGTTTTCCATACCTTTCCTAATAATACCCAACATTCTATTCGCTTTCCTAGCCACAGCAGCACACTGAGAAGAAGGTTTCAGTGTATTATCGACAACAACGACACCCAGATCCCTTTCTTGGTCCGTAACTCCTAACGTGGAACCTTGCATGACGTAGCTATAATTCGGGTTCTTTTTTCCCACATGCATCACCTTGCACTTGCTCACATTAAATGATATCTGCCATTTCGCCGCCCAGTCTCCCAGTCTCGTAAGGTCCTTCTGTAATTTTTCACAATCCTGTCGCGAGTTAACAACTTTGAATAACTTTGTGTCATCAGCAAATTTTATTACCTTGCTAGTTACTCCCATCTCTAAATCATTTATAAATATATTAAAAAGCAAAAGTCCTAGCACAGACCCCTGAGGAACCCCACTAACTACCCTTCTCCATTGTGAATACTGCCCGTTTAACCCCACTCTCTGTTTCCTATCCTTCAACCAGTTTTTAATCCACAATAGGACATTTCCTCCTATCCCATGACCCTCCAATTTCCTCTGTAGCCTTTCATGAGGTACCTTGTCAAACCTTAGCAGCTCGACCGGACGCCTTCTGAAAATCCAGATACACGATATCAACCGGCTCCCCTTTGTCCACATGTTTGTTTACTCCTTCAAAGAATTGAAGTAAATTGGTCAGGCAAGATTTCCCCACACAAAAGCCGTGCTGACTTGGTCTGAGTAATCCATGTCCTCGGATGTGCTCTGTAATTTTGCTTTTGATAATAGCCTCTACCATTTTCCCCGACACCGACGTCAGACTCACCGGTCTATAATTTCCCGGATCTCCCCTGGAACCTTTTTTAAAAATCGGCCTTACATTAGCCACCCTCCAATCTTCCGGTACCACGCTCGATTTTAAGGATAAATTGCATATCACTAACAGAAGCTCCACAAGCTCATTTTTCAGTTCTACCAGTACTCTAGGGTGAATACCATCTGGTCCAACAGATTTGCTACTCTTCAGTTTGCTGAACTGCCCAGATTCCCAGAGACTTATCTCAAATATATTTGTTAAATTATAATCCGTTGTTCAGGGAACTTCTGAGGGATTTGAGTAAGTGGAAGAATGGGTGGTTATCATGGTGAGGTCGAATATCAGCAATAAAAATTAACTTACTGCCTAGGCTGTTATTTCTGTTTCAGACTTTGCCCATACCGGTGCCCCAGGGAGAACTTAATAGATTACAATCAGAAATATCTAGATTTATCTGGGGAGGGAGCTCGGCGAGGATCTCCAGAAGAGTAATGTGGAAGGCGGCAGAGCAAGGGGGAAGAGGTATCCCTAATCTACAGTGGTATTATAGGGCGGCTCAATTAAAATTGATAACAGAATGGAGTGGAGGGGATGAGTCCTCGATAACTAAATTGGAACAATACTTTGTACCGGACTATTCCCTGGATGGGGTTCTCTGGGCTTCGGTATCGGCCAACATATATAAAAGGCTAACTTCCAATCCATTTATTTTACATTTGATGAACTTATGGGGCTCACAAAAATTTAAGCTGCGGGGGAAGAGATTATCGTCGACTTATGCACAGATAAGGCAGGAACCCAGCTTTTCAGCTGGAAACCAGGGGGCAACATTTGCAGAATGGGATAGATGGGGGCTGGTACGATTTCGAGATTTAATGGATGAGGGAACCATGAGACCCTTTGAGGAGTTACAGAAATTGCACGGATTACCTAATTCAGCAATCTTTGCCTATCTACAAATCAAGCACTTTATTGCCAGGCAAGGTTGGCTGAAACCAGATTTTGAGGGAAGGGAAAGGTTGGAGGGATTATGGGATTTTATAAGTAAGCAGGGGAAGGCTATTACTCTTCTGTACCGCCATATAAGGGGGGAGGATTTTGAGAAACTGCCTTATATGAGAGCATGGGAGCATGATCTGGAAAGTGATCTTAGTGAGGCAGAGTGGAAAGTAATACGCCTGGAAGTGAAAAAGGCTTCTACATGTGTGTTGATTAAAGAAAATGCATACAAGGTATTAAGTAGGTGGTATTATACGCCAGACAGGGTGAAAACCATGTTCCCAGATGCTAGTGATCAATGTTGGCCGTGTGGGAGGGCAGTGGGAACATATTGGCATATTTGGTGGTGATGCACAGCTTTGCAAGACTTTTGGGGGGAAGTAGCATGTAGTCTCACGTTGGTTTTGGACAGAGAATTTCCATGTGAACCTAAATGGTGCCTCTTGGGATGGGGGAATAGAAGAGGACTAAAGTGGCAGAGGCATATAAAGCGCCCTTGTTTGGCAGCAGCGAAGACAACATAGCGCTCCATTGGAAGTCAAAGACGGGCCCTACCAAGCAGCACTGGATAGCAAAAATCAAGTTGTTGGCTGAGATGAATAAAATGACAGATCGAAGAGTGGGGCGCCTTAATCAAGAAGCAACAGAGTGGGTATATCTGGAGCGTCTAGTAGTGGTTACATGAACTTTGTAATTAATAGAATGCATGTGAGGGTTCGGGGAATGGAGGGAGGGTAGCTGAGGGGAGGGTCATGGGGGAGGGGGGAGGGGGTGGAGAAGCAATATATGGATAAATGATGAGGGAGGGGAATTATATAGAGAGCAACTGTATTAGAAAAATGAGATTGTTTTTTTCTCTTGTTTGTTGTTGTTGTTTGAAACTTCTTTAAGTAGTAGATATATAAGTTAGGAATTGGAACTTTGTCTGAATGTCACTGGTTGATATTTTGTAATGCTTTTCTGAGCTCTCAATAAAAATTGAAAGTTAAAAAAAAAAAAGATCTATTTTGTGATTTTTTTTTTTGTTACATTTGTACCCCACACTTTCCCACTCATGGCAGGCTCAATGCGGCTTACATGGGGCAATGGAGGGTTAAGTGACTTGCCCAGAGTCACAAGAAGCTGCCTGTGCCTGAAGTGGGAATTGAATTCAGTTCCTCAGTTTCCCATGACCAAAGTTCACCACCCTAGCCACTAGGCCACTCCTCCATTCATTTGTTGCCAGAGAGAGAGAGATACATTTTTCATATTAGCTTATTTTTGTACTGATTCTTATCCACAATAAAACAGATTTACTATCTGTGCCAGGGTAAGAGGGACTGGGATAACACACCCTAGACATACTGTGCTGGCAGCATATGCTTAACAATTGTGATATTTCTTTGTATTATAGCTATAGGGTATTGGATCTTAGAACTTCTTTGATGGGAACTATGAGTGTTAGTTCCATAGTGGATAATAATGCTGGGTCCCTGTCTTGCTACCGAAGATAATTCAGACAATCTCTCCATATTGGTGGTGTCATTTGAGCACAATGCTCGCATTATTTTTTGATCATGGTTGGGACTCAAGCATATGGGACACTTGGAATTAAGGTCAAAATTCTGGATCTTTTTACTGCATTTTGAGCATGGTCTAAAAACTGACATTAGCTTTTTTTTTTTTTTTTTTTTAAAGAACTGATAAAAAACGGCATTGAAGAAAACAGTTCAGAAAAAATTTCACAAGAGATCTTTGATTTGCATCTGTTCAGTAGAGTATTCAAAACAGAACTGAGCCCCTCCACCTTGTTGTGGTGGAGAGGGCTTGTGTGTTTCCATGACTCAGAAAGCTAAGCTGTAGGGCCAGCCATATCAAACAGGCCTCTGGGGAGATACCAAAGTGTGTCCCAAACCTGCTGGAGGCCCAAGATAGTGGATGTTGTATTGGACAGAGCTCCACGATCATCAGAGTTCTTCTGGCTCTGAAATGGGGAACAGAAGGGAAAACCCCAGACTTGCTCTTCTATGCCTGAGGACTCTCTCCACATTGTCCACCTAGCTTCTGATAATCTTGGTGTCCGTCCAGTAATGGAGGAACTGTGGCTGTAGGTGGCCCTGAGAGGTTGGGGCAGTGCTGGGAATATACATCGGCTAGACTGACGTGTAAAACGCACCTCTACAACCCGGAATCACTCCAGCTTGGAGTTCAGGAGGGCTCATTGTCCAAGAAGGGGAACATCCTAGTGGCCTCTTCCCCAGTTTAGAGGACTGGGACTGTTTGAGTGGAATAAAAACAGTGTCACTGACCTGGGGTCAACTTATTCCCTCTGCTGATTAGCCGAGTCATGTGGGAAAGTCTGAGGTCATTTTAGACCAGCTATGAGATGCTTTTCAGAGAGTGAACTCTTGTCTACAGGTGACATCTTTAATTATCTACTTCTAAAAGATAGTATTACTGCCAATCTCAACCTGGGTGAGCATCCAGGGTTTGTACGCCTGGATGACAGTCAGCATAAAGTGACTCTTTGGATTTGATGGTTCATCTGGAGAATTCCATGGACTTAGTGACTAAGAACTTTATCGCTGACCTTTCTGCTGGAACCTGATCAGATTATGATGTTGGAATTATATCTTGGACATGTGAGGGATTTGTTCACGGGAGCGTTCAGTGCTTTTTCCCTGATTCCTTTTCAGGACCCAACTCAGAAGAAGGGTTTTATTGGCCTTAAAACCTCAAGTCCTGGTTTGGGCTGAGACAATTCTTTTTTTTTTTTAATTTCTTGTTTTTGGTTTGAACTTTATGTTGGATAATGTTCTCTTTACTTCGCCCCTAAACAGCTTCAGGATTAGACTGTAAGCTCTGTCTCTTATGTTCAGTATACAGCATAGAATACATCCAGCAGCACTATAGAAATTATAAGTAGCGTAGTAGCAGTAGTAACCAACCAACGTGGCTGAAAAACACACCCAAAAAAGAGCAACCCATAACAGTAGGAAACTGCCCATGGCCAGTTCAGAAAAGCCGCCAAATTCTGCGCAAAAAACATCTTTTATACTTCCTGGTTCCTGTCCCCTTTTAACTCAACATCTCCCCTCTCAATTCCTCCCTGGGCATGACTAGTGGTTTTAAAGAGGTTCAGACTATGTGAGGGATTATCCTTAAGGGTGTAGGGCAGTGCTCTTTAAACCCCCTCACACTCTTGTTCCAACTACCCAATCTCTCACCTGACACAGACAAGCAATACTATATAATTTGAGATCCAGAAGATCCAGTCTTCCTTTTCCTTTGGAATCTTCAAGAGTGTAATTTCATTCTGGGCTTTTTCCCTTTCCATAAAAATTTGGTTAATAAACCATTCCATAATATAAGAGTTTTACTGAATAATCTGATGGGGAGATTCTGTAATATATAGAGAGCCATTTGGGCAGGAAAATCATCTTAACCAGAGAACTAACGCTCATCAGTGACAATGGAAAATCTTTCCAATTAGAAAAGGATCTCCTTAACTCCTCTAACAATAGAGGCACATTAGAGGCATATAAACTAACTAGGTAGGGAGTGGCCAAGATGGCATCATGTGCTGGCTGGCAAGATGTGAGGAGTAGCTGAATGGATGCCTTGTTTCTTCATTGCTGTTGTCTACTTTTTTTTTTTTTTTACTTTTATGCCACATACCAAGAAGAAGGGTATAGTGGGGGCAGTTCCTGCGCCAGTCCATACTTCCTCCTTGCATGAGCTGACAATCAATCATTTCACTGCTCTAGCCTCAACGAGAAATGGAGAAGAGGGTCTTATTACATGGCAGTCAGGAGAGATTGCCACTTTGGGACAAAATGTCAGGCTGTCCCCTCAAGAGCCTAATCAGCCACTATGTCTGACAGCATTATCAGCATTTCCAGCTGGGTCGAAGAGACTGAAAGTAGCAGCTAATTTGGTCCAGGTAGAAGGCTGAGCTCTGCCTCCTGGTTAGAAGTCAATGAAGGAGTAACAGCATTGTCGCCATTGCATCCCGCGATGGTCACCTTAGAAATCCTGTGAAAGTTGCTCCAGAACATGAAAACCACTGTTTCCAAAACTTCTCAAGAAGTAACTTCTTTGAACTCTAAATTAGATTTGACTGGAACAGTGGATGCGATAAAGAATGAACACTCAGGTTGAATCCAGCAGATAGATGATAATATTAAAGGTTTCCAGGATTTTCAAAACAGCTCTGATTAAAATACAAACACAAAGGAAGATTGAGCAGCTTGAGAATTTTAATAGGAGACAATCTAAGGTTGCTGAAATCTCTGGTGGATCCTGCTATGACACCCTCTGTTTTGTTTAAAAAGTATCTTTTGGAAGTATTAAAGTTTCCTCAACAGTATTATTTACCTGTTCTTTCAAAAAGTTCCCAAGGATAGAGAATGAAGCTCAAATACACAGGTGGATTTAAATATCAGTGACCGATATATCTCAAAGGACCACACTTCTAGTGAGCTTTGTATTTGAACACGATCTCAATGTGGTAATGAGACTTTATTTTCACAATGCCCAAGCTTTATTTTTTGGTCAGAAAGTGTGTATATATCCTGATGTTACTACAGCAACGCAGGAAAGGAGGAAGTCCTTCCTAGCACTGCAACAAGAGACTATAAAGCTTGGAGCTACTTTTCTTCTGGCTTATCCTTGCAAGTGTCTGGTGAGAGACTTGGTGGAACTAAATATGTTTTCTTGAATCCTGAACAACTTAAGGCTTTTATTGAAATGAAGATCTTTTAAGATTGGGTATTAAGGGAACTTTGCGGGGTTAATCATGTTAGCCTGTATAGTTTGTTTATTCCTTGTGGATTTCCTTATCCTCCTTTAGGATCCACTTCCCCTTGTTTGTAGTCTAAGGAAGAATACTATGTTTTTTCCTTGTTATTTGTTGTTTGTTCCTTGTTAATTTTTTTTAGCTAATTCTGTGTTACTAAAGCAAGTGGATACTTAAAATACAAATAAAAATAAGCAATCCTAAATACTTCAATTTTTCTGATGCTCATGTAAGAGGAACGGTTCCTTGCCACTTCCACTCTCCCCCTACAAGCAAAAGCATAATTGATGACATCATAATTAACTTTTAAACCTGCAATTTACTCAAACGTCTTGAAATTGGCCAAGGCCTTAGAAAGCGTGATTTGCTGATTATCAAGAGCAAAACCTCATCCGCAAAATAAAAGAATTTTGCTTTCATGATTGCCAGTCTTAATAGCAGCAACCTTAACATCTTGCCATAATTGTTGCACCAGAGGTTCAATATATAACACAAAAAGAAGTTCGGAAAGCAGGCAGCCCTGCCTCATGCCCCTTTTAATAGGAAAGGCCAACAAGACCTTTCCACTAGTTTCCAAGTTTACTATAGTTTTGCTATCCCACCCTATCAGAAGCCTTCAGGGCAGCTTACAACCTAAAAATTAAAATAAGGGAAAAGACAGAAAATCAAAGTAGAGGGGGACAGGACATGACCCACAAGGGTAGAACTACAATATTAGATAGGACAAGGGAGGAGGAAAAAAGGGGTGCTACAAATATCTCCAGGACTCTCCCCAGAGGCTAGCTAGAAATATATGTATAAGGGCACTAATGGTAAACATCTTTAAACAGGTGAGTCTTAAGGTTCATCTTCAATTTGTCAAGAGATGATTGCAAGCAGAGGGAGTTCAAAAGTTGGGAATCCTAAACACAAAAAATGGCATGCCTGGTGTGCTCGTGGATTATTTCTCAGTGACTGGGAACTACCAGCTGGTTGTGTTGGGCAGACCCAACTATACGTTCTGGGCTATAAGGAATGAGGTGATCAGAGAGGTAAAGAGGTTGTCCTGAGCTCAGGGTCTTGAATATACACAGCAGGATCTTAAAGGTGATATGATGAGTAATGGGGAACCAGTGAGCATCTCTAAGATGGGGGGTGGGGGGGAGACATGATCATATTTATGTGAATTTGAGATCAGATGGATAGCAGTACTTTGGATAGTCTGTAAATGGCGCATTTCCTTGACTCAAAGACATTTATAGAGAGAGTTGCAGTAGTCTAACTGTGAAATGACCAAGGAGTAAACCAGTACATTAAGCACTACTAGAAGCATGAAGGAACGAATAGAACGAATAAGTCGAAGTGTATAAAAAGAATTCTGGTTAGAGATATGGAGGAGGAATGAAAGTTCAGAATCCAAGAGCTCTCCAAGAATGCGGACAGTTTCAACCCGAGGCATGGGGGTGTAAGAGAGAAAGATGGATGCAGGTAAAGAAAGACTTCTTTTGTTCTGAAATAATATGGATTTGGACTTACCTGGATTCAGAACTAATTTGTGTTCCTTAAGCCATTCTGAAATCTGAATATGTGATCTCAAGAGAGGATCAGGTGTCTAAGATAATGAGAACTTGAGTGTTGTCAGCATAGATGTACATGGTCAATCCAAATGGTTGCACCAGGGTCAACAGGAGGGCCAGAAAAATGTTAAAGTTGGAGACAGGAAAGAACCTTGTGGAACTCCTGAGCAAGGGCTGAAGATGCAGAAAGAAAGTTATTAATAGATACTGTATGTGTAATATGAGAACCAGTCCAGCACTGTTCCTGAAAGACCAATAGACTGAAGACGGTGAAGGAGAATATGATGATCGACCAAGTCAAAAGTGGCAGTAAGATCAAGGGATAGCAGAAGGACAGATTTGGCCGAATCAAGGGAGCAATAGATAAAATAAGTAATGCGTAATACAGAGTCTTTATACTGTGGTATTGGTGGAATGCAGTTTGATTAGAGTGCAGAGCTTGTGTTGTTGAGATCTGTAGAAGAGGTGGAAATCTTCAGACGAAGAATATCTGTTTTCCAAAAGTCTGGTACTAGGGACAGACTGAGGAAAACCACAGAACAGATAAAGGAGCAATGAGTCAAGGGAATGCTTAATTAAGGAAGATGGAATTGGCTCATTCAGAGAGGTTGGTGTCACGACTATGGCCGTGACTACCCTCATACTTACCCTGTTTCAGGGAGTCAGTGGCTGTGCTGGCTTCTGCTTGTCTCTGTGTCTGTCTCTGTCTTAGTTTCTCTCTGGCTCTGTGTGCTGATTGCCCTACTGAATCTCACCTGTGTGGGCTTTGCCTCTTCCAAGATGGCTGCCGCCTCTTCGTCTCTGCCAGTATCCAAGATGGCTCCCGCTGTTACTTTCTATGGGATGCCTGCTCTGAGTGTCAAGCCTCTGTTTGGTTGCAAGGTGATTGCTGCACCTGTGGCTCTGGTGTTGATGGGCTTTATTAGTCACCTGAAGACTACAGTCCTGGCCTTTGCATTGCCATTTCCTCTGCAGTGCCTTAGGTCCCGAGGTTAGTGTGCTGTTAGCACCATTTGCTTTCCTTGTCTTTTGTTCTGTGGGTTTTCAGCCCTTCTGTGTTTATCGCTTGTGGGTTTCCAGCCCTTCTGTGTTTATAGCTCTGTAGGGTTTCAGCCCTTCTGTGTTTATCGCTTGTGGGTTTCCAGCCCTTCTGTGTTTATAGCTCTGTAGGGTTTTAGCCCTTCTGTGTTTATCGCTTGTGGGTTTCCAGCCCTTCTGTGTGTATAGCTCTGTAGGGTTTCAGCCCTTCTGTGTTTTTTGCTCTATGGGCTTCCTACCCTTCTGTGTCTAGCTCTGCTAGCTCTCTGTGTTTGTTCCTAGTGTTAGATTAGCCAGCTTAGCTCCGTCTGGTTTGTAGCCTGTGCCTAGCTCTGCTAGCTCTCTGTGTTTGTTCCTAGTGTTAGATTAGCCAGCTTAGCTCCGTCTGGTTTGTAGCCTGTGCCTAGCTCTGCTAGTTCTCTGTGTTTGTTTCCTGTGTATGACTTGTTAGCTTGGGCACAGCTTTGTGGTTAGCTGGTGTATAGCTTTACTAAGTCCCCTGAGTTTGCTCTGTGCATGTTTCCAGTGTATGACTTGTTAGCTTGGGCACAGCTTTGTTGTTAGCTGGTGTATAGCTTTACTAAGTCTCCTGAGTTTGTTCTGTGTATGTTTCCAGTGCATGACTTGTTAGCTTGGGCACAGCTTTGTTGTTAGCTGGTTTATAGCTTTTCTAAGTCTCCTGAGTTTTGCTCTGTGTATGTACCTGTGTATGACTGGTTGCCTGGGTATAGCGTTCCTATTAGCCTGGGTACAGTCTACTAGTCATTGTGTTGATTCCTGCTGACTGCCAGAACCCGGACAGTTCCTGCTTGTCTGCCTTGCCTTCGCCTAGGTGCCAGGGGGCACCCCTGGACCTTCCTTCCTGTTGTTCCTGTAAGTCCTACCGGCTGCCAGAACCTGAGGGCTCAACCCGAGGGGGAGGCAGTCAAGTGTAGGTGAAGCTTAGGTCCAGGGTGTTCCAGTTCCGTTCCAGTGTGTTCCAGTCCAGCGGGTTTCACTCCGGTATGTTCCTGTCCAGTGGGGCCACTCCGGTGTGTCCAGTCCAGCGGGCCCCACTCCAGTGCGCACCTGTCCGGTGCGTTCCAGTTCCGAGTGTTCCAGTGTAGAAATCCAGTCCGGAGTTCCGGTCCAGTTTTGTCTCCTCTCTACCTGGAGGGTGATTTTGCCTTAAAGGACTCACAAACCCCGCGCTCCCGGGGAAGAAGCCTGAAGGTATGCAAAGGACCGCGAGAGCGCGTCCCGCATGGGCGGGCACGCGACAGAATGCAAAAGCCATGAGTCCGGCAAGATCAGCCGTCCAGGTTGGCTACCTGTCCACAGCTTCGTTCCCTGTGGACAATCCAGGGTCCAGCACCAGTGCAGTTCCTGATTATGGTGTGGATTTCTACAACCCAATTTTTTCTCTGAACCCTGTTTTGACGCTCCATGATTACCGGGAAATACTTTTGTCTGATCCTGCCCTGAAGGATACTCCTGAAGCAGCAGCTGAAAGAAAGCGTCTCTGGTGGCGTCTGGTCCGCCATAGCCCAGTTTCTGACATGAATCCTGCTATCTCGCTCTGGGATTACCGCCTCAGACTTCTGGAGGAGCCAGCTCTGCGGGATACTCCGGAGGCTGAGGCCGAAAGAAGACGCCGGGGAATTCCTCCGCTCAGGCCTCCTCAGCAGAGCAGCCTGCGGTACCATAGCGGGTTAGTTCCTATTCAGGATTACAGTCCACCAGCGCTGAGTCCAGTCCGAGGAGGGTTTCAAGCAGAGCCTTCGAATCCTGTTCGAGTGAAGCCGCCAGCTAAGTTTCTGAGTTCAGCCCGAGGGACGGTTCTATGCAGGTCCATGAGGTCCGGCCAAGTGAGACGGCGTACCAAGTCTCTGATTCCAGTCCAAGAAGGGCCGACACCTAGGTCCCTGAATCCAGTCCAGGGGGTGCTTCATACTGAGCCTCCGATTCCAGTTCAGGTAGCGCTCCCAGTCAAGCCTCTGAGTCCAGTCCGAGGGACGCTGCAAATTGAACCTCCGATTCCAGTTCGAGTGGCACAGCTGACCGAGCCTCCTGTCCTCCTTCAAGTGGCAAGCCCTTTGAAACCCCTGAGTCCAGTCCGAGGGATGCTTCTGACGGAGCCTCAGATTCCTATGCAAGTGGCGCTCCAGGTCGAGCCTCCAGTCCTCGTTCAAGTGGCACGCCCTTTGAAGTCTCCGAGTCCAGTCCGAGGGAAGCCTTCGATGGAGTCTCCAAGGCCTATGCAAGTGGCACTCCGGGTCAAGTCTCCAGTTCTTGTCCAAGTGACCCGTCCAGTCCAGCCACTGAGTCCAGTGCGAGGGGGGCTTCTAATCAAGCCTCCGGTGCCAGTCCACAGGGTGGTTCAGGTGGCACCTCCGCTTCCAGTCTGGAGGGTACCTCCAATCAAGCTCCGAAGGCCAGTTCGAGTGGCGCTTCCGCTCGAGCCTCCGATCCCTGTCCAAAGGGTGTGTTCTGTCAAGCCTCAGTTAAAGTCCAGTTCGCGGGGCGCTCCCAGCCAAGCTCCTGAGTCCAGTTTGAGGGGCCCTGCCAGTCAAGCTTCTGATACCAGTCCGGGTCCCGGTCCCGGTTCAGCTCCTGTCCAGAGTTCCCGCTCCAGTCAAGACTCTGATTGTAGTCCGGGTCCCAGTCCCGGTTCAGCTCCTGTTCAGTCCGAAGCAATAGCTGAGAGAAGATGTGTTCAACGGCTTGGGGCCCGGAGAAACCCATTTTCTGCATTTCAGCCTGCTAGCATGCTCTGGGGATCCCAGGGCCGTCTCCTCTTGAACCCTGCTCGGCAGACGCTGCCTGAAGCTAATGTTAGAGAGACGTCCCAGTCCGGCCAGAGGGGGGCGCCCAGCCTTGCAGCTGAATCTCCTCCGAGTTCCAGTTCCAGCCAAGATGCTGAGCCTGCTCCGAGTTCCAGTTCCAGCCAAGATGCTGCACCTGCTCCAAGTTCCAGTTCCAGCCAAGATGCTGAGCCTGCTCCGAGTTCCAGTTCCAGCCAAGATGCTGAGCCTGCTCCGAGTTCCAGTTCCAGCCAAGATGCTGCACCTGCTCCAAGTTCCAGTTCCAGCCAAGATGCTGAGCCTGCTCCGAGTTCCAGTTCCAGCCAAGATGCTGCACCTGCTCCAAGTTCCAGTTCCAGCCAAGATGCTGAGCCTGCTCCGAGTTCCAGTTCCAGCCAAGATGCTGAGCCTGCTCCGAGTTCCAGTTCCAGCCAAGATGCTGCATCTCAGACTCTAAGCCGGCATAGTGGTTGCCCAAAAAGACTTCCTGGTTTCAAGGGCCACTCCTCTTTTCAAGTTCCAGTTGTGCTTGCTACTGCCAGTCCAGTGATTCATGTTGGTGTGTTGAAGCCCATCAGGAGGTTTCACCACACTTACCCTTGGACACCTGAATCCCCTGTGGGGACCGGGAGGGGGGTCTTGAGGGGGAGGTACTGTCACGACTATGGCCGTGACTACCCTCATACTTACCCTGTTTCAGGGAGTCAGTGGCTGTGCTGGCTTCTGCTTGTCTCTGTGTCTGTGTCTGTCTCTGTCTTAGTTTCTCTCTGGCTCTGTGTGCTGATTGCCCTACTGAATCTCACCTGTGTGGGCTTTGCCTCTTCCAAGATGGCTGCCGCCTCTTCGTCTCTGCCAGTATCCAAGATGGCTCCCGCTGTTACTTTCTATGGGATGCCTGCTCTGAGTGTCAAGCCTCTGTTTGGTTGCAAGGTGATTGCTGCACCTGTGGCTCTGGTGTTGATGGGCTTTATTAGTCACCTGAAGACTACAGTCCTGGCCTTTGCATTGCCATTTCCTCTGCAGTGCCTTAGGTCCCGAGGTTAGTGTGCTGTTAGCACCATTTGCTTTCCTTGTCTTTTGTTCTGTGGGTTTTCAGCCCTTCTGTGTTTATCGCTTGTGGGTTTCCAGCCCTTCTGTGTTTATAGCTCTGTAGGGTTTCAGCCCTTCTGTGTTTATCGCTTGTGGGTTTCCAGCCCTTCTGTGTTTATAGCTCTGTAGGGTTTTAGCCCTTCTGTGTTTATCGCTTGTGGGTTTCCAGCCCTTCTGTGTGTATAGCTCTGTAGGGTTTCAGCCCTTCTGTGTTTTTTGCTCTATGGGCTTCCTACCCTTCTGTGTCTAGCTCTGCTAGCTCTCTGTGTTTGTTCCTAGTGTTAGATTAGCCAGCTTAGCTCCGTCTGGTTTGTAGCCTGTGCCTAGCTCTGCTAGCTCTCTGTGTTTGTTCCTAGTGTTAGATTAGCCAGCTTAGCTCCGTCTGGTTTGTAGCCTGTGCCTAGCTCTGCTAGTTCTCTGTGTTTGTTTCCTGTGTATGACTTGTTAGCTTGGGCACAGCTTTGTGGTTAGCTGGTGTATAGCTTTACTAAGTCCCCTGAGTTTGCTCTGTGCATGTTTCCAGTGTATGACTTGTTAGCTTGGGCACAGCTTTGTTGTTAGCTGGTGTATAGCTTTACTAAGTCTCCTGAGTTTGTTCTGTGTATGTTTCCAGTGCATGACTTGTTAGCTTGGGCACAGCTTTGTTGTTAGCTGGTTTATAGCTTTTCTAAGTCTCCTGAGTTTTGCTCTGTGTATGTACCTGTGTATGACTGGTTGCCTGGGTATAGCGTTCCTATTAGCCTGGGTACAGTCTACTAGTCATTGTGTTGATTCCTGCTGACTGCCAGAACCCGGACAGTTCCTGCTTGTCTGCCTTGCCTTCGCCTAGGTGCCAGGGGGCACCCCTGGACCTTCCTTCCTGTTGTTCCTGTAAGTCCTACCGGCTTCCAGAACCTGAGGGCTCAACCCGAGGGGGAGGCAGTCAAGTGTAGGTGAAGCTTAGGTCCAGGGTGTTCCAGTTCCGTTCCAGTGTGTTCCAGTCCAGCGGGTTTCACTCCGGTATGTTCCTGTCCAGTGGGGCCACTCCGGTGTGTCCAGTCCAGCGGGCCCCACTCCAGTGCGCACCTGTCCGGTGCGTTCCAGTTCCGAGTGTTCCAGTGTAGAAATCCAGTCCGGAGTTCCGGTCCAGTTTTGTCTCCTCTCTACCTGGAGGGTGATTTTGCCTTAAAGGACTCACAAACCCCGCGCTCCCGGGGAAGAAGCCTGAAGGTATGCAAAGGACCGCGAGAGCGCGTCCCGCATGGGCGGGCACGCGACAGTTGGGGAATTCAACTGCTTAATGATTTTGCTCGACTCCAAGAGGAATGGTTGGTTGAACTAAGTCATGGTACTACAAGGAACAGACCAATTATGAGCAAAGTAAAGATGACTGACGTGTAGTCAAAGGTAGGAGACTTTCACGCAAAGTAATGATTGTCTTCTCAAAACGGGCTGATGACTGAGCAGACACAGCCTGCGTGGAAATGGTGCGAGTGGTGTGAAAAGTGGTAAGAAATGTGCTATAGAGGATAGAGGTATTGGGTGCTTTAACAATTTTGTAAGTGAAGTACTTCCTTTTAGCTGTCAGTATGGCTAATTTGTAAGAATGAGCAATGCTTTTGAAAATGGAGAGATGGATATTGGAAGGGTGTCGATGCCATTTCCTTTCAGCTTGGCAGATCTGCTTTTAAATAGCTGTAGACCTTTGTAAACCATGGGCTATATGTCCTACACTGTTCTGAGAGCTGAAGTGGGGCAACAGTATTGAATTATACATGTAGTTATGCATCCCATACAGAAATCTTCTCAGGGATGGAGTGGGGAAGGAACTAAGACCAAGATTAGAATGGGTAAGGTGAAGGAACTAAGACCAAGATTAGAATGGGTAAGGAGTGAATTTGAGGCAATTGCTTTAAGATCTCTATGGGGCGTTGTCTTAAGTGGTAGTGAACGGTGAGATATATGTGAAGAGAAAATGGAAATGATAAGGGAATGGTCTTATCATGGCAATGAAACCATAGAGGTAACATGCAAAAAATTAGTTTGGGTTACAGTAGATGACAAGTGGGGCCAGTGATATTGTGTGTTAAACCATGATCTAGCAGAAAGGGTGAGAGATCTTTTGAGAAAGAAGAGACAGGATCATATAGATGAATATTAAAATCTCCTAAGATAATTGGGCAACGTGAGCTAAGACAAAAATCAGCTAACAGTGAATGAAGAAGTTTGCATGATGCAACAGAAGAGGGGGGTGATGATACACTAAGAGAAAATCTGAAGGTGGATAGCTATGCAAGCAGAATTTAAGTGATTCTAGGAAGGGGTGTGAGAGGGTAGAAATTTTAAGACTAAGCCAGCTTGGAGGAAAAGAAAACTGCAACTCCCCATCCCCGACACTAGTGTGATTGCAAACAACATAATGATAACCAGGAGGAACTGCATGTTTTAAGTATGCAGCATCAATATCGGTTAACCAGGTTTCTGTAAGCAACAGAAGGTCAAAATTGTGAGAAAGGACAAGATCATATACTACAGTGTGCTTATTGTGGACAGAGCGGCAGTTCATCAGACCACCTAAAAGAGTACAGAGATTGGGAGTAGAGAGGTGCGAAGGGGAAAAGATGTCTTACCTGTCCTAAGGAGGGACATGAATGGCTAGAGTGTGGCCGACAGACCAAGATAGCCGGGATGGGCTGTGCCAGACATATAATGATCAGACGGTGGCTTCTAAGAGGATAAAAAACATAATGCTAGTCCAAGGGGGCCAGAATAAACCCAAGAAAAGAGGGGTATGTACTCAGGGTGCATATGAAGAAGTGTACAAAGGAGTAGAACCTGCTCCTTATGCATGCTCTGGCATGCATATGCGGCATTCATCACTAGTAGAATAAATTTTGGACCGTCTAAAAATATTTTTTTAAAATAACTACATCTGTAAAGTTTTATATATTTTATGCTTAAATACTTAACTGGAGGGAAGAAGTGAAATGAGTCGCTAAGATGGCAGCCTGAAAAGTGAGCTGACTCTAATCTTTGTATGTGGCATTATCTCACTTCGGTGCAATCTTTTGGCTTTTTGGGACTTGGTTACCATGTGGCTGTCACCCACGATGTCTCAGTGATTAAAACAGAGAGAAATTAAGGACTCTTTGAGGCAGTTTTGGTAGACAGGAGGTGAGGAGGCCTCCACGGCTCACCAAACAACCTGCATCCCCACTTCGCTGGAAGTTTCCACAGATGAGTATGAAACAGCTCCGATCAACTTGATTGGCTTGAATTGAGAGTTTTTCAAGTGTTTTGCTGACCTTCGCTCTGAATTGAAGGAGATTCGAGGCGAACTAGCTTCCCGGATGGATACATTACATAGGGATGTGCGTGATCTCAGGTCCTAACAAGATGACATGGAAATACATATGAGGATTTACAATATAAGATGGATGACATCAAAAATCAGGGGCACTGGAACAATTGCGCTTTAGCGGCATCCCCGACAATAACAACCAGGAAAATGTCTCCCTAATACTGCACAAGGAAGTACCTAGAATAGAACCACTGCCCTTCTTCCCCTGATGGAAGGCTCGACCACATGGGCCTTCAGAAGGATGGAAAGTTCCTCTGCAAGTACCTGCTCGTGCTGAGAGCTGAAGTAATGAGCTCTTCGTGGGCAATTTGGAGGTCTTCAAAGCCAATGTAGGGCCTATCCGAGGCGTACCATTTGTAGAACCCACCGGTCAGAAGTTGTAAGGGGCCACCTTTCATAGAAAAACTTCAGCCTCCCTCCGACCAGTAGGTCATAAGGCACGGACAGACAGCAGCTATGCTCTGCTAGAGCCAGTCAAAAGGGTTGAGCCTGAGCAGGCTAGCGAGAGGTGGCGGTGTACCTACGTCTCCGGGGGTAGCAGGCACCCCTCCTTGACTTACCAAAAAACCTCCTAGCTGAAGAGTTTGATGCAGTAGGCACCCAGAGGGAGAGAAAAGAGATGGTATCAGTGTGCTGCTTGATCTGTTCAGCAACCTCCTCAACCTTCTCTCCAAAAAGGTTATCCCCCGGCACAGAGCATCCGCCAACCTTTGCTGAACAGACTGTTCAAGTCAGAACTATGCTGCCATGAGAGTCTGCACAATGCTATACTCTCAGTAAAGATCCTGGATACCACGTCAAAGGTGTCGTAGGCTTTCCTGGCCAAGAACTTATGACACACCTTTTGCTGCTTGGCCAACTGGCATACCGACTCAGCCTGCTCCTGTGGGAGACAGTCCACCAAGTCTAACAGTTTATGCACTGAGGCCTGCAAGTACACACTCGTAAAGAGCTGGAAAGACTGTATACAGGACACGAGTATTGAGGCCTGAAACAGCTTCCTTCCTAAACAGTCCAAGGTCCTAGCTTCTCTGCCAATGCATAGTTTCTAGAACTTTTCGGAGAGAATTAGGAGGAATCGTGGACTCTAAGTATTTTCCTATAGACTGTTTGCTGGGGTTTTGTTTTTTTTTGGGGGGGGGGGGGGGAAATGTTGTGTTGACACTTGCCTGCAGGTTCTGCCATTTTTTTGCAGTTTTGCATTTTTTTAACACAATCTTGAGTTGTTTTTTTTCACATTACATTCCTTCATGGTTTCTATTTAATTGGTAAGACTCAGAAGTTTTACAAGAAAAGATAGGGTCGAATTGGGGTGATCGGTTTGCCTATATACAGATTAAACACTATATGAAGGCTTTAAATCAGGCCTCTTTGAGAAGCCGTTTGGGGGCAAAGCTCAGGGACTTTTTCAGTGAATTGGCGACAGAGAGACATTCGGTTTTAGATTTATATGGGGCCCTGGTCCGTTGTAGGCCAACGAGACAAAATGAGGGAATCAAACACAAATGGGAGCATGACTTAGGATTTACATTAGAGTCATGGGACGTGGCGGCTGCCTTGAGGGGGATCCGACGGTTGGTCAGGATGAAAGACAGAGAATGTGGTTATAGAGTGCTCCTACGGGGCTACATGACCAAAGCGCAGCTGGCTCACATATTGCAGCCGGAGAGCTCTAGCTGCTCCAAATGTGGAGGGGGTCCCGGCTCTTTCTTTCACGCAATGTGGCAATGCACAAAGATACGCGCATTTTGGCAACGGGTACGTGGATTCTTGATTCGGCTGGGAAACAAAATTCAAGGAACAGAACTGCAATTCTTGCTGGACCAACCTAGGGCTTTTGCCTCTTTACCTGCGCATGCAGTTCTTCTATGTAGGAAGCTGAGTTTGGTTGCTCGTAAATGCATAATGCAATATTGGACCTCCTCAGAGGCACCGGCCTATTGGCACTGGCGAAACCAGCTACACCAGTTGGCTTCATGGGAAGCTCGAGATTCGAAATGGTCAGTTAAGCGCAAAAAGCAATTCCTCCAGGTTTGGGCCCATATTTACATTTGCTGAGTCCTAAGGGACGTAGTTTGTTACTCAACACCTGCTAAAACGTGGAGAGATCTGCCAGAAGTCCTGGGAAAGGATCCCAATTTGATACGGCCTGCCAAGGGTGGTGGGGGGGGGGGGGGGGATAGATGTGAGTCTAAAGACCAACAGCGGTATGGTTAAAGTACAGAAATAAATTAGTCTGCTATATACATTTGTATTGTGTTATTGGAAATGTTATGTTGTCAATAAAAACTATTTGAAATATAAATGTAAACATAATGGAGGCGACACTTTTAGATGAAGGGCTATAAGAAACAAGGCCCTTTGCGGTACATTATACTGAATTGTATTAAGCCTCATGCAATAGGAAGATCTGTGTACTGTTGACAACTTCTTGTTGTACACTTTGTTGATGATAGCTTTATATAAGTTGAAAGAAGCAGATTCACGCATACAATGTGAAGCGTAATATAATGAAACTACAGAATAAGTAT
The DNA here is from genome assembly GCF_901765095.1 of Microcaecilia unicolor. Lineage (NCBI taxonomy): Eukaryota > Metazoa > Chordata > Amphibia > Gymnophiona > Siphonopidae > Microcaecilia > Microcaecilia unicolor. The sequence goes on along the minus strand of NC_044038.1, from coordinate 121,594,204 downwards.
GTGGTTACGGAAAGGGGATTGGGAGGTGGGGAGAAAATGGAAAACTATATGGTGACATCAGCTACGATGATGATATGTAGTGACTGTGTGTTGCTTTGAGATTTTTTATATGTTATGGTACCGTCAACAAAAAGCTTTAAACATAATTGGTAAGACTCAGGTTAGCAACAATAGAAACCAATGATAATAGCCTACTCCATTATCAGTTGAGTGGGTATCAAAGGGTGATGCTATTATGCTTAATGAATTTCCTCACTGGGAGTTTTTGAGGTTTCATTTTTTATTAAGATTTTTGATTGGTCTTCTTGGAAACCTTGAAGATCTGTTTGTGTTTATTCAGAACTGATGGTCTTGAGCTGCAGTTATGTGGGATTGACTACATTAGTTGCACCAGCTGGAAGAGGTATTTTCCTCTCCTTTTTTCAGAAATCTAGAATAGGTTTTGTTTTTATTTTTTGCACTTCAGCAGCTCCTTTTAGGTAGTTTCTACCAATATTTTGCCCAGCACAGCATCAGTAATTAGAAAGCTTAAGTGTGTGACCAGAGATTGGTTTCTTTGGCCTCTTCAACCGAAAAGGTGTTCTTGCTCTCCTTGAGACCAAGAATCCACCCACTTAACTTAGCTAGCCTGAACAAGGAATAAAGGCGGTAACCCTTGAAAATGGTGTATACCTAAAACTGTAACATGATTCTGTGCAACCATCTTCAGGTATTTTTGCTTTTTTATGGATATACCCTGATTTATAGTAATATGTTCCTTAACGGCAGCACTTCAACTGTACCAACAGTCATTCAACTTCATAAACCTTCAGGACTACATGTAATTTTGTGCTTATTATTTGGACTAAAATGTTAGTACCTTAAAAAGCAATATAAGACAGCTGCTACATAATAGTATTGTATAAAGCCGAGTACATAGCTGGAAAAAAACAAACAAACTGGTACACTGACAACACTTTCCCATATATTTAGAGCAAACGAAAACTGCCCCACAGTAATAGAGTGGACAAAAGTAGCAAGTTTTCTCTAAATATATGGATAGTTTGACATTGGATAGAAACTGGATAAGCTTTTGAGTGTGTAAGCAACACACACACACACCCCAAGACGGAAACAAAGGTGAGACGCAGTGGAGCACAGGCCCGTGCCGTTGATCGCTGGGATGCAGGACAAAACTAAAGGGATGTGCAGACTGGCTGGAAAGGCCTATAGAGGGAGATGCATCAAGCAAACGTAAAATAATGAAAATCGTAAAAGTGTTTAACGAATTTGAAACAACAAAGAATGCACCAAAAGAACGGCTCCGAAATGTTTGGTGCGGTATTCGAAAGTGGGATGCGCGATAGTTTTGTTATTTTGGTGTAGCGGAGTAGGAAATGCATGCGCACAGATTCATTCGGTGTAGGCGGTGTAGGCGTGGTTAGTGTGCGCGTGTGAGTCATAGCCGTGAGTCATAGCCGTGCGCCCAGAACGTGTAAAAGGTGCGTCGTATTTTTGTTTCTGCTTGTAATTTTGAATGGGTAAGTCAGACGTTTCCGAAAAGAAACGGCGTTTCAATTTTTTCACTTGTGATTTTGCTGCTATTTCTTCTTGCTGACTTCTCCTATTATTCTCTTGTTTTAAAGGTGTGTGTACCACGCTGTTTCGCCCTTTTTTTCTAGGTGTGTGCTGTGTTCAATCCTGTTTGTTTCTCCCTGTTGGTTTCATCCTGTTTGTTTTCAACAAATAATAGTTTATAGGTAAGTGACGGTCTCATTAGCGTTTTTTTTATTATGATTTGCTGCCATTCCTTTTTGCTAACTTCTCCTATTATTCGTTTCAAGGTGTGTGGCGTGTACCCTTTTTTTTATTCTCGTAAAAGTGCTCATAGGTGAGTAAGACGTTCCATCGAGCTTATGAATAGGATAAAATGTGTGGGGTATGAATGAGGTAACTGCTGGTTTTTTTTTTGGGGGGGGGTGGAGTGGTCGTTAACATCTCCTCCATTTTATTTCTATAGAAGCAATGGAGGGTAATTGGCGTGAGGAGCATGAGGAGACAGTTGGCAGTGAGGGCCCTCATTTCCATGGTAAGCGGAAGCGAGCTCCAAAATTTACAGATGACGAGCTAGATGTGTTGATTCGCGGTGTTTGTCATGAATTTGGATGGCTATTTAAAAGGTCCACCTTAACGGGTAGACAAAAGAACAACATATGGCTGAAGATTGTGGATGAGGTGAATGCTCTCGGTGAATGAATGCGGACTGTAGAGCAGTGTAAGCACCGTTGGCATGACTTCAGGGGTGCGGTGAAAGCAAAGGCTCAAAAGAAGTGGGCACATGGAAGGGGTACAGGGGGTGGCCCTCCATGTACCGTGGAGCTGACTCCCCTGGAGGAGGCTGTGTTGGGCACCCTTGGTCATGCGCAGGTTGTTGGACTTTCTACTGCTGTGGACACGTCGGAGGCTCCCATTGGAGGTATTGAAGGTGAGTTTATTTAGCGTTGCGCATACAATGGGGGGTGTGTGGGTGAGAACATTCGTTGTGGATGGTTTTGGGTCAACCTCGTTTCTGTCTACATTTCTAGGGAAACATCTCGGCAATTCCAGATTGTCAAGTCCCACATCTGAGGACATAGAAGGTGGTGAGTACTGTGCTGTGCTTGTTGGGGGTGCTTGAAATGACATAAGTACATAACTATTGCCATGCTGGGAAAGACCTGTTTCCATGCGTGTGTTCCTTTGTTCCCTGTCTTACAGCCAGAATGACACCCTCTGCCCCTTCCTGTACTACCAGCGATGTTTCCTGGAGTACCGGTGACGCTGTTCCACGTGAGTATAGTATCTCAGGTGGTAGTTGTGTCCAAACTGTTTTGGGACTTCTTCTTCACTTTGTTTATATGTCATTATTAGTAGAACATTATTTATAAACCTATTTTGTATCTCTCCTCTGCCACACGAGAGCCTGTTCTGGGGTTTTCAACACGGTCAGCATGGCGTGCAACACCATGTGTCACACAACACGAGGAAGAGGAAGCACGTGAGTACAGACAAGTTATTGTGTGTAACAGAAAGATTGCACATTTGCATTTTTCGTGTGTATCTTTGTGTTTCTCAGTTTAAGCACTTGCCTTTATATTGGTTAGGTGTACGGTTGATGACGCCTACACAGGGAGGAGAGGATGGGGAGGACGAGGAAACCGTGACACTCGACCTTATTGATGTCACACCCCCCTCAATGTTCATGGGGCCCCCCAATCTTCCGCTATGCAGTTGCCCATGGACCGGCCTCAGAGAACCGCTATGGACGAATGGCAGGCTCGTCGACAGTTGTGGGAGATGCAGGGCAAGTGGAATGAGGGTATATACACACAGCTACAAAAAGTGGCAGAATGTGTACAGCATTCCACAACTGCCATATGTGCACAACAGGAGAAAACCAACGCCCTATTGGAGCAGACCAACGCCAGTTTGAATGAGCTATGCAACCTGATGAGAGCTTCTTCCCAGACGCTACAGCAGATGTTTGAGCACCAACAGCAGATGTTCCAGCAGCAACAGCGGATGTTCCAGCAGCAACAGCAGATGTTTGGGGATCTCCATCAGGAGATCAGGGGGAAGCAGCGTGAGCTATTGCGGGAGGACTCCGCTTTCAGTACCCACACTGCAAATGGTATGTTCTCCTTATGTATTCCCTCAATATATCTTTCCTTAGTCACATATAATATCCCCTCTGTTACCATGTGTTCGCTTAATGTGTGTGTTCTTTTTTCCCCTCCATTATTACAGCCTGGACACAAGGCCAACCAAGGACTACCAACGATGCTCTTCCAAGTAAGTATAGTATCTCTGGTGCTAGTTGTGTCCACACTTCTTTGTTCAATCCTGCAGATGTATGTACTAAAACCTACTGTGTTTTTTTTTTCACATAGTCTTGGTGACAGCTGTACCGCACACGCTCCCTCCCTTGCCTCCCATCGCCCATGGTCTTTATTCCTGGTCTCCTCCTCTTAAAAGTACGTAGTAATCTCATGTGCCCCCTGTGTAATACCTTATTTTTATTTCGTCACTGCCACGCTCTGTGTCCGTTCTCCTCACTGTACCTTTTTTTTTTATTGCAGCCTCTACAGGGCAAACCATGCTCTCCCGGGCCTCCTTTTCTGAGTAAGTATCTTGCGTGATTGTGTGTCACCTGCACCTGACTTGATACTTTATATTGTTCAATGCACAGTCATGTAAACTTCAACGCTTTCTTTTTTTGTAATCATAGAACACCACTGGCAGGACCAACGATCACCAGGACACTCTCCTTTACCCCCCCTGTGTGGCACGGTCAAGTTTGAAAAGGCAGCTGACACATCTGTTCCAATTTGTGCTAAATATTCATGCATACCTAACTTGTTTTTGAACGTTTGTGTTAAATAGTCATGCTTCAATAACTTATTTTTGGACGTTTGTGTGCAATTTTCATGCATTACTAACTTTTTTTGGACGTTTGTGTTAAATATTCATGCTTCAATAACTTCTTTTTTGACATTAGTGTTGAATATTCATGCATACCTAACTTGTTTTTGGACGTTTGTGTTCAAAATTCATGCATACATAACTTTGGACGTTTGTCAGATTTAACATGTATACATTGCTTGTTTGTTACAGTTTAAGTAAAGTTACTTAATATATTAAACCATCATTTCAAGTTTTAGTTCACGTAATGTATTCATTCAAGTCAATTCTTCTGGGCACTGTTTCTTTATTGGTTTGAATAAAGCATCCATGAAAACATATAACGAGGTCTCATTGAACTGCCAACAAACATGGACACAATCTAACCGAGACAGAAAACTCAGAAAACATATAACAAATAAAATTAGTAATAACCTGCATGTGAAATGAAGCACAAAGGCTAAAATCGAGAAACTGAAGAAAGGGGGGAAAGGGATACTAATATAATAGTAGCATGGGTGGCTAGTTTCACATATAAGTGGTTCATGGCTCCAAAGGCTGGCGAGGGTTTGAAAAGTATTTCTGGATGACCTGCCGACGCACAGCGTTTCCCATGCTTACATCGGATCCTCTGTCCGGAGGGGTTATGTCCACTTCATCAGGGACTACAATATCGATGTCCAGATGATCCTTCAGTGCGATGTTATGAAGCATGCAGCACACCAGCACAATATCAGCAACCTTTTCCGGGGAATATAGCAGGGATCCACCAGAAATGTGCAAGCAGCGAAACCTGCTCTTCAGTACCCCAAAAGTACGCTCAATTGTACATCTAGTTGAGATGTGTGCCTGGTTGTAGCGCTTCTCAGCATCCGAGCGGGGTCAATAGCCATGTTTTCGATCCATATCCGGCATCTCCTGCAGGAACACAAAAATACATAGCAACCAGCACATTTACAAATGGCCAGATTACTAGCCTCCCCTTACTTACTTGTGCCCTTACTTACTTGTGACCTTTTCGTCCTTCGGGCCAGGAAAGAGGGGTCTCTTTCCTGTCCCGAAGGAGGAACAGGTCAGTAGACCTCGCAATAATGCCCATAGCATTAGTATGCCAAATACAGCCCTGTATCAGTACATAACATGGAAACCACTCACCAAGAAGCCAACCTTTTCAAATTCTCCCCTCTGCAAATTGTTTTCCAAGCGCACTGTGAGACAAGATGTAGGAGTCATGGCAGCTCCCTGGAAAACGTGTTACAACATCCAGGATTTTCAGGTATGCATCACACACAGCTTGCACATTCAGCGAGTGACCCATCTTGCGGTTACGGTACTGCATTTCTTGCTCCACCGGCGGGACGAGGGCCACATGTGTGCAGTCAATAGCTCCAAGGACATTGGGCATGCCTGCGATCTTATAGAAGTCCTGCTTGATCACCCTCCGCTCGTCTTCCCCTGTGGGAAAAGCAATATGCTTGCGGGCACATTTTTTCATGGCATGCAGAACCTGGAACATAAAAGCAAGGTCGGTATTTAGTTTAGCAGGTTTTATACAGTAAAGATATGAAAAGGGGGTGTAATAAAGGTGGGGCGCAGAGATGTGGAGAGGGTTTAGCAAAATGAAGATTAGTACCTGGGCTAGATGTCTTGAAACTGTAGCCTGGTCCACGCCACTGTTACCCCCTAAAACATGCTGGAATGTGCCTGTTGCAAGGAACTGCAGAACAGTCAGCAGCTTCAGCATGCCAGGTACTGCATGAGATCTTGCAGTGTTTGGGTCGATATCATGTCTTATTTCCAGGTACAGCTCATATATAGCTGTTCTGGATAAGCGGTAGTCATCCACAATTTTCCTGTCGGACATGTTTTCCAGAACCAACCGTGGACGAAATACAAGTGGGTGGGGGATCCTGCGAGGGCGAACGTTGGCAGGGTGTTCTTCAGTGGGTTGTGTTTGATCCTGTCCCTGCATGGCTGCAATGTAGTCATACTGCATACCAGGAAAAAAGTCCAACTGTGCCAGGAAAAAGCCACCATCCATTTTGTTGTAGCAATTCACAAGCGAGACACACACACGAGGAGCAGCGTTTGTTTGAAACGCACAATATGCACGTCATATATATGCACAATAGCGCAGGCAATGCAGCAACATGTGGATCGTCCACGCCTGTGTCACGTAGCGGGGCGCTCGTTTATGACGTCATACATATGCGTACATATACAGGCAATGCCTTGATCATGTCAGTATTCAAACATTTAACAAGTTGAACATTGCCTTTATTGTAAATAATTGTAAATTATTTATTGTAAGTATTATTGTACATAACAAAACTTTTTATTTTACATCTCAATGTATGTGCAGGTCAGGAGGCCAGCTGCCGCCTTAACATAACCTTTATTGTAAATAATTCTTAATTATTTATTGTAAGTATTATTGTACATAACAAAACTTTTTATTTTACATCTCAATGTATGTGCAGGTCAGGAGGCCAGCTGCCGCCATTGCCCTTATTGTAAATAATTGTAAATTATTTATTGTAATTATTAGGTCTGGAGGGCAGCTGCAGCCTTAACTATCCTCCCTCTCTTCTTCGTCTTCGTCGTCCTCCACCTGCACTTGGGAAGCCAGATATAGGAGGACCTCGGAAAGGTCAGCCAGTGCCACGCCTCCCAAGCGCATGTTCTCAACCAAAATATGCAGCTCCCCGGGGGACAGGCTGGTACAGGCAAGAGGGATGGGAGACGAGGCGCGGTCCACAAGGGTGGGGGAGGATAGGTGAGGTGGATCGGGTGTGGGTGGGAGCAGGGGGAATGGGAGAGGTACAACGGTCCAGGGTAGGGGCGGGAGGGATAGGGGAGGTGGATCTGGCGAGGGTGGGAGCAGGAGGAATGGGGGAGACACTGCGGTCAAGGGTAGCAGGGGGATGAGAGGGGGTATCTTCACTATCCTCCCCTGTCAGGTCTACCACGCCACCTGCCAGTAAAGACAAAAGGACTGTTAAAGCTGTCTGTGAGCTTCCCCTTTCCCTACCATTCCCCCAGCTTCCACCCACACCCCAGACCCCACATCCCTAGACCGTTATAACTCTCCCATTCCCCCTGCTACCACCCTCTTCCAAACCCTATGCAATACCGTGCAATATTATCTGCCCCCCCTATATATTTCCCCCACATCCTCCTTTTGTACAAAATTATAAATTTATGTGTTATCACAATTCCGTGGACCGGGCCAGTAAAGAGAAAACAACCTTGACATGCGCACAATAATTATTTTGAAACTCACCATGTAGTACTATCACCTCCATTTGGAATCGCTCCAGGAGAGGGGTAACTTCGTGAGGGGTGGTGTGGGAGGTGGTGGCAAGAGAGAGGCTGTGCGACTGGGAGGGGGAGGCAGGGGGGAGAGGAGGGCCGGTTGGACTGTGTGGCTGGGGAGGGGGGAGGCAGGGGAAACAGGAGGGCTGGCGGGACTGTGCGGCTGGGGGGGGAGGCAGGGGAAACAGGAGGGCTGGCAGGACTCTGCAGCTGGGGGGGAGAGGCAGGGGGGCTCGAGTGTGTTCGGGAAGGAGGAGAGGAAAGGTGGGAAGGGCCGTGTGCTGGTGCTGGGAGCCGCAGTACAATGTCATGGCGGGATCTCTTTGGTGGTGGGAGAGCAGAGGATGGGCCGGGACGAACAAGGGCATAAGGCAATAGGTGGGGGGGCAGGGGTAGGACCAGACGGGGGGGGGGGGGGAGGAGCAACACCAGCCAGTGACCCCTCATTGCCGCCATCACCATCATCATCATCATCATCATCATCGCCAGGATCCTCCTCGTCCTCTGCCTCAGACATTTCTGCAGAGACCAATATCAGTTTTCAGATAACACCCCGAGGGCAGTATCAAATCTCAGGTGGCAGACTCATGTGAAATCAAACAGTACCTGGGCTGTTGTCCAGGTTAGACTTCACCTCCTGGAGCCATTCTTGATGGTCTTTCCTGAGGGCTCTCGCCCTTTTTTTCAGCTCCTCAACCTGTCAAACAAGAAGAAGGGCGATCAGACGTTGACAAACAAATATAAAACAGCAGTCATGCACTGTCATGCAAGAATTGAGATAATATGATGCACTGTCATGCTCATTAGCTGATCCCACATTCTGTACATGCATATAACGTCCACATTTGCACTGTGAGGAAAGTGGGACACACATAAGTCCCATACTTACGGATCTGGGGTACGATGAACGTTTGTTGAACAGGCGTTATAGTGTCTCTCAGCCCTGGTCCATTCTTATAATGTTTCTCTTTCTGCCAACACGTGGGAAAAGGCGCTTCTCTTTTATAATTATGAGCTGGGCAAGCCACAGCACATCCATGTTGGAGAAGTTAGGCTTTCTCCCACGTGCAGCCATAACTTCTCCGACATGTGCAAGCAGACGTAGCCACGCTTATATAGCGCATCGATACGCGAGCGCTACATAAACTTGCTTATGACATGCCTGACAACCTATGAAGGATTCACGTTTTTTTTAAATTAAAAATCAGCCTCTGGTGCTGCAGGCACTTTGGAAACGTGCTATGCTCAGCTGAGCCAATCACAGCGCGTTTAGCTCAGCTAATGCACCGGGATTGGCTCCAGATTTGTTTGGTTTTTTTAAACAGGTTTTCCAGGCCCACGCAGCCACAACGAGAGGTCCAGATCTCTCGTTCGATTTCACAGCGTTTCGTTCGATTTTCTTGCATTAAACCAATCGGAAAAGGTTAGTGTATGTCGTTTCAATAGGGTTTTGTTCATCTGCATTCCGTTTTCGGTAGCTGCTACCATCGTCGGAAAAAGGGCTTTAGTGCATGCAACGGTTTGAAAATTCTTCGCTAAAGGCTCATTTTTTGCTCGTTAAAGCTTAGTGCATCTCTCCCATAGTGCCCAAATAGCAGAAGCCGAGCCCCCAGTCCTTGTTTGGCAGCAGAGGGCCGGGTCTGTCCCCTTGTGCATCAGCGTGGAGGGAGGCGTTCATCCTGCGGTGCTGAAGAGAAATACCGCCAGCCGGGTGCAGACAGAGAGACTCAGAAATGGAGGTGCAGTCTGGGCTGGGGAGAGACCGGGACGTGTCAGTACAAGCAGCCAGGCCCTGGCAGGAAAGCGGCTGAGCCGTGCCCGGCACTTCATATCACCGTCACTAACCTGTAGCTGCTCTGCCGCCGTCGCCGCCATATTCTGCAGGAGATCTGCCGAACCGGGGATGGGGGCAGGGTAGGGACAAGGAGGTTGGATAAAACAGGAGACGAAGTGAGCCTATCTAGTCCATTGTGAGCTGAAGCCAGTACACAGAGCTTGCCGCGGTTCTAGTATACCCAAAACAATTGAAAAAGATTATTAGAAATAAGGGACTGCATGCCTGCACCATCTGTAAGAAGTCTAAAGCTGTTCCAGTTGGATAGGAAGTGCTTTCAAAGGTGGAGGAGAAAATATAGATATATATTTATATATTGGACACATTTTTAATTTATTTGAAAACTTCCCATATGTAGATAATAAATACCATGAAATAACACTTGAATATCACAGCTTCAAAAATTAATGTCTCTGGTAGAAACAGCAATTACAAACTCTGTATTTTGTGCTCATTTTTCTATACAATACAGATGGCCAAATTTCAGTGAGGATATCCTGTTTCCTGATGGGCTATTCTTTCCTATTGTAATCTGCCTAGGGAACCCTGGTGTTATAAATATGATGGAATATATTGAAATTAAATTGAAGTAGAATTAAACTCTCCTTTCATTGGGGCCCATCAACATCTGTTTTGTAAAAGCTTACATTTTAGGTAGACAAATGGATTATTCTGTTTTGAACATGTTTCAGAGACAAGTGCTTTTATAAGGAAACGAGGAGCCCTTTTACAAAAGGCGCACTGAAAAATGGCTTGCAGTAATGTAGGCGGTGTGTTTTTCAGCGCACTTGTACAAAAAATGCCTTTTTAAATTTTTTTTATTTATAAGAAGTCTTTTTTTTTTTTTATTTCAAGAAGAATTTATTGAACATTGACAAAAGTACAAACATCAGCAAAGGCCACAGGAAAGAATCAGTACATAAGACCCAACAATATTTCTCCTCAGCCCGAGGAAAATGATCGATGACAAATGTCAACAAGATCCATATAAAAAACAGTATCTTCAACTTTTTCAACAGTTTTTGGAATATCCCCTCTACCCTTACCCACGATGCCCTCCCTTCCCCCCTCTCGACCCCCACTCCCCCCAGACAATCGTAACCCCACTAACCTGATATCATCCCCCCAATCCCCCACCCCACCGACTCCTCCCCACCATATACCTACTAACAGGAACAGTTCTTCAGGAAGGGCTCCCACAAAAAGTCTCCCACTTCGCCACAGCACGACTTTGCTCTCAATGAAGTCTCTCCCGCTCGCATATGTACCACAGCTTGTTCAACCAATGCGCTTTTGAAGGAACTTCAGGGGACTTCCAATATGCAGCTAACACCACTCTCACCGCCAGCATAGCCTGCCTGGTCAATAACCCCTGAGATTTGGTAAGACCCGGCGGTTTTTTGGAAAAAAGAAAATATTCCAGAGACCACTTAACAGGCCTCCGAAACCAATGTTGTAATCTGTATTGAATAGATTTCCAATATGCCCTAGCTTTTGGGCAAGACCACCAAATGTGATCCATAGTTCCTTTCTGGCCACATCCACGCCAACACAAAGGAGATACATCTGGGGACATGTGGCATAACCTCGCAGGTGTCAAGTATCATCTATAAAGCACTTTCAGCACATTTTCCTGGAAGGGAACAGCTATCGATACCCTCGCCCAACCATTCTCCCAAGCCGACCAATCAGCCTCATCAAGGGTAACCCCTAGCTCTTGATGCCAACGCTCTCTATGATGTAGGCTAGGACAAATTTGCTGACTCAAGTAAGAATAAAGACAAGTAATGAGACCTCTGGTGGTCCGGGAATCTTCGCAAAGATCTTCAAGAAAAGAATCCTCTCTCAATATCTTCGAGCGGACATCTCAAGATGACAGAAAATGTCGCAACTGTATATAAGCGAACATATCTTGGGGCAAAAGCGAGAACTGGTCCTTGAGAGAATCAAATGAAATCAAACAATCATCCTCAAAGAGCTGACCCCAAGATACCAGCCCCTGGGAGGCCCACCATGCGAAAGGCCCTGGCTGAAGCCCAGGAGAAAAAAAGAGGGTTATTGGCTATGGGCGAGAACCGAGAGAGCATCCCCTCAGGAGTAGTGAAAGGTCCGTCCCAATAATGGAAAGTGGACACGATGGAAGGATTCAGATCACCACCCAAGCCTCTAAACCTGTTGGGAAGCCATAGCAAAGAGCAAAACGAACGAGGCCCCATCTCAACCTGCTCCATATGTACCCACAACTTTTGAGGGTGGGCCTGAAACCACTCGAAGGCCGATCGCGCCTGAGCAGCCTTGTAGTACCACTGAATTTAGGGACTCCCAAACCTCCCTTTTTCTGAGCCCGATACAGCAACGCCCGAGGCAAGCGTGGACGCTTGTTAGACCAAATAAACCGAGTCAAGCGGTCCTGCAACTTTGATAAATAACCCCTAGAAATCCGCGGCGGCAATACCTGAAAAATGTATAATAATCTAGGTAAATAAACGGAGCAGATCGTTGACAAAACAAACCGTAATTTATTAGTAAAAACCAATGGAATATACACACACAAATAGCCCGACACAGGCTGTGTTTCGCCCAACAGGGCTGCTTCAGGGGCTACAAAAGAAATATAAATAAAAAATATAAAACATATATATTGTTTTTTGTATTATCTAACCACATATATAAATAGACATGTATATATATACAGCATACACAAACATCTACATTGGTATAAAATATGGAGATATATATATGAAAATAAATAATCTATGACATCAATATCCCACCAGAAAATATTTACCAAAAAATCACAAATAAATAATTAAAAAAACATATGTCCTATAATATAATCTTTTATATATAAAAAAACATATGCAATGTAATGTATAAAATATTATCTAAAACATAATTAAAAACATAATTAAAAATAGGACAAAAGACACCCACCTACACAACAGTCCTTCACTGTCAAATGTAATGAACATATATAAAATGTCCTGCAATTGACTAAATGAAAAAAAGGAAAAGAAAAAGTAACCATGTGTGCAAAGAATACTAAATCATAAAAAGTATTTAATAAAAAAACCTATATAATATATATGTGTAAAAAACTCACATATAAAGATCACCTTGATTTGAAAAAACAGCTGGATCAGAGATGCCAAAACATAGAATGCTGACCTAATGAATCAAAGATAGAGAATAAAAACGTATATGGAATTGTGTATCTCTTTTAACGTTGTAAGGAGATTTATTATATTAGAGCAGCAGCCTACTAGTGCAGAATCAAACAAAAAGCTGCCTCAAACACCTTCCATGCATGCCAAAGAGAAGCAACTACTTACTTGATGTCAGTGATCCCACAGTCTCTTATCTCTGAAAGTGCTGAAAAAAACGCGAGGACGAACACAGGAAGCAATAAAGGGAGACTGAAGGTCAAAGTGCTTCGAACATAAAGAGCAGTTACTTACCTGTAACAGGTGTTCTCCGAAGACAGCAGGCAATATATTCTCACATATGGGTGACGTCACGTCGGCCCGGAGGACTTTCTAGCAAAGTCTTCATGAAGATTGAAAAATGTCACTCGCGCGGGCGGATGCACTGCGCATGCGTGCGTCCCTTTTCCCGCCCGCCGCGAGGACACATTCCTCAGTTAGATTCAAAGAAATAGAGGAATACAACTCCAAAGGGGAGGTGGGAGGGTTCTGAGAATATATTGCCTGCTGTCTTCGGAGAACACCTGTTACAAGTAAGTAACTACTCTTTCTCCGAGGACAAGCAGGCTAATATTCTCACATATGGGTATCCCTAGCCCCCAGGCTCACTCAACATAACAAACAGCGGTCAATTGGGCCTCGCAACGGCGAGGACATAACTGAAATTGACCTGAAACAAAACACAACTAACTGAGAGTGCAGCCTGGAACAGAAAAAACATGGGCCTAGGGGGGTGGAGTTGGATTCTAAACCTCAAACAGACTCTGCAGCACCGACTGCCCAAACCGACTGTCGCGTCGGCTATGTTTCTGAAGGCAGCAATGAGATGTGAATGTGTGGATTGAAGACCACGTCGCAGCTTTGCAAATCTCTTCAATGGTGGCTGACTTTAGATGAGCCAGTGACGCAGCCATGGCTCTAACATTATGAGCCGTGACATGACCGTCCAAAGTCAGCCCAGCTTGGGCGTAAGAGAAGGAAATGCAATCTGCTAGCCAATTAGAAATGGTGCGCTTTCCGACAGCAACTCCCCTCTTATTGGGATTAAAAGAAATAACAACTGGGCGGACTGTCTGAAGGGGCGTGTCCGCTCCACGTAACAGGCTAATGCTCTTTTACAGTCCAAAGTGTGCAACTTGCTTTCGCCCGGGCTCATGTGAGGAGGGGGAAAAAATGTTGGCAAGACAATTGACTGGTTCAGATGGAACTCCGACACCACCTTTGGTAAAAACCTTGGGTGCGTGCGGAGCACTACCTTGTCATGATGAAAGACAAGGAAAGGTGCATGAACTACCAGGGCCTGAAGCTCACTGACCCTACGAGCTGAAGTAACCACCACCAAGAAAATTACCTTTAAGGTCAAGTACTTCAGATGGCAGGAATCCAGTGGCTCGAAAGGAGTTGTCATCAGCTGGGTGAGAATGACGTTGAGATCCCATGTCACTGGAGGAGGTTTGACAGGGGGTTTTGTCAAAAACAAACCTCTCATGAAACAAACCACCAAAGGCTGTCCAGAGATAGGCAGACCGTCTACACGTGAATGATAAGCACTGATTGCGCTAAGATGAACCTTGACCGAGTTGGTTTTAAGACCGGACTCAGATAAGTGTAGAAGGTACTCAAGCAAGGTCTGTGCAGGACAAGAGAAAGGATCTAGGGCCTTGCTGTCACACCAGATGGCAAACCTCTTCCATTTAAAAGAATAACACCTATGTGTGGAATCTTTCCTAGAAGCAAACAGGACTCTGGAGACATCCTCAGGAAGACCAAAGGAGGCAACCTCTACGCTCGCAACATCCAGGCCGTGAGAGCCAGAGACCGGAGGTTGGGATGCAGAAGCGCCCCCTCGTTCTGGGTAATGAGGGTCGGAAAACAATCCAATCTCCATGGCTCTTCTGAAGAAAGTTCCAGAAGAAGGGGGAACCAAATCTGATGGGGCCAAAAGGGCGCTATCAGAATCATGGTTCCCTGGTCTTGCTTGAGTTTCAGTAAAGTCTTCCCCACTAAGGGGATGGGAGGATACGCATACAGGAGTCCTGTCCCCCAATAAAGAAGGAAGGCATCTGATGCTAGTCTGCCGTGGGCCTGAAGTCTGGAACAGAATTGAGGAACCTTGTGAGTGTCCTGGGAAGCAAAAAGATCTATCGATGGAGTGCCCCAGACTCGAAAAATATTTTTGGCAATAGTCATGTTCAAGGACCACTCGTGAGGCTGCATAATCCTGCTCAACCTGTCGGCCAGACTGTTGTTTATGTAGGAATATGTGAAAGACAAGTGCTGCATGCATTAACTGTCAACAATTCTATGAGCTATGATGTCATTGGATATAGTGTAATGTCTTGTGGGTGTGTCTGAGTCACTCTAGTTGCTCTGAGAGTGAGTCTGTCTGTGTCAGCATAAGATGGTGTTAGCAATCTCTCTTCAAGCTGTATGATAACCAACTGACAGAATTTTTGTATTCAGTAGTTTTACCATGTCTACTGCAAGTATGATGTAAATAGTTATCTGAAGAAACTGTAAGTAAACATCATTTTTGTTTGGAAGTTAAAGAAGAGAGAGTAATTGAATCTTTTATTCAAGAGTCTGTGTGAAAGAGAGAGAGAGAGAGAGAACAAAAAAAAAATGGGAGTTAACACTTCTAAAGCTCTGCTGCATATAGGCTAAATCTGCTGAAGTAAAAGTCTATTTTTTTTTTCATTTCTCCCCATCATATTGGGTTATGGGCCCAGACCACTAAAATAAAAAAAAAAAAAGAAAACATTAAGAAATTTTTTTTATCTCTCCACACAAAAGACAAGATGGCAGCTGCACCATTACTATGTTCTCTCAAAGTGCCCCAACTGAATGAATATAACTACAGTGGGGGAAATAAGTATTTGATCCCTTGCTGATTTTGTAAGTTTGCCCACTGACAAAGACATGAGCAGCCCATAATTGAAGGGTAGGTTATTGGTAACAGTGAGAGATAGCACATCACAAATTAAATCCGGAAAATCACATTGTGGAAAGTATATGAATTTATTTGCATTCTGCAGAGGGAAATAAGTATTTGATCCCCCACCAACCAGTAAGAGATCTGGCCCCTACAGACCAGGTAGATGCTCCAAATCAACTCGTTACCTGCATGACAGACAGCTGTCGGCAATGGTCACCTGTATGAAAGACACCTGTCCACAGACTCAGTGAATCAGTCAGACTCTAACCTCTACAAAATGGCCAAGAGCAAGGAGATGTCTAAGGATGTCAGGGACAAGATCATACACCTGCACAAGGCTGGAATGGGCTACAAAATCATCAGTAAGACGCTGGGCGAGAAGGAGACAACTGTTGGTGCCATAGTAAGAAAATGGAAGAAGTACAAAATGACTGTCAATCGACAAAGATCTGGGGCTCCACGCAAAATCTCACCTCGTGGGGTATCCTTGATCATGAGGAAGGTTAGAAATCAGCCTACAACTACAAGGGGGGAACTTGTCAATGATCTCAAGGCAGCTGGGACCACTGTCACCACGAAAACCATTGGTAACACATTACGACATAACGGATTGCAATCCTGCAGTGCCCGCAAGGTCCCCCTGCTCCGGAAGGCACATGTGATGGCCCGTCTGAAGTTTGCCAGTGAACACCTGGATGATGCCGAGAGTGATTGGGAGAAGGTGCTGTGGTCAGATGAGACAAAAATTGAGCTCTTTGGCATGAACTCAACTCGCCGTGTTTGGAGGAAGAGAAATGCTGCCTATGACCCAAAGAACACCGTCCCCACTGTCAAGCATGGAGGTGGAAATGTTATGTTTTGGGGGTGTTTCTCTGCTAAGGGCACAGGACTACTTCACCGCATCAATGGGAGAATGGATGGGGCCATGTACCGTACAATTCTGAGTGACAACCTCCTTCCCTCCGCCAGGGCCTTAAAAATGGGTCGTGGCTGGGTCTTCCAGCACGACAATGACCCAAAACATACAGCCAAGGCAACAAAGGAGTGGCTCAGGAAGAAGCACATTAGGGTCATGGAGTGGCCTAGCCAGTCACCAGACCTTAATCCCATTGAAAACTTATGGAGGGAGCTGAAGCTGCGAGTTGCCAAGCGACAGCCCAGAACTCTTAATGATTTAGAGATGATCTGCAAAGAGGAGTGGACCAAAATTCCTCCTGACATGTGTGCAAACCTCATCATCAACTACAGAAGACGTCTGACCGCTGTGCTTGCCAACAAGGGTTTTGCCACCAAGTATTAGGTCTTGTTTGCCAGAGGGATTAAATACTTATTTCCCTCTGCAGAATGCAAATAAATTCATATACTTTCCACAATGTGATTTTCCGGATTTAATTTGTGATGTGCTATCTCTCACTGTTACCAATAACCTACCCTTCAATTATGGGCTGCTCATGTCTTTGTCAGTGGGCAAACTTACAAAATCAGCAAGGGATCAAATACTTATTTCCCCCACTGTATATTCAGTGGGAGATGAGATTTAAATGTATTATTGAAGCAAAGAAGCTAAATATATGTTTGGATCAAGTAAGAAATGCTGACAATTTTGAAGAATGGAATACTGCAGACTGTTATGTCAGAAGTATGCTATATGAAGCTCTGACAGAGAAACAGGCAATATTGATTGATGGAACAGACACCTCAAAAGAAATATTGCAAAAAATTGAAAACCATGTATGGTACTTCATATACAAAACAACAGCCTATATGGTTATCAGAAATAATTCAATTGAAGTTGAATGACAAGAAAAAATGTAATGATCATATAACACATTTAATGTCATTATTTAAGAAGCTAGAATTATCGGGTATACCTATCTGCGATGCTTTAAAGAGAGCTTTTATGTTTTATGTCTAAAAGTTTTGAAGTATTCAGGACAGTGAATGAAGCAATTGAAGGACAATCTTTTGAACAGGCTGTCTCTAAGCTTAGACAAGAATGTATTATAACAGAGGAGATCTGTTCACCAAGAGAGATTAACCAGAATGAAACATTTTTCTCAGCAATGCATAGTAGGAGGCGGAGCTATAATGAAAAAAGCCTGCCCAGAAACAAGCTGATTTGCTATTCATGTGGTAAAGAGGGACATGTATCAAAATACTGTAACAAGAAAAACCACACCCCTTCTAGCTCATTTAAGCCAATGGAGAATAAGCATGGTCAAAGAAAAAATTATGACCATGACAACAGTAAGAATAAGAGCTGTATAATGACAGAAAAATCTTTTAATATAATGAAGAACACTTCAGATAAAAATAGTTGGATATTAGATTCTGGCAGCACAAAACATATAACCAATAATAAAGAATGTTTCACAGATATGAGACCAGAAGATGGTAGTCTTCACACAGCAAATGCTGGCTCAACAATGATCAAAGGAAAAGGAAATGGACATTTAAAATGCATAGTATCGGATGGAGTCAAAAAAACTCTTGTAAAAGATGTCTTATATGTTCCACGAGCAGTTTGTAATATGCTCAGTGTATCAGCATTAGACAAGAAAGGTTTTTCAATTCATTTTGAAAATAGTAAATGTACAATTTCTGATGGTAATGAAATTTATGCTGAAGGTTATATGAATAACAATGTCTATAAGTTAAACATTACAGGTGAATCATCACATCTTATAAAAACAAAGAAGAATACAGAATGTAATCTTGAGACCTGGCATCGTCGAATGGGACACAGAGATCCAAAGGTGATCTTGGAGCTGCAAAGTAAGCAACTTGCAACAGGCATAAAAATAAGTGCCAGTAATGGTAAGATGGAAAAATGCATAGATTGTATTACTCAAAAGGGGGTAAGACCCTCATTTCCATCATATAAAGGAAAAAGAAGTAGTAAAATACTGGACTTGATACATGGAGGCATATTTTCAAAGCACTTTGGGAGGCTAAGTTCCATAGGTTTCTATGGAACTTTGGGAGGCTAAGTGCTTTGAAAATGAGCTTGATAGTGACTTATGTGGACCATTTAATATTCCATCACTAGGGAATAACAAATATGCATTAATATTTGTGGATGATTTCTCTAGATACTGTATGGCCTATCTATTAAAAGAAAGGAATCAAGTTGCTGATATGTTAAAGAAGTTTGTAGCCTTGGTAAGCAATAAATTTGATAAAAAACCAAAGATTCTACAGACTGACAACGGTGGTGAGTTTACTTCACATACCATACAAACATTTCTAGAACAAGAAGGTATTCAGCACATAAAGACAGTTGCATATACACCAGAACAAAATTCTGTAGCTGAAAGAAAGTTCAGATCGCTTGTAGAAATGACAAGATGTATGCTATCTGATAGTAATCTTCCAAAGAGATTATGGGGAGAAGCAATTCTCACAGCAGTATACCTACAGAACAGACTACCTACAAAAGGGACTGATCGCACCCCACATGAAATGTGGCATAGTAAAAAGCCAAATCTGTCACATATAAGAATATTTGGAAGTACAGCATATGCTCATGTGCCGAAACAGAAGAGACATAAGCTGGATTCCACAACAGAAAAAGGAATTCTAGTGGGCTACGATTCAGGTCACAAAGGTTATAGAATTCTGAATCTAAACACTGGATTTGTTGGTGTAAAACACATCACATATTTTGATGAAAATAAAAAAATTCATAAAGACTGGAAAATTCAAAATGAACCTTATCATCCAGAATATGAAAAGAAACCAATAATCAATATCCCGGTGATTATAAACACTAACATACCAGAATTGTCTGATAATAATTTTTCTGATTCTAATGAGGAACAGGAAAATGAAATAGATACAGAAAGTGTTTATACTGAAGACAGTACCACTGATGAAGGGGAAATGATTGGAGATAGAATCTCGATCTCAGATGACATGGCGAGGTCAGACCAACAAAATGTCAGACGCTCATCCAGAGAAAATCGAGTTAATCCACCCCAAAGACTATCTTATTTAACAACTTCTGATGATGCACAAGAATCTTTAACTTGGGATGAAATTGATCAAATGTCTGAAAAAGAAGCAGAAAAATGGAAAAAAGCTGCACAAGATGAAATCGACGTGTTGCATAAAAACAAAACATGGAACTTAACTGAATTACCCCATGGCAAAAAGGCCATAGGATGCAAGTGGGTATTTAAGTTGAAAAGAAATGCACAAGGACAAGTAGAAAGATATAAAGCCAGACTGGTAGCAAAAGGTTATCTTCAAAAATATGGTGAAGATTATGATGAAGTATTTGCACCAGTAGTGAAACACACAACAATCAGAACTCTCCTAAGCATAGCTGCATCAAAGAAAATGCAAGTGAAACACATAGATGTTAAAACAGCATTTCTTCATGGAGATATATCTGAAGACTTGTATATGAAACAACCAGAAGGTTTCATAGATACAAATAACAGTCATTTAGTGTGTAAACTGAACAAAGGTTTATATGGTTTAAAGCAAAGTGCAAAATGCTGGAATGAGAAAATGCATGAAATGTTAACTGATTTAGATTTTAAGCAAGGAGAAGCAGATAAATGCTTGTATACTAGACAAAAGGAAGGTCATTGTGTGTACATTTTAGCATTTGTAGATGATTTGCTTATAGCAAGTGAAAGTGAAAAAGAGTATAAAGACATTGTAAAGTGTTTAAATCAGAATGTTGAAATAACTGAACTTGGAAATGTGTCATACTATTTAGGTATGAATATTGAAAAACAGAAAGATGGTTCTTATTTAATAAGTCAGAAACAAAAGATTAATGATCTTATTGAAAGTATGGGTATGCAGGAAGCACACTCAGTAGGTTCACCTATGACCACAGATTTTCAGAGGGATGAAACTGAAAGGGAACCATTACCAGATAACATTCTATACAGATCCGCAATAGGAAAACTTTTGTATCTAACTACCACTTACAGAGTTGATATAGCGAATGCTGTAGGAATTTTAAGTAGAAGAGTGAACAAGCCTACTAAGACTGACTGGACTGCTGTAAAAAGAGTGGTAAGATATTTGAAAGGTACAATTGACTGTAAATTGGTGATTCCGGTAAATAGTAATCAGAAATTGATTTGTTACTGTGATTCTGATTGGACTGGAGATCATTCAGATTACAAATCCACAAGTGGGTATTTGTTTATGTATGGAAAAACATCTATTTCATGGGCAAGTCATAAACAAACCATTGTAAGTTTATCATCCACAGAAGCAGAATATGTTGCTGTGTCTGAAGCATGTCGTGAACTAATGTGGATAGAAAAACTGTGTACAGATTTTGGTATAGAACAGCAGAGACCGATACAGATTTTTGAAGACAATCAAAGCTGTATAAGGTTGTCAATAAATGACAGGGTACAGTCTAGAACAAAACATATTGCAACAAAATTCCATAATGTCAGAGAATTGTCAAGGCAAGGAGTAATAAGTTTGCAATATAAACAAACTGACCAAATGATTGCTGATATCTTGACGAAACCGCTAGCTGTAAGAAATTTTGAAAATCTACGAGAAAAGCTAGGACTGTATAAGTATATAAATAAATATATAAGAATTGAATTGTTGGACAATAATGCATGTGAAGGGGTATGTAGGAATATGTGAAAGACAAGTGCTGCATGCATTAACTGTCAATTCTATGAGCTATGATGTCATTGGATATAGTGTAATGTCTTGTGGGTGTGTCTGAGTCACTCTAGTTGCTCTGAGAGTGAGTCTGTCTGTGTCAGCATAAGATGGTGTTAGCAATCTCTCTTCAAGCTGTATGATAACCAACTGACAGAATTTTTGTATTCAGTAGTTTTACCATGTCTACTGCAAGTATGATGTAAATAGTTATCTGAAGAAACTGTAAGTAAACATCATTTTTGTTTGGAAGTTAAAGAAGAGAGAGTAATTGAATCTTTTATTCAAGAGTCTGTGTGAAAGAGAGAGAGAGAGAGAGAACAAAAAAAAATGGGAGTTAACACTTCTAAAGCTCTGCTGCGTATGGGCTAAATCTGCTGAAGTAAAAGTCTATTTTTTTCATTTCTCCCCATCAGTTTACACCGGCTAGATAAGTGGCTTGGAGAAACATCCAAGCCACTTATCTAGCCGGTGTAAACTGATGGCAGGCCCATAGCCACATCTGCACGGCCTCCTGACACAGAGGGCGAGATCCGGTACCCCCTTGCTTGTTGGTGTAATACATTGCAACCTGATTGTCTGTCTGAATGAGAACAATTTTGTTGGATAGCCGATCTCTGAAAGCCTTTAGAGCGTTCCAGATCGCTCGCAATTCCAGGAGATTGATCTGGAGATGCTTCTCCTGAAGAGACCAAGCTCCCTGAGTGTGAAGCCCATCTACATGCGCTCCCCACCCGAGGAGGGATGCATCCGTCGTCAGCACTTTTTGTGGCTGAGGAATTTGGAATGGGCGTCCCAAGACCAGATTGGAGCGAATGGTCCACCAATTGAGGGAGTTGCGAAAATTGATGGACAGCTGGATGACATCCTCTAGATTCCCTGTAGCTTGAAACCACTGGGAAGCTAGGGTCCATTGAGCAGATCTCATGTGTAAACGTGCCATAGGTGTCACATGAACTGTGGAGGCCATGTGCCCCAGAAGTCTCAACATCTGCCGAGCTGTGATCTGCTGAGACGCTTGCACCCTGGAAGCCAGAGACAGAAGGTTGTCCGCTCTGGGTCCTGGAAGATAAGCACAAGCTGTCTTTGTGCACAACAGAGCTCCTATGAATTCCAATTTCTGGGATGGAACGAGATGCGACTTGGGATAATTGATGACAAACCCCAGCATCTCTAGCACCTGAATAGTCATCCGCATGGACTGCAAAGTTTCTTGCGGGGAAGTGTTCTTCACCAGCCAATCGTCCAGGTAAGGAAACACATGCACTCCCAGTCTGCATAGTGTTTTTAATTTCCCCTCTGCTAGACCTCTATCTGACTCCTTCACACGGGGGACTAATAGTACCTATTTCATATATCAGGTTCTGTATAGTTTCTCTAACCTCCATTGTCACCCAATCATAAGGGGGTCTGTTCTGGGGTGGCATTAGGAGCCGTAATTGAAAACTAATTCCCATAACTACTGCTTTCTGTTTTTCTAGATCTAGGTATATTATGGACCATTTATGTTCCCACATAAATCTTATTAAACATCTGTCTAAGTTTCTGCAAAGACTGAGTGTCACTTGTATATGATCTACCTTGTAGGCTAAATGTTAGGTAAAGAGAAGACAGAATCTATAAAATAGAGACAGAGATAGGTTTAGATAAATAGATACATTTTATTTCTTACCCAAAGACAAGTCTTCAAGTTGGTACAAATACAGACATCAAATTCTGCTTTCAACCGCACAGGGCTTCGCCGTCTGGAGAGGACTCTCAAACTAAGTCAAAATCTCACACCTTTTATACTCTATCCTCTCCATAGAAGTGAATGGTGAGGAACCTAGCTCCTTATATGTCTCAACTTCCTGAGATCATACTTTCCCATGCGATCTGCTATCTGATGTGCCCACCTCCTTCCGTTCTCAGCTACTGCTAATTATCAACATATTTTGGGAAACGTTGAGATAACAGTTTCACATCTTCCGGCTGCAATACCTCTCATACCTTTCTCATGAACTTTGTATTACCTCTGTCTCATTTTTTTCCATCTGCTTTTTTTTTCAGATTCTATGAACTTGCAGGAAGAGCAAGTCCTTGCTCAGCCAGTCATAGATTTTTAAACCTAGCTGGTATTTTTACAGCCTGAGTCCTAAAATCTGGCCTTCCACCCTTCCGGTGGGCATCTTGCTGTAGTATAATTATACATTCCCCACTTGTCACCCCCTCTGGAGAGGGGTGACACAAAGCTCGTCAAGCTCGTCATCATCCATTCCAGAAGGTGGCAAGCTATCAAACGAGAGGGGGAGTTTTGGTCTTACAAATTGTTAGAAGGTATGGTGCAAGACAGGAAATTTCATTCTTAGGTGGTATATGTTTGGGCATATGGAATTCCCTTTATATTACCCAATCCCTTGGGCTTAATCCTGATGTTACCCCTCTTGAGGCGTACTGAAACCTGTAGTGAGAGAGGTTTTATGAATGGGACAAAACCATGAGTTCATCTACAAAATCTCATGAAGTATAGGTATGTGGGTAATAGCAAGTTCAGGTGAATCATACTAATAAACACTTTCAGGTCTTGCTATGACTTCTATTGTATCTATTACAATGGAGGAGGAGATAATCTAATGTATGTATCTCAGTGGTCCTCGGAAGGAATAGTGGTTTTGATTAAGCCTTGTTATGGTGGCTCAACAAATATATGGTTAGTACTCAGATTGCAGGCTGTTTTAGGTCGTAGGTATTCAGAATCCTTAAACAGGTCGGAATTCTTGGATCTTACTATTACTCATCATTGGCATCCAATCATGAGTACTAATAAGTGGATAGCAAGTATGAGGTTGCCTCATACAGCAAAAATGGTATCAAAGGTTATGCATGGATCTTGACATATGCATAATGACCTGGAAGTATGGGAAGCATTTTATACATCCATTACCCCACTTGGAGCTTAGTCAAACCTACAGAAAGACATGCAACGTAAGTAAGCCTACACCAGAGTTAAACAATTGCATAACTGGTTGATACTCGTATCTGAGCAATATCAACTTCCATTCAAATTACATAAACAGAAATAACAGGGAAATTCTTAGAAAAACAATTAGAACAATAAAGGAAATAATAGGAAAATAAAAATAAAACCTTTTCAATATCTAGACAGGATTACTGCTAAAATAAAACAAAATATGAATCTATAATGTCCATAAACAGCAACAGTAGTTCTCAAATTAAGTATCAGTTCTAAAGTCTCTTTCATTGATCATGGTTGAGGCGGTGGAAGCGCTGAAGAATCTGGACGGAGATCTGGAAGATCTAACAGGGCTAGGTTTTCAGGCTGGCTTGCTGAAGGAAGTTGCCGGTCTTGAGATGGTTAGGCTCGTAACATCTGGTTCTACGGCTGAGTAAATCTGTATATCTTTCACATGGTCCAGCAGTTTGCAAGGTGTACAAAGTGGGATCTTTTCATGTCTTTATTCTAGGCATACCCTATCATAATTAGTCCATCAAGAATCAGGCTGGCAAAGGAATAAGCAAAATAACTGTATGCTTGAATGATACCCCCACTTGTCAATACATTGCTATATCTTAGTGGGCATAGTCAGGGTGAATTGAATAGACATGAAAGACAATGTAAACATGGAGAAAACAGTGCTAATTAAGTACAAAAGCAAAAGGGAAACCAGAAGGGTTCAATAATGAAAAGCCAATTTACATAACAATTAGAATTTAGAGATGATGGTAAATGTTCAATTATTGATGTATGGAGGGCAATGCGTTGCAATCTATCGCTAATAGATATGGAATCTTCACCTACGATGACTACCATTCACCAAGGGTTGAGCCCTCAGCTGCAGGAGGCCAGCAGGACTTATGAGCTAGATGATTCAGAAAGAAAGGTAGAGGCCAAAGCTTCTTGCAACTCCAGTAAGTGAAGAGCTTATTTCTTTTGCTCATGGACCAATTGATGCATCTGTCGAAATTCACGCTGAATAATGTCTCGTTTCTCACAGCAGGTAATGTTGGGGTTTGTGCATCTGTCTTTTAATTTAGCGATTCTTTGCTGCAACATAGCCTTCAGATCGGATACATTATCGGGTAGCTCTTCTTTGATAGCAGTCGTCTCCTCGGTGAGGGACGTCAACGGAATTTCTGTAGCCATCTGGGGAAAGGCAAAACTTAAACAGACCATTAGTGCAATTTATGTGGTAAGCTTATTGAAAGAAGTCAGAATGCTAGGAGGCGGGCTGTGGGTATAAATGGGGTTCAGGAAGGAGGCATGGTAAGAAACAAAGCATCGAGAATGAAAAAATTAAAAAAATTAAAATATTTAAAAAAAAAGCACCCTGAAGGGTGTAAGATAAAAATAGGCTTAAAAAAAAAATAAAAATAAAAATAAAACAAAATTGCAACAAGGCATATTCAGATGGCAATGCAAGAAAAAGGTTCCTCAAAAAAGACAAATGGAAGAAAAAACATTAAAAAGTGCAGACACTCTTGATTGACCTTCACATAGGGTTTAAGTAACCCTTTTCAATCAGTCAAAGAAGTAGGGAGAAGCATATCGCTAGGTGGCAAGAGTTAGTTGAAGCAAGGTGTTAGTTAAATACATAAAGCATAAATTCCAGGACCGTTACACACAAATAGTTTATACCAGTTTTTCTCACAATCACTCACAGTGAAAGACAGAGAGATAAAAAGAGCAATAGTTGGCATTCAAGGGGTTATTGTGATAACCTGTTTTAAATAGAAAGAAATTAGAAGGTGGAATGCATAATTTTCCCTATTTATGTCTGAAAGCTTCACCAAGAATATTACAAAATCTATGAACAATGCAAAATGTTCCCTCGAATGGCCAGTTCAAGGGAATATTTTCCGCATTTATTCCATATAACGGATAATGGTTATTAAATAGGTCTTCTTTCTTAGACAAGGAAATAATGAAAAGCTTTCAGATGTCACACATATCATAGAGAGATTTCAAAAATGAAGGCTTTATATTCATGAAAAAACTAAAGAAATGAATGTCACATCAATTTAAACAGTGTAACAGTTAAAGCAGAAAACATTTTAAAAAAAAATGTGCAATACACAGCTTTTATTTAAAAGGGATCCCGTATAAAGTAAAATGGCATAAATAAGTCAGTTAAGGTTTATATAAAAAAACATAAAATGAACATCCTCTGGGGATCGCTCATCCCTGCAGTTGATAAGAACTCCCCAGGGAAGGTATGCATAGACACAAATAAATAATTTGCTGACTCAGTTAGGCCGTTTGTATGGTACCATAAATATACACTTGCAATTAAACCTAGAAAAATATAAAATAAAAACATGTCACCTGTAATAGAAACAGAAGCATCACGTCTAGTCATTATGGGGTGGGTAATATTGATCCCTAGGTCTGTGGTCACTGCGGACGACGTTGATCCGGGTTCCATAAAGGGAAAGATTGCCGTTCTGGGGGATTTTGACGGGTTTGACGGTTTTGACGGCGGATTTGATTCATAACTGCATTTTGAGGTGGTAGTGGACATTCCCATGCATAATGACCGTATTGATGACAACGATAACACTGAACATCTATATAACGATCAGGGCTAGGCCGGGAACGATAGTCTCTGGGTCGTATATTAGTGATGGGTGGGCCTTTTGCAGGTTGAGACCGGCGGCCACGATTATCAGGGTAATCATTCCTACAGTCTTGCCGATGTGGGTTATCTAGCGAGGGGAGGTCACTTGGTTGCCTGCGGTCTCTCTGTGGTTGTCGTATCTGCATCTGGGAGACACGCAACGATGGGGAGTCTGAAGGAGGTTGACGGTATTGACTATGAGGAAAGTGCCGGCATGGACATTCCATGGCGTTATGTCCCAATTGGAAACAACGGTTGCACTGTACTTCAGCTCGGTGGCTGAGAGTAGGCTGAGAGCGATAGTCCCGGCACTGATTGTTAGCACTAGGACCATTGAATTTATGTGAAATGGGTGAATCGGCTCTTGCAGGGGGCCGTCTACTAGGCCGCGGATTAAGATTGGCCTCACCAGGTATCAATAACGATGTCAGATCGACAGTGTCTGGGATCACGTAATCAGTGATAGTCGATACCCATCTACTGAGAATCTGATAGTGGAGATGACGGGTAGAATCGGGTGTGTATGTGTAAATAAAGTTTAATAACCTTTGCAGAGTTTTGGTATTAAAGGTGCCCTTACGGGGCCACGAGAGTCCAGGTTGAAACTTATTCCAGGAATGCCATATTTGGCAAAACTTTATAAGATATATGTGGTCTCCTGGGAAGTGATTTATCACTCTCTCAAGAGGCAGCATAATGAATTGGGTAGAACACCGATATCTGGGTTGTGTCAAATTGTATTATAAAACACCTATATCACTACAATCTGTTACTATTATCTCCAAAAAAAAATTTTGAATATACAATGGCAAGCTTCATAGCAACACAGGCAATAAATGAAAATATACTCACGTGCAATGTAATCTCCAGGGCAGAAAATTAATAGAGAAAGAGGACAATTGGCGGGATCACTACGCCCGTCCGAAATCTCGGTGGCATACCGCAAAATAGAAAGGTTTTGTTTCGGACGGAAAGTCCTTACCAGGGTTCTGAATAGATGTCAGATCACCAATATTACTATAGGCATGGTGAGCATACACAACAAAAGGGCTAGGCACTTCATGTTGGTAGTTTCCATAGTTAAATGTAAGATCTGGACTGTACCAAAGGCAATTGGCGGTTAATGAAAATGAGTAATAAAAGTAATCCTAGGGTCTTAACCAGAGGTAGTGAACAACAACACCCAATATGTATAATGACGGGACCTTGTGAGCAAGTGGTCTACAAATAAGCTTCAGACCTGCAATTAGCTATAGAGGAAAAAAAAAAAGAACTAAATTGACCAGATCTAGAACCCGGTACAAGGTCAGTGGTTCAAAAGGCAGCTTCAGAGACAGCAAGGAGACCTAGAAATGATAATTTGTTAACAGTTTACAAAAACATGCAATGATTATCCTGATAGTAAAACATACAGAGATATAACACAATCATACTATTAATGTACTCCAACATAGGGACCCAAAATAAAAATTACCAATTGGCGGAAAGCCCTATGCTTTTGCCGCAGGTTAAGTAAACAGACAATTGAAAGGCGCAAAAGTGCAAAGAGAGTATAAGAAAAATAGAGCAGAAGGTGATTAGTGTCAGCTATTATATATTTCTACTACTCTATCCCAAATTAATAAATACTACTCCCCAGAGTGTGCTTCTAAAGACGTAAAGAAACCCAGTTTCCCAGCCTACCAAGAACTATTCCGTATACATGGCAGAGCCCCAAAAAGGGACATTGCAAACACTCCCAAAAAGGACTCAAGAAACCAGCGAATAAGGTGTCATGAGTCGAAGAGCAGCGGTCCAATGGGTTTTCGCTGACTAGTGAACTTCTCGTGTGCGTTTGAACTTCTCGTGTGCGTCTAATCACCCCAAAGGACCTGTAGCTTGAGAACTTCTCGTGTACAACAACCCACTCAAAATTTTGTGGTTAGGGAACTTCTCGTATACGACTAATCATACTACAACATTGGAAAGTTAGGAAACTTCTCGTGTAAAAACTAACCATCCAAAAATATTGAATGCCCGAGTCAACCTGTATACAATCGCAACGAAAGTCGTTAGACGTCTCTTTATTAACCCCGCGGTCATCTATACAAGTAACTCATAGGTGGGCAATAATGCCGAAACCGCAGGCCACTCCGAAAATGGAATGGAAGTCTGCTCCTACTAGTCGAGATACCGTCATCCATTGAGGGATCCCCCTCGATGGATGTAAGTCCCAGACATCGGTATCAGAGTTATAGCATGACACTAGTAGAAGAAATTAATAAAAAAATTAAGAAATAAAGGGAAAAAGGAAAAAAAGGAAATAAGAAATATAGCATGTTCCTAGAAAAAACCTCAGAAATCTAATCCAGAAGTAACAAGCAAAAAAAATTATTTTAAAGGGAAAATACATGTCAGCTCTTCGGGTAAGGCACAGTCATAAAAAAGTCATTAGTTGGAACACATTAGCCAGAACTAAAAATGCCAAAGTCATGCAGCAATGAAAAATAGTGAAAGGAAACACCGATTTCAACAAAAGGCAAGAAAATGTATATTAACAAAGACATTATAACATGTGTAGTCGGGAGTTATAGCCCTAGAATAAATGAAATAAAGTTAAATACATATTAAATGCTTTTGGGGCGGGTACCGGATAGGTTGGAAGTCACATCTAAACAGGAAAATATAAGAGAAGCATATAAATCAATAAATTTTGAAACAGGACGGCAAAATCGTGGTGTAAAGATGACAAGTTAATACCTATAAATATGACAAATTAATACCCATACACTCAGAAAAGGAGGAAGCTTTTGTGGATAAACAGGTAAAAAGGGAAAAAACAAATTAAAACATGCGATTCTTACACCAAGAACTTCTAATGATACGGCATAAAACATACATACTAGTCAGTGACTGAAATGATATGTCCAAATGATGACAAACAGAACAGCTGCAGCATTAGAAGGAAAGAGAGGGTGGGTTGGGTTATAAAAAAACAGCAGGAAATAACTGGAGATGTGAAGTAACGCTGTATTATCATGGCACGCAGCCATCATCTTCTCAATCGGAAAGGTAAAACATATTTTATATGCATATCTATTAAGGTAAAAGCAAGGAAATGCTTCTATATAGTACATAATACTTCTACTATCATATAAGTTATACAAGGGATTATTTAGCTCTTAATGTAACAATAAACCACTGTAATTTCTATCAACTGTCTGTGTTGGATCCCGGTTTACAATGCTGTAGAAACAGAAAATTTGTTATAAAGACTTACACAATTTAATACATTATAGAACCATATTATTTAAAAGTGATTGTCATTCTCAGGACGTGGAAATATTCATCAAGAAATATTATAACATAGCTCATTATTACAAGTGTTTAAAATAAGCCAGTTCAGGCTGTATGCAGTCGGAGAACGAAAACCACAATGCAAGCGAGGAAGTGCAGTATTTCCTGTAGATAAAAAACATCCTGAAAAAACTAAGACGATAGTACGGTGCAGGGGCTGTAACTTATATTTCTTTTAAACGAGTACACCATTAAAATAGAGCACAAGAAACTAGAACCAGAGTTTCGGAGATCCAAAGCATATGAGAATCTTATCTAGAGGGTAACATTGTGGTTAAAAGACTGCTTCTGAAAAGTAAAACTTTTAATATGATTTAACAGTAATCCTGTAGAGAGTTTAAGAAGAACCAGAACATCAAGGAGTTTTACAGAAAATTGTTATAAGGATTTAATGTTGACGTGGAAGTTTAATTTTTCATATAAAAAGTTTATGCTGGTATAAATAATCAGGATATATCTAATCAAACATATTGGAGTTCTTAGAAACTATTATATAAGGAACCAGGGAGTATTGTGTTCAGTACTGGTCCGTATCTCAAAAAAGATATAGTAGAATTGGAAAAGGTACAGCGAAGGGCGACGAAAATGATAGTGGGGATGGGACGACTTTCCTATGAAGAGAGGCTGAGAAGGCTAGGGCTTTTCAGCTTGGAGAAGAGACGGCTGAGGGGAGATATGATAGAAGTGTATAAAATAATGAGTGGAATGGATCGGGTGGATGTGAAGCGACTGTTCACGCTATCCAAAAATACTAGGACTAGAGGGCATGAGTTGAAGCTACAGTGTGGTAAATTTAAAACGAATCGGAGAAAATTTTTCTTCACCCAACGTGTAATTAGACTCTGGAATTCATTGCCGGAGAACGTGGTACGGGCGGTTAGCTTGACGGAGTTTAAAAAGGGGTTAGATAGATTCCTAAAGGACAAGTCCATAGACCGCTATTAAATGGACTGGAAAAATTCCTCATTTTTAGGTACAACTTGTCTGGAATGTTTTTACGTTTGGGGAGCGTGCCAGGTGCCCTTGACCTGGATTGGCCACTGTCGGTGACAGGATGCTGGGCTAGATGGACCTTTGGTCTTTCCCAGTATGGCACTACTTATGTACTTATGTACTTAATGTTTGAAGAAGTATAACAATTCTAACTCCGTTGCTACTTTAATTGCTCAGATAGACCGCTGTAATCATTATGTGTTCATATGAAAGCTGAAACTGTCAATTCTGAACTTAATACGATAGCTTCCTTAAGGCAATAATTTTTTTAATGTCTTTTACTATGTCTTTAAAATAACGGCAATCTAAATTTCATTACTACCAGCATATTGCTTGATTCTGTTAAGTAAGGGTTAATTTTTTTAGCTTCCGGACTAAGGCTTCCTAGACGATTACGACAGGATTTATGTGCTAAGAAGCATTGTAATGTAATCGCAGGAAACCACACTAAGACAAAGAAGGAAAAAGCTGGTTTTTAAAGGGGAAAGTCAAGTAATGTATGTTTGAAGGAAAGATACCCTTTTAAAACTTTGTAACCGCATGGTGTAGCACAATAAGGTCTATCAGGATGTCAATTGTAGTACGAAAATCATGGCTCAAAGACAGAATGAGAAAGCATTACAGTATCAGACCGTCTATTGATTAAGGGAGATGAAATGAAATAAAGGGCAACGCCCAAAAGTCAAAGCAGTATAAGCAGAGAATTTTGGGGAGTGGGAGATAACGTCCTAATAAAATGACACAAAAGAGGAGAAAAAAGTATGCCCTGATAAAAGGAGAATGCAGAGTAAGACTAAGATGCAGTGCCATAATTTTAAAAGTGAAAGCAGAAATACGTCCGTACAATCTTACATGCTCAGAGGTGCACGTATAACGGACTTGGCAGCGTGAGGCATGAAAAGATAAGTTATTTTACCATTATGATGCCTGCTTAAGGAACCAATTTTGAGGGGAAACCGGAGTTGAAAGATACCTGTGTAAATGACTGTTGTACCATTTCAGCATAGAACAGAGACAAAAACGAACGGAAAAGGAGGGGAGGAAAAAAAAAATCACTTTCTTAGCTTTTAAAACTGAACTGCCTAGCCTGTTCTGCCAAAGCAGTGCTGGACTGATAAGGCAGCTAAAGTGGGCAAGCTTCCCAGATTCTCATGTCCTTGAGATAGTGAACTACAGCACTTGTTAGGGAAAACCTTTAAAAGCTACAGAAAGAAATGGCAGTTTCAGAAGCCTGAATAAGGATATTAAAAAAATGTGAGAAAAAGGGGTTTAGAACTTACAGCTCTTCGGGCAAGTTTATTCGAAGCCCAAGAGGGAGTATATAATCAAGACTCACACCACATGGGACTGAGAAGGAAAAGGGATAGTTTTATAGGGAATCAAAAAAAAATGATTTCTAGTTTGCACAGGAAGCCAAAAAGGTGTATGTAAGGTGTTAAGTTACCCCAATTGGTACCGTGCGGGCCACACCCTTATAAATTTTACACGGACCACGAACAGTCGGTAGAGCATCAGAGAGGAGGGCAGGGAGGATTATTGTGGCCGAAAAGGGGGACAAGACCAAAATGTTGTAAAGGAAGGGATTCAGATTGGACTTAAGGAAAGAAAAAGTGTGGACAAGAAGGGGGGGTGTGGGCTGAGTGGTTAGAGAGAAAGCATAGTTCAGAAGACTGAAGGAACTGATTAGATAAGAGGAAAACAGCAGTTGGACGACGGTAAACAGCTACAAAGCTGAACACCGTAATTACTGTTTTCAGCTGAAAAGGAAAGAAAGTTGTAGGAAGTCCAACGGAAAGAATGAAAAGGAATAGAGTAAAAGGGACAGTCCCGAGACATTAAAAAAAAAATCTCGTGGATAACTGTTTCAGCACAAGGTCAAAAGTATGTGTCGCACACACAGAGTGAAGGCAATAGCAGATGTGAAAAGGTGGGGGCTGTCTGTCAGTTTTGAAGAGTGATTATAAGAACAGAGAAACCAGAAGGATTTTAAAGGAGAGAGCAATTTGAAAGTGTGCTGTTCTCCTAGAGTAAAGGGACTTCCCCCGATACGGGAACATACAGAAGAGAAAAGAGCAGGATTAGACCCAGGTATTGGGGAGGAAAAAAAAAGTCGACAGAAGAAGAAAGAACAGAATACATGATAAGAACAGGGGAACAGGGATTTGAAAAGGAGGGATTAATACAGAACACAGGGTGGGATGGGAAACAGAAAATGCGCAATCTCTGAGGATTGTTAAGCGAGAATTGCTAGCATAAAGACCAATCCAAAGATTTTGAACATTGAAATAAACTTACAGCAAACCCCAAATCGCAGTCGCCTGGATTCGGTGTTATGCATCATTCACACAACAAGCACAGTCTTGCGCACATCACGCAAATCAAAGAGATGGACAGGATGGGAGAAAGAAAAAGGGGGTAAGAAAGAACAGAACAGAATATTGAAAGACAGAAATGAAAGTTTGAACTCAAAGAATCATCCCCACTGGGTTAAAAATTAGGGAAAGAGATCAGCATAGAAAAGGGCAGAGAAGCAGGTGTGTTAGTTCAGCGCAAGGCATGAAGACATTCAGGGAAGAAAGTAAAAAGACAGAAGAATAGAAGAGTATTTAAAGTAGGGGTGAGGACGGACAGAACATTGGTGCCCAATACCCCTGAAGTGGGCAGTGTCCGTGATAGGGGAAAAATGAAGGAATAACAGCAGGGAGATTGGGGAAGGAAAGATAAGAGAAAAAGAGAAAAAAGTGATAGAAAGATAACAGAGAACATTTGAACGCACAAAATAAGTATCCCCTCTTGCGTTCAAAGGAAGATAAAGAAGGATAGAGTGAACGGTCAGCGTACGGCTGGTCACCACTGTTTTTAATTTCCCCTCTGCTAGACCTCTATCTGACTCCTTCACACGGGGGACTAATAGTACCTATTTCATATATCAGGTTCTGTATAGTTTCTCTAACCTCCATTGTCACCCAATCATAAGGGGGTCTGTTCTGGGGTGGCATTAGGAGCCGTAATTGAAAACTAATTCCCATAACTACTGCTTTCTGTTTTTCTAGATCTAGGTATATTATGGACCATTTATGTTCCCACATAAATCTTATTAAACATCTGTCTAAGTTTCTGCAAAGACTGAGTGTCACTTGTATATGATCTACCTTGTAGGCTAAATGTTAGGTAAAGAGAAGACAGAATCTATAAAAATAGAGACAGAGATAGGTTTAGATAAATAGATACATTTTATTTCTTACCCAAAGACAAGTCTTCAAGTTGGTACAAATACAGACATCAAATTCTGCTTTCAACCGCACAGGGCTTCGCCGTCTGGAGAGGACTCTCAAACTAAGTCAAAATCTCACACCTTTTATACTCTATCCTCTCCATAGAAGTGAATGGTGAGGAACCTAGCTCCTTATATGTCTCAACTTCCTGAGATCATACTTTCCCATGCGATCTGCTATCTGATGTGCCCACCTCCTTCCGTTCTCAGCTACTGCTAATTATCAACATATTTTGGGAAACGTTGAGATAACAGTTTCACATCTTCCGGCTGCAATACCTCTCATACCTTTCTCATGAACTTTGTATTACCTCTGTCTCATTTTTTTCCATCTGCTTTTTTTTTCAGATTCTATGAACTTGCAGGAAGAGCAAGTCCTTGCTCAGCCAGTCATAGATTTTTAAACCTAGCTGGTATTTTTACAGCCTGAGTCCTAAAATCTGGCCTTCCACCCTTCCGGTGGGCATCTTGCTGTAGTATAATTATACAATAGTGACGCTGCAACCACTGCCAGGCACTTTGTAAATACCCTGGGAGCAGACGCCAAGCCAAAAGGCAAAACACAGTACTGAAAGTGCTGTGATCCCAGCCGAAATCGAAGATACTTCCTGTGAGCTGGAAGTATTGATATGTGGGTGTAAGCGTTCTTCAAGTCCAGAGAGCATAGCCAATCGTTTTCCTGAATCATGGGTAGAAGGGTGCCCAGGGAAAGCATCCTGAACTTTTCTCGGACCAGATATTTGTTCAGGGCCCTTAGGTCTAGGATAGGACGCATCCCCCCTGTTTTCTTTTCCACAAGGAAGTACCTGCAATAGAATCCCAGCCTTTCTTGCCCTGGTGGAACGGGCTCGACCGCATTGGCACTGAGAAGGGCGGAGAGTTCCTCTGCAAGTACCTGCTTGTGGTAGGAGCTGAAGGACTGAGCTCCTGGTGGGCAATTTGGAGGTTCGGAAATCAGATTGAGAGTGTACCCGGACCGGACTATTTGAAGAACCCACCGATCGGAGGTTAAGAGAGGCCACCTTTGGTGAAAAAATTTTAACCTCCCCCCGACCGGTAGATCGTCCGGCACAGGTACTTTGATGTCGGCTATGTTCTGCTGGAGCCAGTCAAAAACCCTGCTTCGGTGCCCGCTGCTGACGAGAGCGAGCGGGCTGGGGTCGAGCCTGAACCAGCTGACGGGAATAAGAAGTGTACTTACGGCTCCTAGAAGTGTAAGGAGCACTTCTCTTTCCCATAAAGAACTTCCTAGAGGTGGAAGTGGATGCAGAAGGCGCCCGGCGGGAGAGAGAATCCATAGCGTTATCACGCTGGTAGAGATGATCAATCATCTCCTCAACCTTCTCTCCAAAAAGGTGATCCCCCCGGCATGGGATATCTGCTATTTTCTGCTGAGTTCGTTCCTCCAGGTTAGAGGCACGCAGCCATGAGAGTCTGCGCATCGCTATACCTTGGGCAGAAAAGCGAGATACCACATCACAAGTGTCAAAAACGCCCCTGGACAGGAACTTGCGACACGCCTTCTGCTGCCTGATCACTTGGCGAAAGGGTTCGGCTTTCTCCTGTGGGAGTGCGTCTACCAAACTCTGAAGTTGCCTCACAGAGTTCCATAAATGAATACTTGTGTAGAGCTGGTATGATTGGATTTTGGCCGCGAGCAGACCAGCCTGATACGCCTTTCTCCCAAAAGAGTCCAGAGTTCTATACTCCCGCCCCAGGGGCGCTGAGAAGTTCCTAGAACTCCTGGCTCTTCTGAGAGCGGAATCCACCACCGCTGAATCATGGGACAACTGAGCCCGCATGAGACTGGGGACGGTTGGACAAGAAAAAGGCTTCTCCCAGTTTCTCAACATAAGTTCCTTGAGTGTCTCATGGAAAGGAACTGTGGCAGAAGATGTAGGTGGAGATGGATAGTCCAAAACCTCAAGCATCTTAGCTCTGGGCTCATCCACAATTTCCACAGGGAAGGGGATGGCCTCAGACATCTCCCGAACAAAAGAGGAGAAAGACAAACTCTCGGGAGAAGAAAGCTGTCTTTGGGGCGAGGGAGTAGAATCAGATGGGATGCCTTGAGAGTCCTCACCAGAGAACTCCCCATGCATTTCATCATCATCCTCTGATGAGGTATTATCAGATGGGGCTAAAAGCTCAGACAGAGCCGCCCGAATCTGAGCCCGTCTCGACGAAGAGGCTTGACGGCCTCGATGATGATGTCGAGAAGTCGACGGTACCTGAGATTCCGGTGAAGCTTCCTGCACCGATGTCTCCGGAGAGCCAACCCGGGATGTCAATGACACCGGCGCCGGAGGCGGCACCAGTGAAACAGACCTCACCACTGGCTGAAGGCCTGATGCATGAGCTTCCGGCACCGGCAACATCGATACCCCCGACACCGTCGGCACCAGTATCTCTGAAGTCATCGACACCGGTACCGCTGGCACCGTCGGTACCGACAACCTCGGCGCCGATTGCCACTGCTGCATCATTTCCATGAAAAAAGGAAAAAGGGCCTGCATACGCTCATCAAGAGTTGCTGCCGGAAGATGCTGGGGGGTCGGTTGAGGCATTGGAGGCAAAGTCTGCTGAGGTTGGGGAGTGGGGACTCGGCAGCCAATGACCCCACGCGTCGGTACCTCAGTAATAGAGGGAGAGCGATCCTCTCGGCACCGAAGCTTCTCGGGTATCGAATGTATCGATGACCTGGAGCTCCCGGTGCCGTGACGTGAAGGAGAACGTCGACGGTGCCTCTTGGCCTTCGCCCAATGCCCGTCGTTGAGACTCCTCGGCACCGGAGAAGAGGACGTGGAATCCACACGTCTCTTCAGGGCCGGGTCCGATGCAGGATGGTCCCGGGGGGTCTGCAAAGCAGGAGGCGCCGAGGCGGGTGGAGACCCACTCAATGCATCACTGCTCCCAGCGTGCATCGGTCGAATGGCAGCCTGTCCCCAGTCTCCCGGTGCCGACGCTTCCTTCGACGTCGACCTCAACGCCGCCGACTTCGACGACAGCATCCTCAACGGCACCGACTTGGACGACGCTGACGGCGCTGACGTCGAGGCACCGGGCCCAAAAATCTTCTCCCTTTGGGCATCTCGAGAGAGCAGTGTCTGCTTTTTCATCGCGAGACACAATTTGCAGCCCTCCGAGCGATGGTCCGGCCCAAGGCACTGTAAACACCACGAGTGTGAGTCAGTGCTGGAGATGGCCCGATGGCAGCGGGCACAAGGCTTAAAGCCGCTGGGCGTCTTCGATGACATATCGGGAAAAACAGCCCCTGCCAAATCAAAAGACGCGATTGTGTCGTGAAACAAGATGTCACGTTTCCTGGCTGTTCTGAGCTGGGCACTGGTGGCCATCTTGGATTCAGGTTTATTCCAGGGTTTGGTGGCCATCTTGGAGAGGGCTGTTAGGCCAGGACAGCCATCTTGGAGGTGGCAGCTGTAGGAAGGAAGCCCTTATTTGGTCGCAGGGTGTTCCTCATCGGGGCTACCATCTTGTTTTCAGCTGTGCCTGGTTGAGCCTGATTCCTTCCTATTTAAGGCTCTGCCCTCAGTCTATCAGTGCTTCGGCTTCTACTCGGTTCGCTGACTAGTAGCAGTGCTTTGGATCTACTTCTGACGGATACCTGGTTCTGACCTTTGCCTGTTCCTGGACCTGCTTCTGACTGCTGCCTGGTATTGACCACTGCCTGTTCCTGGACCTGCTTTTGACCGCTGCCTGGTACTGACCTCTGCCTGTTCCTGGACCTTCTAGTGACCGCTGCCTGGTGTGGACCTGTTGCCTAGCCCTGGTTTGCTGTGACCTGCTGCTTGGTCTAACCCTGTGGACTTTGTGCTGGACTTTGTTCTCTCTGTTGCTGGCCGCCCGAACTCAAGGGCTCAACTCCTGGGGAACGGCGGGAGGCACAGAGAAGACTCAGGGTTTTGGCCGACAGCCCGGTGAGGGTTTCCTTCATCGTGTTCAAGGGCTCACCTCTCCGTGGAGATACATTACACAAGAGGACACAAAAAAAGAAAAAAAAACCCCGAACGAGCGATTTAAATAAAATCGCAGACTAAAAGAAAGAAAACTTAATAAACGAAAAGAACTAAGTAATAAACTAAAAAAGGATACTTTTTGTAGAAATTCTTCACCTCCGGGCTCAGCAACACAACGAAGACAAAAGCTCACCGTGTCACCTCTTGACGCGGAGAAGAAAAAACTGAGGAATGTGTCCTCGCGACGGGCGGGAAAAGGGACGCACGCATGCGCAGTGCATCTGCCCGCGCGGCGAGTGACATTTTTCAATCTTCATGAAGACTTTGCTAGAAAGTCCTCCGGGCCGACATGACGTCACCCATATGTGAGAATATTAGCCTGCTTGTCTTTGGAGAATGACACAGACCACTACAAAAAGGGGTTATTTAGTCAATTGTATAATGTACAATAATCAAATATTCTGCTAGGTGAATTTAGTTCAAAAAACTGGTAAGATAGCTGTGTAGAACTAATGACATCATAAAAAACTTATATTGAGAAAAATATATAGAAAAATATAATAGAAAAGCGAGCAACTTCACTAATCTGATGGAATAAAAGTGTAATAAAAAAAGTGTAATAAAAAATGTTGTTAAACACCAAACAGTGACATACTATAAATATGGACCATTAGAAAGTATGCTGTGACTGGAAAAAAAGAATAATGGAAGCACGTGAAAGAAATGCCTAAAGGCACTGAACAGAACAGTGATAGACAAATTTAACAATAAAAATAAAGAAATATTTGTAAATTAATAAAAATAAAATGATAAAAATGAAATGAATGATGATAAAAAAAAGAAAAAAACAAAAATAGGAAAAAATTGGTGCACTATGGATATTGCAAAATGAGTGACATACATATATGTACTCCAAATAATAAAATTGATTGTATACAAAAGGTTTTGTGTGGTGGATGTCTTAGATGTCTATGTAAACATAATAATGGCAAGTGTTTGATGATACATGGAGGCATATTTTCAAAGCACTTTGGGAGGCTAAGTTCCATAGGTTTCTATGGAACTTTGGGAGGCTAAGTGCTTTGAAAATGAGCTTGATAGTGACATATTTTAACAAATTAATCATAAAAACATGAATAATCATAAAAAGACAGACAGGTCTGTTTCAGCATTCAAACCATGTGGATGAAGGGTGTTTAAATTGTAAATGAACTCTTGCTCTTTTCGTAGCAAATGAATGTCTCCACTCCTCTCCACTTGTTCCTGTATACATAAATCACGCAGAATTTATAGTCCTCAAACATGTGTCCTAAAGTTAGTGAATGCTGTACTAATGGTTTCTCTAATGATTTTCTCTTCAAAGCACTTCTGTGTTCTATAATCCTGGTATTCAACTTTCTTTTTGTTTTGCCTATATAGGCTAATTTGCAGGGACAAATAGCAATATGTATCACTTTACTTGTCTGGCAGTTGGAAAATTGTTGTAAATTAATTTCTTTATTTGCTGATTGTATAAAGATACTTCTAGTTTTTATATTCACATTGCAAACAGAACATTTACCGCAGGGAAAGTGACCTCTAGGCAAGTTATTTTGTGGTGCACCTATATTCGGTAATGTGGACGGAACTGTCGCGTGCTCGAGGACCTTGGCATACTGTCAGGCTTCTTCCCCGGGAGCACTGGGTTCGTGAGTCCGTGGAGCGGCAGTGGCAGGCACGGTAGAGACGAGACAAGACTGGACCGGAGCCCCGAACATGAGTTCTACACAGGAATACCCGGAACTGGAACGCACCGGACGGGTGCGCACTGGAGTGGAGCCCGCTGGACTGGAACACACTGGAGTGGACCCACTGGACTGGAACATACAGGAGTGAAGCCCACTGGACTGTAACACACTGGAGCGGAACCCACTGGACTGGAACCCACGGGACCGGAACCCGCTGGACAGGTACACACTGGACCTAGGCTTCACCTACGCTTAGCCACCTTTCCCCGAGGGTTGAGCCCTCAGGTTCGGGCAGCCGGCAGGACTTACAGGAAAAACCGGAACTGGAACTTGCAAGCAGGAACAGCAGGAATCAGGATACAGAAGTGCCCCCCAGGTACCTAGGCAAAAGCAAGGCAGACAGGCAGGGAATGTCCGGGTTCCGGCAGAAGGCAGGTTCAAAGCAATGGTCAAGTCAAGGAGCAAAACTATGGCTGGAGCTTCAGTATCAAGGAGTACTGGCAACAGACTGAACAAGGGCTGCAGCTCCAGACGCAAAAGAAAACACACACGGGAAAACCAGCAGGCTAGACACAAGAAAACTAGGAAACTGAACACAAGCTAACAAGAAGGCTAAGCCCAAGCTAACCAGTCATACACTAGAAACATACACTAAGCAAACCCAGGAGATCTGGTAAAGCTGTACACAGGCTAACAAGCAAAGCTGTGCCCAAGCTAACAAGTCATACACTAGGAACATACACTCAGCAAACACAGGAGATCAAGCAAAGCTGTACACAGGCTAACAAGCAAAGCTGTGCCCAAGCTAACAAGTCATACACCAGAAACATACACAGAGCAAACACAGGAGAACTAGTAAAGCTGTACACAGGCTAACAAACAAAGCTGTGCCCAAGCTAACAAGTCATACACCAGAAGCATACACAGAGCAAACAATGTAGCAGTGTACAGAGCACTCTACATACCAGGGCCCTTAGACGAAATGCAAAGGCAAGGGCTGCAGTCTCTAAGTGATTAATAAAGCCCTTCAACACCAGAGGCACAGCTGCAGCAATCTTCTTGCCTCCAAACAGAGGCTTGACACACAGAGAAGTCAGCCCACAGGAAGGAACAGCGGGAGCCATCTTGGATACTAGCATAGAGGAGTCGGCAGCCATCTTGGAGGAGGCATAGCCCACACAGGTGAGGTCCAGTAAGGCAATCAGCACACAGAGCCAGAGAGAAACTAAGACAGAGACAGACACAGAGACAAGCAGAAGCCAGCACAGCCACTGACTCCCAGAAACAGGGTAAGAATGAGGTTCTTCTCCCGTTTATATGCAACTCTTTTGGTTAAATATTTCCAGATTCTCAAGTAGATGCCAATGTTTTTTAATGATACTGACAATCGAATAAGACATATTAGTAAAAGGTAATGTGCAGACGATCTTATCTTTATTTGTTTTATGACCTGGCTTAAGTAATGTCTCCCTTGCAATGTTGGAGGCCTTCTGAAAACCTTCTCTTATACATTTCCGTGGGTAACTCTTTTCTGTAAATCGTCTAAACATATCTTTAGATCTAAATGTATATGTTTTTGGATCTGAACATAACCGTCTTAGCCACAGGAATTGACTGTAATGTAGATTCGTTTTAAGACTTTTGCTGTGGCAACTTTCATAATGCAAATATTTATTAACATCTGTGGGTTTGCGGTAAATGTCTGTGATGAATTTATTCTGTTTGATACATATGTTAATGTCAAGAAAAGGAATGATTTCCTTATTGCAATTCATTTGAAATTTGAGATTGATGTCCAAAGTATTTAACCAATTATGAAAATCTTTTAAATCACTTTCTGTTCCTTTCCAGATCATAAAGACATCGTCTATATACCTTTTCCAAAGAAATATATTATCCATATATCTATTCCCTGACATAAATTTCTTTTCAAAACTTGCTACATATAGGTTTGCAATAGATGGTGCGAATGTGGCACCCATAGCTATTCCCTTATTCTGTTGGTAAAACCTACCATCAAACAAAATATAATTCTTAGTGAGTGCTATCGTAGCCAATTCGATGATAAATTGTACTGGGGTCCTAGATTGTATATTTTGTTTGAGTAGCTCTTCTTTAATAATTTCAATGGATTCTTCTTGTGGGATATTGGTGTATAGACTCTCTACATCGAGGGTAACCAAAATCATGTCTTTACTTGGAATAATTGTTTCAAGTGTATTAATCATATCCGCTGAATCACGTGTATATGATGGAATCTTATAAACTAGAGGACGTAGAAATTTATCTATGAAAATGGATAGTGGTTTTAGTAGCGAGCCACAGGCTGATACTATAGGTCTGCCTGGGGGTCTGGACAGGGATTTATGTATCTTAGGTAGAATGTATATAGTCGGTATAACGGGTTCTTTTACAAATAGAAAGTCAGCTTCCTTCTCTGTAAGGTATTGCGCATCCTTACCTAATTTAACTAGTGTGGAAATTTCATTCTGAATGCTCTCTGTGGGATTTTTCATTAAAACTTTGTAAAAGGTAGTATCATTCAATTGTCTGTGAACTTCATAAACATAATCTTCCCTATTCCCTAGAAGTCCTTGCAAGAAAATAAATAAATTATATATGACATCAATATCCCACCAGAAAACATTTACCAAAAAATCGCAAATAAATAATTAAAAAACATATGTCCTATAATATAATCTTTTTTATATAAAAAAACATATGCAATGTAATGTATAAAATATTATCTAAAACATAATTAAAAACATAATTAAAAATAGGACAAAAGACACCCACCTACACAACAGTCCTTCACTGTCAAATGTAATGAACATATATAAAATGTCCTGCAATTGACTAAATGAAAAAAATTGAAAAGAAAAAGTAACCATGTGTGCAAAGAATACTAAATCATAAAAAGTATGTAATAAAAAAACATATATAACATATCCTCCCCTGCCATCCCCCACTTTCAAGATAGTACTATCAATTTTCCGCTGCGCCAACTTGATCGCCAAAGCCCTACTGGGTTTTTTGGCCTGAACGTAATGAGAGCACTGATGCTTGGCGTTAACAAATCGCAATTGGGTGGAATAAATGTGATCTAATTTTAAGCGAAGACCCTGAATCTCTCGTAAAGTATCCACCGAGTGTAATGTCTTGTGCTGTTCAGAAAGAGCCGATAAACGGGACAAACACCCCGCCACCTCAGCCCGTTGTTTCCTTGCCCTAGAACTAGCCCTCTGAAGGAAAAATCCCCGGGAGACAGCCTTCAAGGCATCCCAGACCACTCTCAGGGCTGGGCCTGAGTTAATATTAAATTCTATGTACTCTTTAAATAGTTGCCTATAGCCCCCCAAGTATCTCTTCATCCCTCAGTAATGTGGTATTTAAGGTCCACCTCCTATCCCTATCCTCCTCCCCAATAGAGGGCAGGCAGATCCAAACAGGAGTGTGATCTGATAGAGTACAAGTGCCAATGTCCGCCTCCCATCCAGCATGAGTTAACGAAATGTCCAGCAACAAATAATCAATTCACTAATAAGTAACGTGGGAATGGGAAAAAAACGAATAGTCCCGAACTCGTGGGTGTACAACCCGCCATGCATCAACTACTCCGATATCTCTCACAAACTGATTAAAGGCTCTGGATATGTGACTGTCTACTACAGAGGGCTGGCCCGATCTATCCAAGTCTGGATGTAAAGTAGCATTAAAGTCCCCCCCAACAATCAACTTACCCGACGGACAAGAAGTGATACGACACACTATCTTCTGAAAAAATCCAGCCTGTCCCTCGTTCGGGGCATATAAAGAAACCAAATTAAGAGCCTCATTGTCAATTATGTTTCAATAATTTTTATTGATGACTTAAGAAATCAGCCAATACAATTATTTAGGAAACAGTCAAATTCAAATCACAAGAAAAGAAGAAATTCTTCTACATTTTGATTCTCCAATCATTATCATCAACTCTTTTATCATTTTATATCCCACCTCCCCCCACCCTTTATGGTTCCATAAATTTTATTGGAGAAGGCAGAAAACATTTTTAAACATACAAATGAGTCTGCGTAGTTAACTAACACTTTATACTGAATGTTTTGACCGGTATAACTCGTTACCCTTCATCCAACAACAAATGGTTCTCAGCTATCGAGTCTACCTGAATGACTCTCCCGTAACTTTTTACAGTTCTCCCCCTGTACTTCACCCCCCCCTCTCCTCCCCCCCAACAACCTCCCCCCCCCCCCCCCCCCAATGCTGCATTTAGTCACAGTCCTCTTACTCTAACTGCTGTAGCAGCGCCTGGTGCCTGTGTAGTTTACATGTTCATTATGTGCCCTCTGGCATAGGGTGTCAGTGTGAGCCAAAACGGCGTCCAGCATTTCCAAAAAGTCCTGGCGCTTGATGGTCTCCGAGTTCGCAGACTCGTTCATTCTGTGCGTAGCAGGGAGATCATCCACCCTCTCCACTGAGCTATCGTTGGG
Organism: Microcaecilia unicolor; assembly: GCF_901765095.1. Lineage (NCBI taxonomy): Eukaryota > Metazoa > Chordata > Amphibia > Gymnophiona > Siphonopidae > Microcaecilia > Microcaecilia unicolor. Next base: position 121,549,434 of record NC_044038.1, on the reverse strand, counting down.
CTCTCTGCGGACAGCCACACCGACAGTATTGTTTTCTTTGCCACCATCACTGCTCGCATGGTAAAGGCTCAACACCCCTTGGCATGGGTCTAGAAATTTGCAGATATCCAAAAAGAAGTCGAGCATCCATCTGCCAGTTTACATTCCAAATAAGGGCCATCTGCTTAGCCAAATCTCTCCAAAGCTTCTGAATCCGTGAACAGTTCCAAAACATATGGCCCAGCGTTGCGCCCTCCGCAGCGCACTTGGGGCATGCCCCATCTGGCGATACTCCCATGTGGAATGCCCGCCTGGGAGGCACATACGCTCTCAGAGTAAACTTAAATTGTACTTCCCAATAGTTGGCTTGGTCTGTGTGTCTGCGATAGTCAATAAGATGCTCCTGCAGTAGTACTGCGGTAATCTCCGTCCCCAATTCCTCGGTCCACAATTTGGACAGTCTCTCCTTTGCCATGTCCTTGAGGTGTCTATGATAGAACGTTAGTGGCACTTTGTGTTGCGCCCCCAAGGAGAGTGCCGAGCCTAGCTCCTCTTGGACATCTTCCGCCAGTGCCGTCGGCGGGAGGCTCTCTATATAGTGCTTTAGTTGGTAATAATGAAACCAATCCAATGAACTGAGGGAGAATTGGGCCTGGAGTGCTGCCCATGATTTAGGTCTGCCATCTCCATCAATGGCCTGCAGTACGTACTCCAGCCCTTTCTCCCGCCAGCGGGCAAACACCTTGTAAAGCTGACCCGGCCGGAATTCCGGGTTACCGCAGATTGGGAGGTATGGAGTAGTACGAGGCGAAAATCGGTGGTGTCAGCAAAGCCAGCGCCAGACTGCCCGCGCTGCCGGCAAAAGTTGTGCTTTGTCCAGTAGGTTAGCTTCTTCTGTGCTTTTCTTGTGTAATAAGTAGCTTATGTGTGTCTGTTCGATCTCTGATAGTTCTAAGCTGGATGGAGTAAAGTATTGCTTGCGCCTCATCCAATCAATCATTCAGGTGTCTCAGGCCGCTGGATATTGTCATATAGCGCAGACTCAGCAAGCCCAGGCCTCCAAATTCCACCGGGAGGTGTAAGTTAGACATAGCCATTCTGGGTTTTTTCTTTTTCCACAAGAAGATCTGTAAAATCTTGTTTAGTCGCTGCTCATCGGCTTTGGTCAAATATAGTGGCAGGGTCTGGAACACATACACCCACTTGGGGACTATTACCATGTTATATAAGGCTATTCTACCCAGTAGTGATATGGGGAGGCCCTGCCACATTTGCAAGCTGTCTCTTGTATCATTCAGCAACTTTCTCACATTCCAGGCGTACACTAGAGAGAGATCTCGAGGTATTTTGACTCCTAAATATTTGATTGTCTCTTGTTCCCACTCTATTGGTAATGGGATCTTTTGCTGTAAACTATCACCAGGTAGGATCTCTAGGGCCTTGGACTTTTGAATGTTAAGTGTGTAACCTGAGTATTCCCCATATTCCCTGATCACTTTCAGAATCCGGGGTATTGATTGTTCAGGCTCCTGGGTCACTACAAGCAAGTCATCTGCAAAGGCCAGGGCTTTAAGTGTACCACCCTTCAAGGGTACCCCTCTCACCCCTCCATCCCCCCACAGGGCGCGGAGCAATGGCTCCATCGCTAAGATGAAGAGGAGGGGGGACAGTGGGCACCCCTGTCGCGTCCCCTGATGAATTTGAAAGGGCTTTCCCCTCACTCCATTCACCAAGACTGCTGCCTTAGTGTCCCTATACAACGCTGCCAATGCATCTCCAAACCAACCCTGCACTCCCATATAGCTCAAGAGGCCAAAGAGATACCCCCAATCTATCTTGTCGAATGCCTTTTCGGCATCTAGACTAAGTATCATTACTGCGCTCTGCTCAGTCTGACACTGTGCCATTGCCAGCAAAAGGCGTCGAACATTGCTGCCCGCCTGCCTATTCCGAACGAAGCCCACCTGTTCCTCACCTATGAGTTCCGGCAGTAGGTACCCCAAGCGTACAGCCATTATCCGCGCTAAGATTTTCACATCTACATTAATCAAGGAGATAGGACGATAGGAACCCGGGCACGCCTCATCTTTCCCTGGTTTAGGTATCAACGTGATCAGGGCTTCGCATAAGGGGGGAATCTCCTCTCCTCAACCGTTTGTTCTAGATAGTTCCCAAGTGCCGCCAACCCGACTTTAGGCAATGATTTATAGTACTCTCCCATGAATCCATCCGGGCCCGGGGCCGAGTTTAAAGCTAGGGATTTAATTGTGTCTTGTAGTTCTTTGCCTCTAATGGGTTGATTTAACATATCTATATGCTGCTGCTGGAGTTTCGGGAGCCCTACTTGTTCCAAGTAATTGGACAAGCTAGTCGAGTCCGCTGCTATCCTCTTCTTATAAAGTGTACTGAAATACTCATGAAAAATCTTCCCTATATCCGCGCTATTATTTTTGATCACTCCCTGGGGGTCTTTCATTGCTGTTATTACTCTTCCAGGGCCTGCCGCTTGCACCAATCGCGCTAGGAGCGTGCCCATTTTGTCACCGAATCTCTGCAGCTTACACTTATAGTATAGGAGAGATTGTTTGGTTTGGCTATGAATTAGCGTGTTAAGTGTCACCTGGGCTGCTAGATACTGCTCCTTATTTACAGCAGACGGGGTTTTTATATACTACCGCTTGGCCTTGCAGAGTTGAGACTCCAAATGCAGGATTGCTTGGGCCTGCTTTTTCTTTCTGGCCTGCACAAACGCTATTATGGCTCCCCGGAGGACCGCTTTGGAGGCCATCCAGTAGAGGTGGGGACAATCCGCATGTTGCTTATTAAATCGCTCATACTCCCTCCACTGGGCTGCTAAGAATTGTGTAAATTCTTTGTCCCCGTGTAAATATCCTGGGTACCTCCAGCCCCCTCCTCCCCGATAGTGTTCCGGGGCCTCCAACTCCGCCCACACCAGTGCATGATCTGATATCTCTGTGGGCCCAATTCCCGATCCACACACCCAAGAAAAAGCAAGGCTGTCTATCAGCACATAGTCTATCCTAGAGCTTGCCCCGTGTGCCCTTGACAGGTGTGTGTAGTCTCTAGTTTCTGGGTGCAGGGCCCTCCAAGAATCTACGAGATTCAGTGTGCTCATAAATGTCTGGAGTGCTCTCTGCTTGCTACCTCCCTGTGGTGCCGCCCTCGGATTTGTGGTGTCCCTTTCCGGGTCTGCTATTAAATTAAAGTCCCCACAAATCATCAGCTTTAGTGACGTCCGGGCGGAGCAGTGCTTAATGATAGTTTGGAAGAAAGTGGCGGAGTAGTCATTCGGCCCATACAGTGAGACCACCAAAAATTCCCTGTTTTGAAGCCAAAGGTGAATCATCACGTAACGTCCCTGGGGATCCGCCGCTATTAATTCAGCTTTCGCTGGCAACCCTTTTTTAATTAGGATGGCCACTCCCCGCTTCCGTCCTTCCGCCGAGGCGGAGAACACCTGCCCCACTCATGCTCGCTGCAGCTTTTTATGTCCTCTGCCGTAAGCCTTGTCTCCTGAAGGCAGGCCACATCGGCTTTATGCCTCTTCAAGGCCTGCAGTATCTTTGTCCGTTTAACCGGCGTTGCAATGCCCCCCACATTCCAGGACACAAATCTAGTTACCTTTGTCATCCCTGCCTGCTAGATGGTGCATTGCGCAGTATGTGTACATGTCTTATCAGGGGCTCGGGTGCCCAGCCTCACCCGCCCCCCCACCTGATACCTCAGAACTTTACCCACCAGTGGGTGCGTTACAGTCATAGCTCCATACATCTGTCCCAAATTCTGGAGCTTAGAGGATCTGTGAATTTGCATTATTTGCCATTCTCCATCCTTGCCCTCCCCCCATCTACTTCCACTCCCCCTCCCTCTCCTCCCCTCCCTCCCTCCTGTGCTCCCCTCCCCCCCTTGTCCCTTCTCATATCCCCTCTGTACTCCCCTAACCATCTCACTACTGTGGTAGTAGAGCAAAGGTCACGTAATTATGGGCTCCCCCTCCTCCGAGTTGTCCTTATTCCCTCCTACTTTACCTTTGTCTGTAATCCCAGTCATGTCTCCTGTGTCTCTCCTCCCTCCCGGGGTCCATCATTCTATGGGTGCTAAGACAGCAACCCTCGGCATGCACCGTTTGGATTGGCAATGTTTCTGTTGTGTGCATTGTATCCCCATTAACCACCCCCTCCCCCTTTTTGCCTCAACACCTATAAACATTCATAATTTCTAACATTCATACCATGCGTTCCAGAGCCCAGGGGCCCTGTCGGCCATCTCCTCTAGAACTGTCCTGTCTCCTCCTCACAACCGAGGTCGGCTTATCCGTTCTGTCCCGTGCCCGCAGAGGGCTCCGCTCGCAACAGTTCTTGGGCCTCCTCAGGGGACATAAACGTTTTCCAGCCCTCCGAGGTCAACACTTTCAGCTGTGCCGGATACAAGAGCATAAACCGCTGGTTTGTCCCGGCGAGATGCTGGCACAGGGGCCCAAAAGCCTTCCGACGTTCTTGTAAGGCCGTTGAGTAATCCTGAAATATCTTTACACTGGTGCCATCATAAGTCAAAGTGTCCCATTTAGTTCTTGCTCCTCGCAGGATTTCTTCCTTATGAAGGAAGTTATGAACTTTTACAATCACCGCTCTAGATCTGTTCCCTGCGTTGGCCTTCCTGCCCAGCCGATGTGCCCGTTCCAAGCACAGCGGGCCTATGCTGTCCGATAATGCAAATTCATTCTTTAACCAGCGTTCCAATTGCGTGGGAAGCGAGTGGTCAGGGATCGTTTCTGGTATGCCGATCAATCTCAAATTAGATCTCCGCGACCTGTTTTCCATGTCATCCAGGTGTTTCGCCTGTGCTTTCAAGGTTTGTTGTAAACTTTCTATTATTTTATCCTTCTCGGTTGTGGAGTCCTCCATTGCAGACATCCGGACCTCCAGTTCCCCCGTCCTGCGCGTTGTCTCTCCCAGCCGGGATTCGACCCCCGCTAGTTGTTCCGATAGTTTGGCAAACTGGGGGTCGAGAGCGGTCTTAACCGCTTCAACTATTTGCTGCAGTTGAGTCGGGTGGAACTGTGGAGGAGGATCAGGCATCGGAGCGGGCGCCATCTTGGATTCCTCCGAGCCGCGCTGTTTCTCCGTGCTTTTTTTCCCCGTCCTGCTAGGTGTTGGGCACATTTCACGGGTCACAAAGAGATCCATATATTGTCCCCGTCGGGAGGCGTAGGTAAGGGCACAATTCGTGCGTTTTATCGCTCGGTTTTACTGCGAAAGGGGAGGGGGAGTCCCAGAGAGACGGAAGACATGACTTCCTCCCTCAAACCATCACGTGACCCTCCACCTCATTGTCAATTATAAGATGTAAAAGCAAAAATTGCCCCTCTGTATCCCTCTGCACCTTACTCACTTGAACCTGCAAAGATGAATGTAACAATATCGCAACACCCCTTTTTTTAGAGCCATCGGAGGCAGAGGCGCAAAAAACAGTTGGATAATGAGGAGAAGTCAAGTACCATTCGTGGTCTTTTCGCAGGTGAGTCTCCTGAAGGAACACCACATGAGATCCCAGATGCAACAGTTTCTTATATTATCCGAGAAACAAGAGCGATGACTGGAACAACAGCCAAAAAAGAGCCGGAGAAGCAGCGAGGGCCCAGCGAAAACAAGATGGCGCCAAGCCTGATAGCAGACCCAGTACCGCGATTCCATCAAGCCCAGCTGGAACAACTTACTGAAGCGGTCAAGTCCGCGTTGGAGCCGCAATTAAAACAGATCTCCGAGCAGCTGGCAGGAGTGGAGACACGGCTAGGCGAAACAACTAGAAGGACGGCCGAGCTTGAAGTACGAATGTCGGAGGTGGAAGACGCTGAAGTGGCAACGGCGGCGCTAATGCAAGAGATGCAGCAAGAGCTGAATGTTGGAATGTAATTGTATTTTACATGCATTGCCTGTCACCTATTATTTCTCTGTGATTACTCTGTGACCTCTGATGTGAATTACTTAGAGAGGTCACACAGCTATGAAACTTCCTGTGGGGGTTAGATGCAGCACATGCAGCACATGGTGCACATGGAGCTCATGATCTCTCCTAACCTGAGAGGATCTATGGTGGTGTGAGCATCCATTACCATCTAAGCACATGGAAGGAGCTGATAAGACAAATGTATAGTAATATGTATATATAAGCCTGTCTGATTATAATCTAACTACAAACTGTGAGTAAACAGATGTTTTGTTACTTCAACTTTAAAGTGACTCAGCAGTGAATTATTCAGGGGTGAATGAGAGAGAGATGAAGAAAGAAATTAACATTTCTAAAGCTGAAGCTGTGTGTACTAAAATCTGCTAATTATTTACTACAAATAATCCAACAAAAGGGTTATGGGCCCAGGAATTGAAAAAGAAGAGAAATATTACCAGGCAGTAAAAAAAGCCACATTTTTCTCTTAAGTTTTAACAGAAAGATTCAGTCTGTCTCTCTCTCCCCCCCACACAGCAGACAGAAGGCTAAGAAAATGGCTGAGGGAAGAAATTCACCATTTTTCTACTCTCTCAAGGTGCCTAAATTAACTGAATTTAATTATCAGCAATGGGAACTAAGATTCATATGTCTCCTTCGAGCAAAAGGATTGAATATATGCTTAGACCAAGACAGAACAGCTGAAAATATGGCTGAATGGGACAATGCAAACTATTATGTGAAGTGCATGCTTTTGGAAGCTCTCTCAGAGAAACAAGCCATATTAGTGGAGGGAAAAGATACACCAAAGGACATTTTATATAAACTGAGAACTATGTATGCAACTACATATGCAAAGCAGCAACCAATTTGGTTAGCAGAGTTGAATGAAACCAAATTAAGGGATAAAAGTAAATGTAATGATCACATTATGCATCTTATGTCTTCATTTCAAAAGCTAGAACTTTCTGGAATTCCCATGTGTGATGCATTGAAAAGAGCATTTCTTTTTACCTCACTATCAAAGAAGTTTGATGTTTTTAGGTCTGTAAATGAGGCCATTGAAGGGCAATCTTTTGAACAGACAACATCAAAACTAAGGCAGGAATGCATAATAAATGATTCTGAGGAGATGTGTTCTCAAAGCAAGTCAGAGAGAAATGAAACAAATTTCTTGGCAAAGAACAGAGGAAGGCGGAGCTATGGGAAAACTCCACCCAAGGGCAAGCTGATTTGCTACTCATGTGGAAAGGAGGGACATGTATCTAAATGGTGTAAGGAAACACAAAACACTCCCTCTAGCTCACCTAAGCCAATGGAACTAAAGAATTTTCAAACCAGGAAATGTATGAAGGACAAAGATAAACACAAGGGCTTTCTAATGGCAGAAAAATCTTTGACTATGGTAAATAATAATTCAAATGAAAGTACTTGGATTTTGGATTCAGGGAGCACATGCCATTTAACCAATTGTAAAGATTTCTTTCAGGAAATGTGTCCAGAGGAAGGTATTCTTAAAACTGCAAACGCAGGGACTGCTAAGATCCAAGCAAAAGGTATTGGATTCTTAAAATGCAAAGTGTCTAATGAAGTTAAAGAAATTCCTGTAAGTGATGTCTTGTATATTCCCCAAGCAGTTTGCAATATGCTTAGTGTATCTACATTAGATAAGAAGGGATTTGCGATTCATTTTGAAAACAGTAAGTGCACAATCTCTAAAAATGATGAAGTGTATGCTGAAGCTTTTATGCATAATGATGTTTATAAACTGAGCATTTCAGGTGAAGCCTCACATATGGCGCAAGTAAGGAAGAATGATGGTAAATGTAGTCTGGAAATCTGGCATCGCCGCCTGGGACATCGTGATTGTAAGGTGATCCAGGATCTTTACAGTAAGCAACTGGCCACCGGCATTCAGATAAGTGCAGATGCTGGTAAAATGGAGAAATGCATAGACTGTGTTACTCAAAAAGGTGTAAGACCCTCATTTCCTGCATACACAGGAAATAGGAGTAATAAAGTGCTGGACTTAATACACAGTGACTTATGTGGACCGTTTAATATCCCATCATTGGGAAATAACAGATTTGTGCTAATATTCTTGGATGATTTCTCTAGATATTGTGTGGCCTATTTGCTGAAAGAAAAAAGTCAAGTCACAGACATGCTGAAGAAATACGTAACCATGGTGAGCAACAAATTTGAAAGAAAACCAAAGGTTCTTCAGACCGACAATGGTGGTGAGTTCACTTCACAAAGCATGCGCACATTTCTAGAACAAGAAGGCATTCAGCATATCACAACAGTAGCTTATACACCAGAGCAAAATTCTGTTGCAGAGAGAAAATTTAGGTCACTTGTGGAAATGACCAGATGTATGCTGTCAGATAGCAATCTCCCTAAAAGACTATGGGGGGAAGCCATTCTCACAGCAGTGTATCTACAAAACAGAATGCCAACTAAAGGCGCTGAGCGCACACCACATGAGACATGGCATGGTAGGAAGCCAAACCTGTCACACATAAGAACATTTGGAAGTACAGCATATGCTCATGTACCAAAGCAAAGAAGGCATAAGCTGGATTCCACAACAGAAAGGGGCATTTTAGTTGGCTATGCTCCAGGACACAAAGGATATAGAATTTTGAATCTGAAAACTGGCATTGTTGGCATAAGACATGTTACATATTTTGATGAAAACAAAAGGGTTGATAAAGGCTGGATTATCCCAGATGAGCCTTATCATCCAGAATATGAAAATAGAACCATAATAGACATGCCAGTGTATATAAATGCCATACCAAGGCAGATGTCTGAAAGCAACTCATCTGTATCTAACGAGGAACAGGCAGAGGAAGCAGACACAGAAAGGATCATTGAAGAAGACAGTACAGTTGGAGAAGGGGAATCAATTGGAGAAGGACTCTCAGATTTAGAGGATGCGGAAAGGTCAGACCAACCTGTTGTCAGACGCTCATCCAGGGAAAACAAAGGTGTTCCACCCCCAAGACTGTCTTACCTAACAAAGTCAGCAGAAGCTCAAGAGCCCTTAACATGGGATGAGATTGAGAAAATGCCAGCAGAAGAAGCTGCTGAATGGCATAAAGCTGCACAGGAAGAAATTGATGCATTGGATACAAATAATACTTGGATTCTTACAAAATTACCTCCTGGCAAGAAAGCTATAGGATGCAAATGGGTATTCAAGTTAAAAAGGAATGCACAAGGAAAAGTGGAAAGGTATAAAGCCAGATTAGTCGCAAAGGGATATCTTCAAAAATATGGAGAAGATTTTGATGAAGTGTTTGCACCTGTAGTGAAACACACGACAATAAGAACACTTCTGAGCATTGCAGTCTCAAAAGGCATGCAAGTAAACCACATTGATGTGAAAACAGCGTTTCTTCATGAAGATATAACTGAAGACTTGTACATGGAACAACCAACAGGTTTCATAAATACAAAACAAAGACAGCTAGTGTGTAAATTAAACAAAGGTCTTTATGGATTAAAGCAAAGTGCAAAATGTTGGAATGAAAAATTGCATGAAATATTGACAAATTTAGGATTTAAACAAGGTGAAGCAGATAAATGCTTGTACACTAGGTGCACAAATGGACAATATGCATACATTTTAGCTTTTGTTGATGATCTGCTCATTGCAAGCAAAAGTGAGCAAGAGTACAAGGACATTGTAAAATATTTAAACCTCAATGTTGAGATAAAAGAACTTGGTAATGTGTCATACTATCTTGGTATAGAAATTGAGAAACAAAATGATGGTTCTTATCTTCTAAGCCAGAAGCAGAAAATAAATGAGCTTATTGAAAGTTTAGGTATGCAAGATGCCCAAGTTGTAAGCACTCCCATGATCACTGATTTTCTGAAGGATGAAACAGTAAGAGAACCTTTACCAGATAACATCCAATATAGATCAGCCATAGGTAAGCTTTTATATCTAGCTACCACATACAGGGCTGATATAGCAAATGCAGTAGGAATTTTGAGCAGAAGGGTCAGCTCACCTACCAAATCAGATTGGACTGCAGTTAAAAGGATGGTAAGGTATTTAAAGGGTACCATTGATTGTAAATTAAAGATTTCAGCCAATAGTAATCCAAAACTAATATGTTACTGTGATTCAGATTGGGCAGGGGATCATTCTGATTATAAATCCACAAGTGGATATGTGTTTATGTATGGAAATGTACAAATTTCATGGGCCAGTCATAAACAAAGTATTGTGAGTCTGTCTTCTACAGAAGCTGAATACGTGGCCGTATCGGAAGCGTGCAGAGAACTGATGTGGATTGAAAAACTTTTGCTGGATTTCGGAATAGCTGAACAGAGACCAATCCAGATAATGGAAGATAATCAGAGCTGCATCCGACTGTCACAGAATGACAAGGTTCAGTCACGCACCAAGCACATCGCAACGAAATACCACAACGTGCGAGAGTTGGCGAAAGAAGGGGTCATCAGTCTACACTATTGTCACACCAGTGAGATGACAGCTGACATCATGACCAAACCGTTACCCAGAGAACATTTTGTGAATCTGCGTATAAAGCTTGGACTTTGTATGAATAAATAATTGCATGACAGTTATGCATGAGAAGGGGTTTGTTGGAATGTAATTGTATTTTACATGCATTGCCTGTCACCTATTATTTCTCTGTGATTACTCTGTGACCTCTGATGTGAATTACTTAGAGAGGTCACACAGCTATGAAACTTCCTGTGGGGGTTAGATGCAGCACATGCAGCACATGGTGCACATGGAGCTCATGATCTCTCCTAACCTGAGAGGATCTATGGTGGTGTGAGCATCCATTACCATCTAAGCACATGGAAGGAGCTGATAAGACAAATGTATAGTAATATGTATATATAAGCCTGTCTGATTATAATCTAACTACAAACTGTGAGTAAACAGATGTTTTGTTACTTCAACTTTAAAGTGACTCAGCAGTGAATTATTCAGGGGTGAATGAGAGAGAGATGAAGAAAGAAATTAACATTTCTAAAGCTGAAGCTGTGTGTACTAAAATCTGCTAATTATTTACTACAAATAATCCAACACTGAAAGCGCACGCCTCTAAGCTGGATGACCTCGAAAATAGATCTCGGAGGTCCAACCTGAGGCTTATAGGTGTTCCAGAATCGATACCAGACCGCTCCCTGACAGAACAGCTAGAGCGCTGGCTGAAATCGGAGTTCGCCCTCTCTGACAGCATGGGGCCGCTTTGCCTCGAAAGAGCTCATAGATTGGGGAAAAGACTCAGCAACGGAACCCGACCCCGAGCCGTGATTGTCAAGGTACATAACTTTGTGCATAAAGAAGAAATTTTGCGAGGAGCGCGCTTAAAATGGGACTCCCTAAACTTTGACGGAGCCAATATAAAAGTGTTTCAGGACTATTCACAAGCCTTACAGGAATGCAAGAAAGCCTTCACACCAATCTGTAGACAGCTTATAGAGAAGAACCAACGGTTTTTACTACTATACCCTGCACAGTTAAAAATACATATGGATGGCTCCTGGAGAGTCTTCAACTCTCCTTCGGAAGCCCAGAAAGCACTCCAAAGTCAAGACTACAAAAGTCCAGAACAGGGCTGAACTGCTAATTCGGTCCTCATAATTCTGAGCCACAGGAGTCAGTGCACCCTGTTTACCAAAAGTTAAGTCCCAGTTGGACGGCAGAATGTTGGTTGACTAGCTTAGTAATTACTGTAAGTAGCGAATGAGGTAATTCATAATGTTGTATTACTGCTAAATGGGGAGAAATATGTGTTTTTGATGTGTTTTTGTTATGTTCTAGCAGGCCGTGGTGGGGGGTTGGGGAGGGGAGGAAGTCCCACCATCATTGATTCTGCACTCTTCCGACCTAGGATAGGAGAGAAGAGTGCAAGGCTGGAGATAAGAGGGGGGAGAGGGGAAGGGAAGGGAGGGAGGGAGGTCGGAGATAAGGAAAGGGTAGTGGGAGGGAAAGGGGTAGAGGGAAGGGAAGTATCCCGAAAAGTTTTCTGGGATGACTCTAGAGAGCGGCAAAGCGTTGGATATAGAAGAGGGGAAAGGTTAATAGAATGTGGCGTAGGACCTAATTGGATTAGTAGACGGGGGCGCAGATGGAGCTGGGCCCCGGAGCCCCCCATACCTGGGAAATTTCAGCGCTATATGACAACAGGCCATAGCAATGACTAGGGGTAACTCGGTCAGGTTCCTTACATGGAACGTGGGAGGTATTTCCTCCCCGATCAAAAGAACAAAAATTTTAATGGCCCTTAAGAAGCACAAAGCTGATGTGGCCTGCTTACAGTAAACCCGCCTTTCAGCAGATGAACACCAAAAATTGAAACGCACATGGGTGAGGTACATGCGGCACCAGCAGAGGGGAGGAGTAGATGAGTGGCCATCTTGATTCGAAAAGGACTAGTAGCTAAATCAAAAGTCATAGAGAGAGACCCTCAGGGGAGATTCTTGATGGTTCATTTGTGGCTACAGCATCGAGAATTCTTGATAGTGGGAATGTATGGGCCGAACTTATTTGATAAAGCATTTTATGATCAGGTGATTCAGCGATGTCTACCCCATAGAGCTGTCCCTCTGCTTATAATGGGAGACTTTAACCTAGTAGCGGATCCAGTATTAGATTGCTCAACCCCTAGACGGGCTAGCAGGGGGGGGGGGACAGGATCGAGAGCCCTCCCACAGTTCATGCAATCACTAAACTTGGTGGACGCATGGCGGACACTGCACCCGGACTCGCGAGATTACACACACTTATCACGGGCGCACGGTAGTTGGTCCCGGATAGATTATGTCCTCGTAGATCAACGCCTGTTCCTCTATGTGGAGGAAGCAGTGATTGGACCCGAAGAGGTTTCCGACCACGCGATGACATGGATAGACTTGATTGACCCAGAAACATCTCGTGGTGGGGCAGGTTGGGGTTTTCCATCATATTTAGCTACTGATAAAGAATTCATACGATACAATCAAGAAAGTTGGGAGGAATATGTGAAATTCAATGCAATCCACAAAAATCAACCTTCCCTATTCTGGCACGCAGCTAAAGCAGTTTTATGTGGGGCAATAATAGCCTACACGGCTAAGCGGGAACGACGAATAACCGGGGCGATCACCAACGTAGAAAAAAGATATCAAAAAGCAAAACGCAGATATATTAGCACTCCTAACTCTTATTCTAAAGAACAAATGCAGTCAGCACGAATAGCATTGAACACCCTTCTCCACGAGAGAGCCTCCAGAGCGTTAGTGTATAGAAAATATCAACTACAGCGCTATGGGAACAAGGCAGGGGCCTTGTTGGCACGAGTAATTAAAGCTTGGGGAGGAAATAGAGCAATTATGGCGGTCAAAGACAAAGAGGGCTGCATTCAAAACCAGAAAGAGAAGGTAGCGAAGGTATTCTATGACTTCTACCAAGACATGTATACGACACAACCATCCCCTCCCACGAGTACCATTAAACAATATTTAGATCGCGCTTGTCTGACTAGACTAACTGAGACAGAGCTGGACGGGCTTAATAAGCCGATAACGGGGAAAGAATTGCAGGAAATTATCAAGGCTCTCCCTTCTCATTCAGTCCCTGGACCCGATGGGTTTCCCAGTGAACTGTATAAACTCCTAGGCCCGCCAATAATAGGACCACTGTTATCATACTATGAGGAGGTGGTGTAACTTGGAGAATTTCCAGCTCATGCTAATGAAGTGTTAATTACGTTGCTTTTGAAACCAGGAAGCAGTGGTGTAGCCAGACCTGACATTTTGGGTGGGCCCAGAGCTAATATGGATGGGCACTATGTATACAGGTATGAATAGTGTTTCTTGGGATAATGCCTTTGAATGCACTTGATGATTGAATTACTACTACTACTTATCATTTCTCTAGCGCTACTAGACGTACGCAGCGCTGTACAGTTGAACATGAAGAGACAGTCCTTGCTCGACAGAGCTTACAATCGAATTAGGACAGACAAACAGGACAAACAAGAGATAAGGGAATATTAAAGTGAGGATGATATAATAAGGGTTCTGAACAAGTGAATAAGGGTTAGGAGTTTAATGCAGCATCAAAAAGGTGGGCTTTTAGCTTAGATTTGAAGATAGCCAGAGATGGAGCTTGACGTACCGGCTCAGGAAGTCTATTCCAGGCATATGGTGCAGCAAGATAAAAGGAACAGAGTCTGGAGTTAGCAGTGGAGCAGAAGGGTCCAGATAAGAGGGATTTACCCAGTGAACGGAGTTTCCGGGGAGGAATGTAGGGAGAGACGAGAGTGGAGAGGTACTGAGGAGCTGCAGAGTGAATGCACTTTAGGTCAATAAGAGGAGTTTGAACTGTATGTGGAAACGGATAGGAAGCCAGTGAAGTGACTTGAGGAGAGGGCTAATATGAGCATAACAACCCTGGCGGAATATTAGTCATGCAGCAGAATTTTGAACAGATTGAAGAGGAGAGAGATGGCTAAGTGGGAGACCTGTGAGAAGCAAGTTGTAATAGTCTAAGCGAGAGGTGATAAGAGTGTAGATAAGGGTTCTGGTAGTGTGCTCAGAAAGGAAAGGGCGAATTTTGGTGATATTATAGAGACATCCAGGCAGCAATGTCAGACAGGCAGGCTGATGCTTTGGCCTGGATTCCTGCTGAGATTTCTGGTGTGGAGAGGTAGATCTTGTAATTAGTTCTAAATAGTCTGCCCAACAGCTGCTCTGCATCAACATAAACTTGACCAGATATAAGTCTACAATAATGGCAAACATTTCAACACACAAGACAGGATCCTGCAATATAATTACAGCAATGGCATATATCCTTCAAAATCTGCTTTATCACAAATGTAAATGCCTGATTAATCAAAACAGTTAAATACCTTGGAGTCCGGCATCAGCCCTTCCCTTCCCTACCCCCATCCATCCCAGTAGTCCAGCATCAGTCCTTCCCTTTCCCACCATCCATCACATAGGTAGGCATCAGCCCTACCCTGCCCAGCATCAGCCCTTTCCTACCCCCTACCCATCTCTCCATGGTCAGGCATCTCCCCCCCCTCCACCCTGAAGCCCACCAGAATTAAGTATAAGACCTTTGGGGGGGGGGGGGTTGCTGTTTTAATTTCCTGTGCACTGCAGAGCCCATCTCCACCCAAAAACCCACCTGCATTAAGTTTAAAACTTTTTTTTAAACCCCACTGAAAAACTCACAACATGAAAAATATATATAGCTTTTTAAAATTTTAACCTAGGCGCTATTAAAATGTATTGTTGGTGGGTTTCTGGGTGCAGGTGGGCTCTTCACTGCCTAGGGAGAAAAAGGTATATTACACTAAGTACACATTAAATTTTTTTTATTTTACCTGGGCTTAGACGGCTGGGCTTGCCTTGCAGATGGTGGAGACCGAGCATTGTGCTCCATGTGTGCTGGCTCCTGTGTTGTGGGGCTGCGGGGGAATGCTGAGGCCTGGGTGGATCAACAAAAGGCTGATCCTGATCCAGCGACGCCACTGTAGGGGATCCATGGCCCGCGATAGCAGTGATACTGGTAGCAGCCGGAAGCCTTTCCTGTGTGCCACTGTGGTGTCTTTGTGTGCATGGCGGTCAGCGTCTGAGCTGGCTTCTGTTTGTTCTTCCTGAGTTAGTTCTGTCTCTGTCTCTGTATGCTGGCTGCTTCCAGCATGGCTCTGATTACTCCACTATATTGCACCTGTGTGCAGTGGTGTGCTGGTAAATTTTTAACAACAGGCTCTCTCCCCGGTCCACCTCAGCGCCCCCCCCCCCCGTCCACCTC
Source organism: Microcaecilia unicolor (assembly GCF_901765095.1). Taxonomy (NCBI): domain Eukaryota; kingdom Metazoa; phylum Chordata; class Amphibia; order Gymnophiona; family Siphonopidae; genus Microcaecilia; species Microcaecilia unicolor. The sequence goes on along the minus strand of NC_044038.1, from coordinate 121,533,686 downwards.
TGTGCCCCCCCGTCCACCTCTGCGCACCCCCAAAATTGCAGAGCTGGCTATAGCGGGGGAGGGGGGCAATGCATTACTCTCTCCAGGAAAAAAAATTAAATGATCCCAGGTTCCAATCTAATTCATGTTTAATGTGGGATAAAATGCCATAAATAAGTAAATAAATATAAACTTTTAATGTTGAGCACCTGATTCTCAAAGTGAACATATTCCAAACACTATAATGAAAATAAAATGATTTTTTTCTACCTTTGTTGTCTGGTGACTGTTTTTCTGATCATGCTGGCCCAGTATCCGATTCTGCTGCTATCTGTCCTCTTAACTCCGTTTCCAGGGCTTCCTTTCCATTTATTTCTTTCCTCCTTTCTTCTTTATTTCTGGTCCTCAGCTTCTGCCTATTTTCTTCATCTATGTGCAGTTTTTCTTCTCTCTTCCTTTTCCCTCATCTCATCTCCTTCCTCACTTTTCTCTCCCCTCCATCCATGTCCAGCATTTCTTCTCTCTCCCCTCCTCTCCCCTGCCCTGCATGCACCCATGCCAAGCAGTGACCCTCCTCTCCCATGCCCTGCATGCACCCATACCCAGCGACCCTCCTCTCCCCTGCATGCACCCATGTGCAGCAGTGACCCTCCTTTCCCCTGCCCTGCATGCACCCATGTCCAGCAGTGTACCCTCCTCTCCCCTGCCCTGCATGCACCCATGTCCAGCAGTGACCCTCCTCTTCCCTGCCCTGCATGCACCCAGATGTCCAGCAGTGACCCTTCTCTCCCCTGCATGCACCCATGTCCAGCAGTGTACCCTCCTCTCCCCTGCCCTGCATGCACCCATACCCAGCGACCCTCCTCTGCCCTGCCCTGCATGCACCCAGATGTCCAGCAGTGACCCTTCTCTCCCCTGCATGCACCCATGTCCAGCAGTGACCCTCCTCTCCCCTGCCCTGCATGCACCCATACCCAGAGACCCTCCTCTGTCCTGCATGCACCCAGATGTCCAGCAGTGACCCTTCTCTCCCCTGCATGCACCCATGTCCAGCAGTGACACTCCTCTCCCCTGCCCTGCATGCACCCATACCCAGCGACCCTCCTCTGCCCTGCCCTGCATGCACCCAGATGTCCAGCAGTGACCCTTCTCTCCCCTGCATGCACCCATGTCCAGCAGTGACCCTCCTTTCCCCTGCCCTGCATGCACCCATGTCCAGCAGTGACCCTCCTCTCCCCTGCCCTGCATGCACCCATGTCCAGCGACCCCCTCCATCCACCCATGCCCAGCAGCGACTCTCTTTTCCCCCCTGCCACCCCCTCCCGAGTTGTTTTATGAAATTCTTCTTCTCCTCCCTCCCTCCCGACCCGATCCGGTCCTCACCGCGCGCCCGCTTGTTTTTTAAATTCTTGGCTTCCAGCGCCGAGTCGCCGACTGAGTCCTCCCTTGCCGATTTGCGCTTCAAAATGGCCGCCGAGACTTCAGCCGAAGTCTGGAAGTCTCGGCGGCCATTTTTAAAGCGCAAATCGGCAAGGGAGGACTCAGACAGTTGGCGACTCGGCGCTGGAAGCCAAGAATTTAAAAAACAAGCGGGAGGTGAGGCGGATCCGAAGGGAGGGAGGCGAGAGGGAGGAGAGCCAGAGCCGGCTCGCTATTTGCAACAACCGGCTCGCAAGCCGGAAGAAAATTTAACAACCGGCTCTTGCGAGCCGGCTCCAGCACACCACTGCCTGTGTGTGTTAAGCCTCTCTGTGCTTCAGTATGCTTTCTGCCTATGACTTGGTTTGTGATCCTCTTGCCCTCTGATGGCCAGAACCGGTGGCTGCCATAGACTTTCCAGACTTTGTTTCTGGTCTGGTCCGGTCCAGATATTCCAGCCCTCCAGACTTGGCAGCTAGCCTCACCTGTAGCTGCCTCATGATTCCTGCAGCTGAGTTTCAGCTGCGGATGGGTTTATTACCACCTGGAACTTTCTGAGTTTGCCTTTGCATCGTCTAAGGTCCCTGGTTTGTTGGTGCTTTGTTGCACTTCTGCCTAGTCTGGTTTCTTGTTTACTTTCTTGTCTGTTTCTAGTTATCTGTGTGTAGTTTAGCTTAGTTTCTGTTTATCTGTGTCACTTGCTTAGTGGCTGCTCTGCAGCTTTCAGTCCTGTCTCTTGTCTGTCAGTATTTGTACCCTGTTTCAGTGGCTGTGTGGCAGCTTTCAGTTCCTGTCCTTTAGCTTGTCCATTTCCTGCTTTGTGTAGTATTGTCTGTCTGCGAGTCCTAGCCCAGTTTCCTGCCTTGCTGCCCATGTATATTCCTTTCCTCTCTGACCCTCAGTCCCTGTTCAGTCTAGTTGGTATCCAGTGCCTGCCCTGTCTGGTAAGTCTTGCCGGCCGCCTGCACCCAGGGGCTCAACTACTGGGGAAGGGAGATCAAGCGCAGGTGAAGTCTAGCTGTTTCTGTCAGAGTTCTGCCTTGTCTCTGGTGTGGGGTGGTTTTGCCTGCCACTGCTGCTCCACGGCAACGTGTAATTAGACTCTGGAATTCGTTGCCGGAGAACGTGGTACGGGCGGTTAGCTTGACGGAGTTTAAAAAGGGGTTAGATAGATTCCTAAAGGACTAGTCCATAGACCGCTATTAAATGGACTTGGAAAAATTCCGCATTTTTAGGTATAACTTGTCTGGAATGTTTTTACGTTTGGGGAGCGTGCCAGGTGCCCTTGACCTGGATTGGCCACTGTCGGTGACAGGATGCTGGGCTAGATGGACCTTTGGTCTTTCCCAGTATGGCACTACTTATGTACTTATGTACTTATGTCCAAGGGCTCACGAACCTAGTTTCTGCCTTGAAACCCTGACAGAATGCAAAGGCCATGAGCTCGGCAAGATCACCCTACCCGCTGGACTTCCAGCCTAGGACTTTTGCCCCTGTTGGCAATCCGGGTCACCACCCGGGTTTTGCTCCTGTTTCCCTTGTGAAGTTCGGTTCTGGCTTTATTATTGTTCCTGATCTTTTCATGACACTTGAGGAATATTGTAGAAAACTTTTGTCTGATCCAATCTTGAAGAAGCGGCCTGAAGCTTCAGTGGAGAGGAAGCATGTCCGGCAGTGTGGGCTCATTTTAAACCCAGTTTCTGCCATTGATCCTAGGACCCCGCTCTGGGAATACCGCCGCCTACTTATCTCCGACCCAGCCCTGCGGGATACTCGGGAAGCTGCCGTTGAAAGAAAGCATCTTGCGAATCTCGAGGTCCAGGCTTACCAGCAGTCCATCCTGAGGGACGCTGTCAGCCGAATTGTTGCTGAGTCGAAGCCGAGTTCCAGCTCCAGCCAAGATGCTGAGTCCGGATCGAGTTGCAGTCCCAGCCAAGATGCTGAGGCTATTCCGAGTTGCAGTTCCAGCCAACCTGCTGAGTCCAAGCCGAGTTCCAACTCCAGCCAAGATGCCGAGTCTAAGCTGAGTTCCAACTCCAGCCAAGATGCTGAGTCCAAGCCAAGTTCCAGGTCCGGCCCAGATGCAGATGCCAGTCCAAGTTCCAGTCCAGCTAACCATGGTCCTGTTTTGAAGCTCCTCCGTAGGTTTCACCATTGTTACCCATGGAAACCTGAAAGCTCCCATGGGGACACGGGAGCCTTGAGGGGGAGGTACTGTTACGATTGTGGTCATGACCCCTCTCAGACTCACCTTATTTCCGGCGGTCAGCTTCTGAGCTGGCTTCTGTCTGTTCTTCCTGAGTTAGTTCTGTCTCTGTCTCTGTGTGCTGGCTGCTTCCAGCATGGCTCTGATTACTCCACTATATTGCACCTGTGTGTGTTAAGCCTCTCTGTGCTTCAGTATGCTTTCTGCCTGTGTCTTGGTTTGTGTTCCTCTTGCCCTCTGGTGGCCAGAACCGGTGGCTGCCATAGACATTCTAGACTTTGTTTCTGGTCTGGTCCGGTCCAGATATTCCAGCCCTCCAGACTTGGTTTGAAGTTTGGCAGCTAGCCTCACCCGTAGCTGCCTCATGATTCCTGCAGCTGAGTTTCAGCTGCGGATGGGTTTATTACCACCTGGAACTTTCTGAGTTTGCCTTTGCATCGTCTAAGGTCCCTGGTTTGTTGGTGCTTTGTTGCACTTCTGCCTAGTCTGGTTTCTTGTTTTCTTCCTTGTCTGTTTCTAGTTATCTGTGTGTAGTTTAGCTTAGGTTTATTTGCTTACTTCCCTAGTTTTGTTTCTGGTCTGTATTCCTTGTCTAGTTTCTGTTTGTCTGTGTCTCTTGCTTAGTGGCTGATCTGCAGCTTTCAGTCCTGTCTCGTCTGTCAGTATTTGTACCCTGTTTTAGTGGCTGCTCTGCAGCTTTCAATCCTGTCTCTTGTCTGTCAGTATTTGTACCCTGTTTTAGTGACTGCTCTGCAGCTTTCAGTCCTGTCTCTTGTCTGCCAGTATTTGTACCGTTTCAGTGGCTGCGTGGCAGCTTTCAGTTCCTGTCCTTTAGCTTGTCCATTTCCTGCTTTGTGTAGTATTGTCTGTCTGTGAGTCCTAGCCCAGTTTCCTGCCTTGCTGCCCATGTATATTCCTTTCCCCTCTGACCCTCAGGCCCTGTTCAGCCTAGTTGGTATCCAGTGCCTGCCCTGTCCGGTAAGTCCTGCCGGCCGCCTGTCTTTGTGTAGCTTAGCTTGTACTTTATTGCTTGTTTCCTAGTCTTGTTTCTTTTGTATTTCTTTGTCTGCTCCTTGGTTAGTCTGTGTGTAGGTTAGCTATTAGCTTTTGTTTGCTAATTCCCTGCTTAGTGGCTGCTTGGCAGCTTTCAGTTCTTGCTCTGTTGTCTGTCTGTGTTTTCCCCCTAGTGGCTGCTTGGCAGCTTTCAGTCTTTGCTGTTACCTGTATTTGTACCCTTTTCAGTGGCTGCCTGGCAGCTTTCAGTTCTTGTCCTTTAGCCTGTCCACTTCTTGCCTAGTGTTGTATTGTCTGTCTGTGAGTCCTAGCCCAGTATTCTGTCTTGCTTCCCTTGTATATTCCTTTCCCCTCTGACCCTCAGTCCCTGTTCAGCCTAGTTGGTTTCCAGTTCCTGCCCTGTCCGGTAAGTCCTGCCGGCCGCCTGCACCCAGGGGCTCAACTCCTGGGGAACGGTGGTCAAGCGCAGGTGAAGTCTAGCTGTTCCTGTCAGAGTTCTGCCTTGTCTCTGGTGTGGGGTGGTTTTGCCTGCCACTGCCGCTCCTCAGCTGTGTCCAAGGGCTCACAAACCCAGGTTCTGCCTTGAAAACGTAACATACTGTGGCTAAGAAAGCAAATAGAATGTTAGGTATTAATTAGGAAAGGAATGGAAAACAAAAATGAGGATGTTATAATGCCTTTGTGTCGCTCCACGGTGCGACCGCACCTTGGATATTGTGTTCAATTCTGGTCGCCGCATATAAAAAAATATATAATGGAATTAGAAAAGGTGCAGAGAAGGGCGACGAAAATGATAAAGGGGATGGGATGACTTCCCTATGAGGAAAGGCTAAAGCAGCTAGGGCTCTTCAGCTTGGAGAAAAGGCGTCTGAGGGGAGATATGATAGAAGTCTATAAAATAATGAGTGGAGTTGAACCGGTAGATGGAAGTGTCTGTTTACGCTTTCCAAAAATATTAGGACTAGGGGGCATGTGATGAAGCTACAAAGTAGTAAATTTAAAATGAATCTGAGAATTTTTGTTCACTCAACGTGTAAGTAAACTCTGGAATTCATTGCCAGAGACTGTGGTAAAGGCGGTTAGCTTAGCAGAGTTTTAAAAAGGTTTGGACGGCTTCCTAAAGGAAAAGTCCATAGACCATTATTAAATTAGACTTGGGGAAAATCCACTATTTCTAGGATAAGCAGCATGAAATGTTTTGTACTTTTTTGGGGATCTTGCCAGGTATTTGTGACCTGGATTGGCCACTGTTGGAAACAAGATGCCGGGCTTGATGGACCTTTGGTCTTTCCCAGTATGGCAATACTTACGTACTTATGATCATCCAGGACAAGCCCACCATCATCCTCATTATCTCCTATTGGCCCAGACAAGTGTGGTTTCCCTTCCTACAATGCCTGTCAACAACACCATTAGTATGCCTACTGAGCCGACCAGACCTCATCACCCAGGACCATGATAAACCCCAACCTAAGGATCCTGGCCCTATCAGTGTGGCCAACCCTGGCCCCATTCCATATGGCCCCAGAAGTCACGGCTGTTTTACTAGTGTCCAGGCCATATACCAGAAAATTCTACATGCTCAAGTGGAAAAGATTTCAGACATGGTGTGCTGCCGCACAGAAAAACCCCTTGTGCCCCATCCCAATGGTCCTGCAGTACCTACTAAGTCTTTCACATGTAGGCCTCAAGACTGAGTTAATCAGAGTCCATGACAGGCTGGTCAGTGGACCTCCTACCATTTGGTGAGCAGGTTCATGAAGGGGTTCACTAATCTTCATCTTACTGTACAGCGCCCACCCCCAGCTTGGGACCTCAACATCATCCTTGGCCACCTTATGCTCCCTCTCTTTGAACCACTGGAAAGTATGAACACCAAATTCCTCACCTGGAAAACTATTTTCCTCATTGCCATAACATTTTCCCAATGCATCATCGAGCTTCAGGCCCTAGTGACCTACTCGCCATATGCTCATTTCTGCCACAACCAAGCACTGCTCAGAACCCACCCAAAATTTCTACCCAAGGTGGTCTCCCCATTCCATATCAACCAGGCTATTGTGCTCCCTTCCTTCTACCCAGGACCACATACCAGCCAAAAGGAACAGCTCCTCCATGCGCTGGACTGCACCCATGCCTTCCACCACCATCTTCAATGCACTCAACCCTGGCGAAAAGCCTCTCATCTCTTTGTCTCCTTTGACACCAATAAAACAAGCACTCCAGTCAGCAAGTGTACCCTCTCTTCCTGGATATCTGACTGCATAGCCTTCTGCTACGAGGAATAGAGACTAACCCTTGCCTCCATGCACCAGCTATGTGCCATAGCCACCACACTGGCCAACATTTACTCGGCCTTCGTGGACGACATCTGCGTAGTAAAATAGTAAATGACAGCAGATAAAGATCTGAACGATCCATCCAGTCTGCCCAACAAGATAAACTAATTTTACATGGTATGTGATACTTATATATGTATATCCGAGTTTGATTTGTCCTTGACATTCTCAGGGCACAGACCATAGACATCTGCCCGACACTCTTGTACTAAATGTTGTGAAGCTAACATCGAAGCCCCTTAAAATTTACACTCCAGCCCATCCACTGAGGAAAATCATAAGCGATCAGCAGCCTCTACTCTAGGAGGATGAATTACTGAAAGAAATATTCTCTTCCCCACCAGTGCTGGCCTTCCGACAGCCACCCAATTTAAAACACAAGCTACTGAGAAGCAAGCTCTCACCAGAGACCCATAAAGAAGAGAATGGCACACATCCTTGCAATATATCCAGTTGCAAACTATGCCAAAACATTTCACAAGACCCCACAGTCATTCACAAAGGAAAAATATTAAACATAAAGGAATCCTTCACATGCGCATCTTCCAATGTAGTATATGTCATCCAGTGTAAAAAATGTGACAAAGGGTGCTATATTGGAGAAAAAAGCCAGATGCTGAAGAAGAGATTTTAATTTAATTAGACATCATATGAAAAATGCCAGTGACAACCAGGATGCTACCTCTGTGGGACAGCACTTTACAAATCCAGAACACTGTACTAATGATTTTATGGTGAGAATATTTAAGGGAAACTTTAAAACAATACAGGAACGCAAGACCTTTGAAGTAAAAGTTATTAAATATTTTGACACCCACCAGACAGGACTTAACAAAGATCTGGGTTTTCTAGCCCATTATAAACCATGAAATTTCACTGCTTTGTCACCCTCTGATCACCATGCATGTCTCCCCGTCCCTCATCCTCTCAAAATACGTTGATGTTTAACTTATATATGCTGTTACTTATCCTAATTTGCTTACTTCTGATCTGACGAAGGGCTACCTTTGAAAGGTAATAAAAAATGTATTATGGTAGTCCAATAAAAAAAGATATCTTATTTTCTTTTGTTACATTTGTACCCCGCGCTTTCCCACTCATAGCAGGCTCAATGTGGCAGTGGAGGGTTAAGTGACTTGCCCAGAGTCACAAGGAGCTGCCTGTGCCTGAAGTGGAAATCGAACTCAGTTCCCCGGGACCAGAGTCCACCACCCTATTCTATTTCTATCGACTGCTTTTAGAAGTGGCCTAACAACACGGACTACCACATATCTCTACTGTAAATATAAAAATAATGGTATACTATCCCTGTGTGAAGCAATGGATGAAACGTAGTGTTGCCAAAGGGAGATGTTTTAACATGGGAAATGAGTGATAAAAAAGTGCAGCTGTAGTGGAACGACGTCTTTGAAGTGGAAAGAAAAAATGATCTATAAAATAAACACGTTATTTAATATTTAATGATAAAGTACTTCCATAATATAAACAAAATAAGCCATTAATATTCTTCAGCGCTCAACCTACAAGCGCAAAATACAAGAACATATTTCCCTTCTTTATTTGGTTACACGGCAATGACCCCGAATAAACGGATGTCGCGCCGAGTTTCTTTGCGCATGTGCGAAGTAGCTTTGGGGGTTACGGGCTTGCGCAGGCGCTTGTTTGTTCAGTCTGCGCCACGCCGTTGTTGGGACGGTTGGAGGTTTGTGGGGAGTTAGAAGTTTAGTTGGATTGCCACATTTTTATTGTTCGAACTTTGTTGAGTTGGGTTTTTATACTGTTATTTGGCCAGCGCTGTGTTGTTGGAGTTCAGAGGACATCACGTAGTGTCTTTTGAATAGCAGTTGTGTGTGCGGCCTGTACGACTCGAGGCGTGACGTTTAAAAAAAAACACCTTTGTGTGACGTGCCTTTGAGGCCTGCAGGCCTGATCCCGCTTAGAGCAAGCGAGCAAGCACAACGAGGTGCGCTAGCGATTTATACCTCCAAGTAAATCGGCATTTATTTTGCTTCAGGGAGGGGGGTGGATTGCAAATAGAGGTAGTGGTTCCGCGCTGGGGGGGGGGGGGGGAGGAGAGGAAGATGAGATGGTAGCGCAATGTAGTGAAATGGAGTTATGGGTGGAGATGAAGATGAGGGAATAAGAGTAGTTCGATGGGGGTGCTATAGCAAAAGGAGTGGGGGTGGGGGTGGAAGTATTGTGGAAGGCAGGAGATTCTGTGCCGCCAAGGGGATGCTTATTGATGGGTAACACAAATATTCTTCCTTTTTTTTTTCTTGTAGAACTAAACAGGAGTTTCTCGAACCTTTGTGAACTCGCTACTTCTAGGTCTCTTACTATGTCTGGCACTGAAACTACCGAGGGTTTTGTGGTCAAAGTGCGTGGCCTACCCTGGTCCTGTTCTGCTGATGAGATCCAGCGCTTTTTCTCAGGTATTGTTAAGTAGGTTTGTAGAATTCACCTGTGTTTATAGAAGTCATACTTATTTGTATAGAATGTGGTAAAAATCAGAATATACCTGCAAAGGAGTGGGGGCAGTGGGGGCCACTTTAGATTCAAGTGAACTGAAGGAGAGCCACCAAATACCTTTTCATGTTTGGCCTTGACACTGCTGATTACTGTGAGTCAATGACACCTTTTCCACCATTCTAACATAGTAACATAGTAGATGATGGCAGAAAAAGACCTGCACGGTCCATCCAGTCTGCCCAACAAGACAAACATGTGTAAACCTTACCTTGATTTGTACATGCCTTATTCAGGGCACAGACCGTACAAGTCTGTGCAGCAGTACTTCTTGCCTCCCAACCACCAGTCCTGCCTCCCATCACCGGCTCTGGCACAGACCGTATAAGTCTGCCCTCCACTATCCTCGCTTCCCAACCACCAGCCCCTCTTCCCCCCACCTGCTCCGCCACCCAATTTCGGCTAAGCTTCTGAGGATCCATTCCTTCTGCACAGGATTCCTTTATGCATATCCCACGCATGTTTGAATTTCGTTACCGTTTTCATCTCCACCACCTCCCACGGGAGGGCATTCCAAGCATCCACCACCATCTCTGTGAAAAAATACTTCCTGACATCTTTCCTGAGGCCGCTCCCCTTCAACCTCATTTCATGTCCTCTCGTTCTACTGCCTTCCCATCTCCGGAAAAGATTTGTTTGCGGATTAATACCTTTCAAATATTTGAACGTCCGTATCATATCACCCCTGTTCCTCCTTTCCTCCAGGTCAGCAAGTCTCTCCTCATACGTCTTGGAACGCAAATTCCGTACCATTCTCGTAGCTTTTCTTTGCACCGCTTCCATTTTTTTAACATCCTTCGCAAGGTACGGCCTCCAAAACTGAACAAAATACTCCAGGTGGGGCCTCACCAATGACTTGTACAGGGGCATCAACACTTCCTTCTGCTGATCACACCTCTCTCTATACAGCCTAGCAACCTTCTCGCTACGGCCACCGCCTTGTCACACTGTTTCGTCGCCTTCAGATCCTCGGATACTATCACCCCAAGATCCCTCTCCCCCTCAGTACCTATCAGACTCTCCCTGCCTAACACACAAGTCTCTTGGGTTTCTACTCCGTGAGTGCATCACTTTGCATTTCTTCGCATTGAATTTTAATTGCCAAACCTTAGACCATTCTTCTAGCTTCCTCAGATCCTTTTTCATGCTTTCCAGTCCCTCCCGGGTGTCCACTCTGTTGCAAATCTTAGTATCATCCGCAAATAGGCAAACTTTACCTTCTAACCCTACGGCAATGTCACTCACAAATATATTGAACAGAATCGGCCCAAGCACCGATCCCCTGAGGCACTCCACTACTCACCTTTCCCTCCTCCGAGCGAACTCCATTTACCACCACCCTCTGTCGTCTGTCTGTCAACCAGTTCCTAATCCAGTTCACCACTTCGGGACCTATCTTCAGCCCATCAAGTTTATTTAAGAACCTCCTGTGGGGAACCGTGTCAAAAGCTTTGCTAAAATCTAAGTAGATTACATCTATAGCATGTTGATGATTTAATTCTCCAGTTACCCAATCAAAGAATTCAATGAGATTCGTTTGGCACGATTTCCCTCTGGTAAAACCATGTTGTCTCGGATCTTGCAACTTATTGGCTTCTAGGAAATTCACTATCCTTTCCTTCAGCATGGCCTCCATTACTTTTCCAATATCCGAAGTGAGGCTTACCGGCCTGTAGTTTCCAGCTTCTTCCCTATCACTACTTTTGTAAAGAGGGACCACCTCCGCCGTTCTCCAATCCCTCGGAACCTCTCCCGTCTCCAAGTTTATTAAACAAATTTTTAAGAGGACCCGCCAGAACCTCTCTGAGCTCCCTCAATATTCTGGGGTGGATCCCGTCTGGTCCCATGGCTTTGTCCACCTTTAGCTTTCCAAGTTGTTGATACACACTCTCTTCCGTGAACGGTGCTCTATCCACTCCATTCTCAGGTGTACTTTTGCCAGTCCCTCTCGGTCCTTCTCCAGGATTTTCTTCAGAAGGACCGAGAGGGACTGGCAAAAGTCTGTTTTCAGACTTTTCATAGGGTGTATCTTCAAGGAGGCTGGCACTTCCAAATGCATTATTTGGCTATTGAGAAATGCCTTGTCCTCCAATTGTGTGGCACTTCATCCATGGCCCCCTGCCCCCTTTCTGATGTGAACTGAGGTAGAGTGTAGCAGAATAAGAGCCAGAATGATGATGAGGCAGCAGAGGCCTCCAGGGTTTGCCTCTGGCCCTTGGGCCGAACAACATATGAGTAGGGGCTTTCTTGATATACAGTATTTCTAACCCGTGGAAGTAATTTACTTGTATTTGGATAGCAGATACATTTGTGTGCTACCATAAGCATATTAAATGAGAGAGAATTTTTGTGACATTATTACTCTATCATGGCTTATGCTTATAAGGTTTATTTTGTGAGGTGTGAAGTGTTACATATGGTTTATGGCTTTATTAGCCGTTAAGCCTGTTAAAACGGGCGAGATTTGTAATTCTCACCTCCATGTCCAGCAAACCTCCTTTCTCCCCTGCCCTCCCCGCCCCCCCGATCCATGTCCAGCAACCGTCCTCTTTCCCTTGGCCTCCCCCCATGTCCAGCAACCCTCCTGGCCTCCCCCCCCCAATGTCCAGCAGCCCTCCTGTCTCCCCTGGCCTCTGCTTCTGCCTGCAGCGCTTCCACACGGAGGTGAGAGGCGCTGTCATGTCAGTGCAGGGGGCCCAATACGGAGGGGGGAGGGAGCGGTGGCGACGACGTTGGGGAGGGGGGAGGTGCGCCGGCGATGTTCCTTTCCTTCATCCGTTTCCCTCTCTGTTCCACCCTCTGACGTCATCACATCTTGACGCGAGGGCGGGACAGAGAGGGAAGTCTCTACTGCGCATTTGCCGGTGAGTTGGTCAGTTGTCTTTTATGTTTGATTATATGATGATATATTGCCCATTCCAGAATCTGAGTGGTTCACACTACTAATATTATAAAAAAAAAAATGTATATTTTCTCAATTCTATTGGCTAGTTCTAAGTACCTGAGAAGAGGTATAAGATATTAAATAGGATTAAAATGTTGCCCCAAAGAGTAGATATTGGTTTCAAAAGTCTATAGGCAACCAATGCTTCTCCCTGAGGGGTTGTGTAACATGATCAAATTCTCAAACCAGTAGTGACTTTTTATGGCAATGTTTTCAATTGCCTGTAAATGCCTACTATCTGTTGCAGATCTTGAAATAGGTATAGTGAGGGTTTGTTTTAATCAAATAAGGACCTGTTTGAAGAAATCAATATCAAGATAAAAAAGTTCTTGCTGAGTCCAGAGGAATGTGGCTCAAAAGACACTTTAACTGAATTATAGAAACATAATAACAGATAAGGGTTAAATGGCCCATCCAGTCTGCCCATCCTCAGTAACCACTAACTTCTCCTTTTCCTAAGAGATCCCATGTGCCTGTCCCACGCTCTCTTAAATCTGATAACAGTCCGCTCGTCTCCAAGACCTTCACTGGGAGGCCATTGCACGCATCCACCACTTTTTCTGTGAAAGAGTATTTTCTTAGATTCCTTAATTTGAAAAAGGCTCACGTATATTAACGCCACTGAGGTATTTAAACGTCTCTATCATATCCCCTTTCTCCCGCCTCTCTTCTAGAGTACACATGTTGAGGTTCATGAGTCTGTCCCTGTATGTTTTTTTTTTTTTTTATGACGGAGACCGCTTACCAGTTTCGTAGCCATCTTCTGGACAGTTCATCTCAGCAAAGTTAGTACAAAGTTAGTTCTTTTGAAATCTAGGACCTTCAGTCTTGAATAAGTCCTCTCATCCTTTGTATTAATATTAAACCATACCATTTGGTGATCACTAGATGCCAGGTGATCTCCCACCATTACACCAGAAACATTCCTCCCGTTTGTAAGAACCAGATCTAGAATAGCTCCATCCCATGTTGGTTCTGTTACCTGCTGCTGAAAAAATTCTCCCTGTAGAGAATCCAAGATCCCCTTTGCTTCTAGGCGACCCCGCAGCAGGGACACCACAGTCAACATCATGCATTTCCTTGTCATCAAGCAGATGAAGCCACTACGTATGGGTTGTGTCCATCAACCAGCAGGGGGAGATAGAGAGCACTCAACTTTTCACAGTGCCTCATGGCCAGCCAGCTCCACTGCCTCTTCAGTATTCTCTATCTCCCCAAGCAGGGTGGCTGCAGCTTCTTCGAGCTCCATCAAAAATTTGCCTTGGGGGTGGCTCCTGGCTTGCCAGTTGTTAGCCGGGGTGTTAGAGGCTATAGCAGCTTCACTTTGAAGGCACGTAGGTTAGCCCTTTCCCTGCCTTACCCATGCCCCTGTGGATGTGGACATATTAGCTTGCTTTTCCCTGTCCTTTCCCACTCAGTGGATGCAGGCACATTGGTTCGCCTTTCCCTGCCTTTCCCACTTATCTGAACTTCCGGAGTGTTTTTATTTACCTCTTTTGCCTCTGCTTTCCTCACAGCGTTAAAAAAAACTTTTTTTTTTTTTTTTTTTCTTGAGATTCTTCTGCAGGACCGGAGCTGTGATACTTGGTCTAGTGAGGTAAGAGAGTTTTCTGACTCCTCCGGGGTGGGCCCGCGAGCGGGACATTTTTGGCGCGAACCGCCATTTTTGAATTTTACCGCCGTTTTCGGCGATGGCCGCGGAGACTGTAAAGCGCTGTTCTAAATGTGGCAAGCGCAAATCAGCAGCGGGGCTCTGTAATTCGTGCTGTACAGACGGTAGAGCCGGCCCGAGCATGGCGCTCTGAACTGGCAGCGGATGCCATTTTGGATTTTCCACATGGCGCGGCCTCCGTTGCGACGGAGAGCCCTGATTCCGGGGGGGGGGGGGGGGGGTGTCCTCTGATTGAGGCTAATAATAGAGCTGATAGCCCTGGGCAGGATCCGGGGCGGTCAGGGAGCGGCTTTCTCCCCTGATTTTGTTTTAATGCTGCATAGGGCGTACATGCTTAAAGGAGCTCTTCCACAGGGATCTTCGGACCCTCTGCCTGCCCCCCCCCCCCCCCCCCCCCTGGTGGATCCTGGCCTTTTGGAGTTGGCTTTGCGTGTTTCTTATCCTCCTGATAAACGCAGAAGGGCTAATTCCCCTTCTGAGTGTGGCGCACCCCCTTTTCCCCCCCGTGGTCGGGCTATGAGGATTCTGAGGGGTCTGGCAGAACTTCTTGGGCTGAGGAGCCAGAGTCAGGTGCAGAATTGCCACAGGAGCTTGATGATCCGTCTGCGGTGAGGATTTTCCACCTCGAGGAGCTGCCAGCGCTTATTTCAGATGCCTTACAAGCCCTCTCGATTGAAGATCCTGGGAGTGGCACAGCCTCCTCTGTTAATCCAAGGATGGCTAGTACCAGAAAGCCTGCTTGAGCCTGTCCTTTGCATGACTCCATCCAAGAGCTTATTTCGGCTCAATGAGCTGACCCCGAGGGACCTTTGAAGGTTGCCAGGGCTATGGGGCAATTATACCCTCTGAGTGAGGAACATTTGGCTCGCTTTGCAATGCCTAAAGTGGATGCCCTGGTCACGGGTGTGACAAAGAGAACTAACCTCCCTGTTGAAGGAGGTGTTGCCCTGAAGGATATTCAAGACCGCAGGCTTGATTCCGCTCTGAAGCGGTCCTTTGATTTGGCAGGTCTCACTGTTCTTGCGTCTGCATGCAGTTGTTATGCTGCTAGAGCCTGCCTGGCTTGGTTACAGCAGGCAGTGGAACAGCCCGGTGATGGAGCGGAGTCCTTATCTGTAGTGGCTCCGCAGATGGAGTCGGCCTTGTCCTTTTTGGCTGACGCCCTTTATGATATGGTCAGAGCTTCGGCTAAACAAATGGCTGTAGCAGTGGTGACTCGCCGCACTCTTTGGCTACGACATTGGGCGGCGGACATGGCCTCTAAGCAAAGGTTGGTGAAGTTGCCCTTTCAAGGCCTTCTCCTGTTTGGTGAGGAGCTGGAAAACATTGTTAAAGGCCTGGGGGATTCCAAACCTCAGCGCTTGCCCGAAGATAGGCTGAAGCCTTCTTCTAAGGGTCAGGCGGTCCGCTCCTCTTACAGACCTCGCTTCCTTGAAGCTAGAAGGTACCGCACAGGGCGTGCTGCTGGGTTCACTTCGCGTGCCCGCTTTCAGCAGAGAAACTCCTTTCGCTCGGACAAACGTTCCGCAGCTGCCGGTTCAAGGACTGGAGTTCAGGGGCGACCCTCTCAATGATGGTGCGCCGGCCCCCTCCTCGTTTCCTGTCATCGGAGGAAGACTTTCCCCCTTTTTGAGGAGTGGGCCAAAATCTCCGCATATCAGTGAGTCTTGGACCTGATCAGAGACGAATACCGAATAGAATTTGATGCCCCGGTGAGAGACGTGTTTGTGGAGTCCCGATGTGGTTCTGCCGCCAAACAGGCGGCGGTAGAGGAGACTTTGCACAGTCTGTGCCAGATAGGGGCTGTGACCCCGGTACCTCCTGCCGAACAAGGTTTAGGACGCTACTCTATTTACTTTGTGGTGCCACGAAAAGGCGGGTCTTTTCGCCCGATCCTGGACTTAAAAGAGCTAAACAAGTCCTTAGAGTGCAGCATTTTCACATGGAAACCCTGCGCTCCGTCATTGCGCCGGTACAGCCAGGAGAGTTTCTCACGTCTCTGGACCTGAAAGAAACTTCCTTGCACATACCAATTTGGCCCCCGCACCAGAAGTTTCTGCGGTTTGCGGTGTTGGGAAAACATTTCCAGTTTCGGGCCTTGCCTTTTGGCCTCGCCACAGCTCCCCGAACCTTCTCCAAGGTAATGGTGGTGGTAGCTGCCTTTCTTAGGCGAGAGAGTATCCGGGTTTACCCGTACCTAGACGACTGGCTCATCAGAGCAGACTCAGAAAAAAAGTAATCTAGCTACAGCCAGAGTGGTTTCAGTCCTTCAGTCTCTGGGCTGGGTCGTCAATATGGCCAAAAGTTACCTGACCCCCTCACAATCTCTAGAATATTTGGGGGCCAGGTTCGACACAGCCTCGGGCTATATGTTTCTTCCCGAGCAAAGGCGGTGCAAGCTTCAGAATCAGGTCCGTCTGCTCCTGAGGATGCCCCGCCCGCGAGCTTGGGACATTGTCCAGCTGTTGGGATCGATGACGGCCACCTTGGAAGTGGTGCCATGGGCGAGAGCGGACCTGAGACCTCTACAGTATTCTCTACTTCAACGATGGTCTCCAGTATCTCAGGATTATCAGTGCAGACTTTCTTGGCTCCCTGCGGCCCGCCTCAGTATGGAGTGGTGGCTCTCGGACAGCATGTTTCGGCGGAGAATGCCGCTGGCGCTCCCCGATTGGTGCCTAGTGGTGACAGATGCCAGCCTGAAGGGCTGGGGCGCACATTGCCAGGGGAAGCATGCCCAGGGTCTGTGGACGCCCGACGAGTCGGAGTGGTCTATCAACCGCCTGGAGTTGAAAGCGGTGTTTCTGGCTCTTCTGGCCTTTCAAGTGACCCTGGAAGGATTGGCTGTCCGAGTGATGTCGACAACACGACAGCAGTGGCCTACATAAATCGACAAGGTGGCACTCAGTGCAGAGCTCTAGCCGCGCATCTACAGTCCCTGTCAGCAGCTCACATTGCAGGTCAGAGCAACATGCAAGCCGACTATCTAAGCAGGCATCAGATCGATCCAGCGGAGTGGGAATTAGCAGACGATGTAGTCCTGCAGATATGTGCCAAATGGGGCAAGCCAGGGATGGATCTTATGGTGACCAGTTCCAATGCCAAAGTCCCATGCTTCTTCAGCAGACGGAGGGATCCTCGCTCTGCCGGGTTGGATGCCTTGGCTCAACCCTGGCCTCTGGGCTTGATGTATGTCTTCCCTCCGTGGCCCTTGATAGGGCGAGTGCTCCTGCGGATTCGGCTGCATCCAGGAGAAGTGGTGCTCATCGCCCCGGATTGGCCCAGGAGGCCTTGGTATGCGGACCTCCGACAGATGCTGTTGGAGGCTCCCTTTCCGTTCTGGTTCCGCACCTGTTGTCACAGGGTCCTGTGGCCATGGAGGACGCCTGCCGCTTTGGTCTTATGGCATGGGGATTGAGAGGGCGCAATTGAGAGATAAAGGCTACTCAAATAAGGTAATTTCCACTCTCCTGCAGGCCCGTAAGTGCTCCACTTCCGTGGCTTATGCCAGGATTTGGCGCCAGTTTGAAGTCTGGTGTGTTTCAAGAGCGCTTTCTCTGTTGCGGGCTCCTGTCTTGCCTATTCTGGATTTTTTGCAGGATGGTGTACACAAAGGCTTGGCCTATAATTCCCTGCGGGTGCAAGTGGCAGCATTCGCCTCCCTGCGTGGCAAGGTTGAAGGCGTGTCGTTAGCTGCTCATCCAGATGTGGCATGGTTTCTTAGGTGCTTCGGCTCCGTCCTCCCATGTGGGCACCTTGTCCAGCTTGGAACCTGGGGTTAGTATTGAAGGCCCTTCAGGGGGCTCCCTTTGAACCGCTTCGGCGTGCTTCAGAGAAAGATTTGACACTGAAGGCCGTCTCTTTAGTGGCCATTACCTCGGCAAGACGGGTGTCAGAGCTCCAGGCGCTGTCCTGTAGAGACCCTTTTCTGCAATTCTCAGAGTCAGGGGTCACGGTTTGGACCGTTCCTTTCTTCATGCCTAAGGTGGTTTCAGCGTTTCACCTAAACCAGCCTGTTTTTCTTCCCTCCTTTGTTGAGGAGGAGTTTCCAGATTCATTTGGGCAGTTGCACCTTTTGGATGTGCGCAGGACTCTGTTGCAGTATCTGCGAATTACAAATTCTTTCAGGACCTCTGATCATCTTTTTGTGCTGTTTGCAGGTCCTCGCAGAGGGTCTTCAGCGTCTAAAGCCACTATTGCCCGTTGGCTCAAAGAAGCTATCTTTTCAGCATATCTGCTGTCTGGCTGGGCTCCGCCTGAAGCCTTTAAGGCACATTCCAGAAGAGCGATTTCCTCTTCCTGGGCAGAAACTGGAGCACTGTGTCTTCATGACATTTGCAGTGCTGCAACATGGGCTTCTAAGCTCTCTTTCGCCCGACATTACAGGCTGGATGTGGCTGCCAGGAGGGATGCGCGTTTTGGAGCACAGGTGCTAGCGCGTGGTGTGGCTTGTTCCCATCCTATTTAGGGATTGCTTTGTTACATGCCATACGTAATGGCTTCATCTGCTTGATGACAAGGAAGGGAAAATTAGGTTCTTACCATGGTAATTTTCTTTCCTTTAGTCATAGCAAATGAAGCCATGAGCCCTCCCTGTATGATTGTCTGTATTGCAGTGATTCTGATTTTAGGTGCTGTTCTTGTTTCCTGAAGTTATATTCCTTCCTTGGGGAGTCGGAAAACAGTCTTCAGGATTCTTGTTACAGTTATAGGAGGATGAGTTCATTCCCTCCAGTTCATGTTTTGGGAGGATGAGTTTATTCCCTCCAGGAGGATGCAAGTATTCCCTCTGTTTATACAAAGTGGAGGACGAGTTTATTCCCTCCAGGAGGATGAGATCATTCCCTCCTTTTTTGAGTTTATGCCCTTGTTAAGGGGCTATCGTTCGCTGTGAGGAAAGTTCATGTTATTCCCATTGCGGTTTGCCATACTGCTTTGGAAGCTTCAAATACTGATGAGGCAGTGGAGCTGGCTGACCATGAGGCACTGTGAAAAGTTGAGTTTGCTCTCTATCTCCCCCCTGCTGGTTGATGGACACAACCCATACGTAATGGTTTTATCTGCTATGACTAAAGGAAAGAAAATTATCATGGTAAGAACCTAATTTTCCCATTAAAATCACCTATCGGTAGTACTTCCCCTTACCTGCTGCTGAAAAATTCTCCCTGTAGAGAATCCAGGATCCCTTTGCTTCTAGGCGACCCCGCAGCAGGGACACCACAGTCAACATCATGCATATTAAAATCACCTATCAGTAGTACTTCCCCTTTCCTAGCTACCTTGTGAATGTCTTCAATTAAGTCTTTCCATTTCTTCTGACTGTGAAGGTGACCTATATATTATTCTAATGTAAATGCATTTTCCTTCCCTCTTACCAGTTTAACCCAGAGTAGTTCTTCAGTTCTGTCACTTTAATAATTAACATATGCTTCTATTCCACCCTTTTTTCCTAACCTGTCTTTCCTGAATAGATTATAGTGAGGTATAACTATAGCCCAGTCATGATTCTTCGTGAACCACGTCTCTGTGACTGCCAATAAATCCAAGTTTGCTTCTCTCATTGCAGTCTGTAGATTTTGAAGTTTGTTTCCCATACTGTGTGCATTGGTATGCAAGGCTCTCCAGATGTTACTCTTTTTCCTGCTTTCTAAAAGGGTATTAGATGGCTTACCTTCCTGAGGGCTTTTCTAACCCATCCCCAGCAAATGTACTACTGCTACTTATCATTTCTATAGCGCTACTAGACGTACGCAGCGCTGTACACTTGAACATGAAGAGACAGTTCCTGCTTGACAGAGCTTAGAATCTAATTAGGACAAACAGGATAAACGAGATAAGGGAATATTAAAGTGAGGATGAGAAAATAAGGGTTCTGAACAAGTGAATAAGGGTTAGGATTTAAAAGCAGCATCAAAAAGGTGGGCTTTGAGCTTAGATTTGAAGAAGGCCAGAGATGGAGCTTGATGTACCGGCTCAGGAAATGTAGTTTAAAGCCTTTGGATGAAATCCCATGCCCATGCTGACTTCATACATTTTAAATTCTTGCTGACCTCCTTTCAGTCTGCTCTATGTGCCATACAGGACTATTACATCCAGTTGACAAATTCTCTTGGCTCAAACCCTCAACGTCTGTTTGGCACACTGAACTCTCTCCTCAAAGTACCTTCATCTCCAACCCCCCCTTCACTTTCCCCCCAGACTCTGACTGAGTTCTTTCATGATAAGGTTCACAAGATTAAACTTGAATTCTCAACTAGGTCACCTCCACCTCTCCTTTCCTTAGTCCATTCTCTCAACCCTCCAACCCCTGCCTCCTTTTCTGAAATTACTGAAGAGGAAACTACACATCTTATTTCCTCCTCGAAACCTACTACCTGTTCCTCTGATCCTATTCCCACCCATCTACTTAACACTATCTCTCCTACTGTCATCCCTTTTATCTGTCATATCCTCAATCTTT
Organism: Microcaecilia unicolor; assembly: GCF_901765095.1. Lineage (NCBI taxonomy): Eukaryota > Metazoa > Chordata > Amphibia > Gymnophiona > Siphonopidae > Microcaecilia > Microcaecilia unicolor. Next base: position 121,513,127 of record NC_044038.1, on the reverse strand, counting down.
CACTGGCCACTGCGACTGTTCCTGATGCCTTCAAACATGCCGTAGTCACACCACTCCTTAAAAAACCTTCATTGGACCCTACCTGTCCTTCTAAATATCGCCCCATCTCCCTCCTCCCTTTCCTATCCAAGATACTTGAACGTGCTGTTCACCGCCGTTGCCTTGACTTTCTTTCATCTCAAGCTATTCTTGATCCACTTCAATCTGGCTTTCGCCCCCTTCGTTCAACTGAAACAGCGCTTGCTAAAGTCTCCAATGATGTGGAGGAGTGGTTAGGGTGGTTGACTCTGTTCCTGGGGAACTCAGGAACTGAGTTCAATTCCCACTTCAGGCACAGGCAGCTCCTTGTGACTCTGGGCAAGTCACTTAATCCTCCATTGCCCCAGGTACAAATATAAGTACGTGTATATAATATGTAAGCCGCATTGAGCCTGCCATGAGGGGAAAGTGCGGGGTACAAATGTAACAAAAAAAAAATTCTGTTCCTGGCCAGATCCAAAGGTCTCTATTCTATCCTCATCCTTCTCGATCTATCTGCTGTTTTTGACACTTGATCGCAGCCTACTCCTTGATACGCTGTCCTTGGATTTCAGGGCTCTGTTCTTTCCTTGTTTTCTTATCATCTCTCCCAGCGTACCTTTAGTGTATACTGTAGTGGATCCTCCTCTACTTCTATCCCACTGTCAGTTGATGTACCTCAGGGATCTGTCGGGGGACCTCTTCTCCATCTATACTTCTTCCCTTGGTACTTGGGACCGGACGGGATCCACCCCAGGATATTGAGGGAGCTCAGAGAGGTTCTGGCGGGTCCTTCTAAAGTTTTGTTTAATAAATCCTTGCAGACGGGAGAGGTTCCGAGGGATTGGAGAATGGCGGATGTGGTCCCTCTTTACAAAAGTGGCGCTAGGGAAGAAGCTGGAAACTACAGGCCGGTAAGCCTTACCTTGGTTATTGGAAAAGTAATGGAAGCGATGCTGAAGGAAAGGATAGTGAATTTCCTGGAAACCAATAAGTTGCAAGATCCGAGACAACATGATTTTACCAAAGGGAAATCGTGCCAAACGAATCTCATTGAGTTCTTTGATTGGGTGACCGGAGAACTGAATCAGGGACGAGCTACAGACGTAATCTACTTAGATTTCAGCAAAGCTTTTGACATGGTTCCCCACAGGAGGCTCTTAAATAAACTGGACGGGCTGAAGGTAGGACCCGAAGTGGTGAACTGGATTAGGAACTGGTTGACGGACAGACACCAGAGGTTGGTGGTTAATGGAATTTGCTTGGATGAGGGAAAGGTGAGTAGTGGAGTGCCTCAGGGATCGGTGCTGGGGCCGATTCTGTTCAATATATTTGTGAGTGACATTGCCGAAGGTTTAGAAGGTAAAGTTTGCTTATTTGCGGATGATACTAAGATCTGTAACAGAGTGGACACCCGGGAGGGAGTGGAAAACATGAAAAAGGATCTCAGGAAGCTAGCAGAATGGTCTAAGGTTTGGCAATTAAAATTCAATGCGAAGAAATGCAAAGTGATGCACTTAGGGAGTAGAAATCCACGGGAGACGTATGTGTTAGGCGATGAGAGTCTGATAGGTACGGATGGGGAGAGGGATCTTGGGGTGATAGTATCTGAGGATTTGAAGGCGACGAAACAGTGTGACAAGGTGGTGGCCGTAGCTAGAAGGTTGCTAGGCTGTATAGAGAGAGGTGTGACAAGCAGAAGAAAAGAGGTTTTAATGCCCCTGTATAAGTCGTTGGTGAGGCTCCACCTGGAGTATTGTGTTCAGTTGTGGAGGCCGTTTCTTGCTAAGGATGTAAAAAGAATTGAAGCAGTGCAAAGGAAAGCTACGAGAATGGTATGGGATTTGCGTTCCAAGACGTATGAGGAGAGACTTGCTGACCTGAACATGTATACCCTGGAGGAAAGGAGAAACAGGGGTGATGTGATACAGATGTTCAAATATTTGAAAGGTATTAATCCGCAAACGAACCTTTTCCGTAGATGGGAAGGCGGTCGAAGTAGAGGACATGAAATGAGATTGAAAGGGGGCAGACTCAAGAAAAATGTCAAGAAGTATTTTTTTCACAGAGAGAGTGGTGGATGTTTGGAATGCCCTCCCGCGGGAGGTGGTGGAGATGAAAACTGTAACGGAATTCAAACATGCGTGGGATAAACATAAAGGAATCCTGTTCGGAAGGAAGGGATCCTCAGGAGCTTAGCAAAGATTGGATGGCAGAGGCGGGGTTAGTGCTGGGCAGACTTATACGGTCTGTGCCCTGAAAATGACAGATACAAATCAAGGGGCTGGTGGTTGGGAGGCGGGGCTAGTGCTGGGCAGACTTATACGGTCTGTGCCCTGAAAAAGACAGATACAAATCAAGGTAAGGTATACAGAAAAAGTAGCACATATGAGTTATCTTGTTGGGCAGACTGGATGGACCGTGCAGGTCTTTTTCTGCCGTCATCTACTATCTGGCATATTTTCAAAGCACTTAGGCTTCCAAAGTTCCATAGAAACCTATGGAACTTTGGAAGGCTAAGTGTTTTGAAATTATGCCTGCATGCTACTCTGATCTCATCCCATGGTTTTCAGTATCATCTTTACGCTGATGACTCCCAGATCTACCTCTCCACACCAGAAATCTCAGCAGGAATCCAGGCCAAAGTATCAGCCTGCCTGTCTGACATTGCTGCCTGGATGTCTCAGCGCCATCTGAAACTAAATATGACAAATACTGAGCTTCTCATCTTTTTTCCTAAACCAACCTTTCCTCCTCCCCCATTCTCTATTTCTGTGAATAACACTCTCATCCTTCCTGTCTCATCAGCTCGTAACCTTTGACTCCTCACTCTCCTCTGCACATATTCAACAGACTGCCAAAACTAGTCGTTTCTTTCTCTATAATATCAGCAAAATTCACCCTTTCCTTTCTGAGCACACTACCAGAACTCTCATCCACACTCTTATCACCTCTCGCTTTAGACTATTGCAACTTGCTTCTTACAGGTCTCCCACTTAGCCATCTCTCTCCTCTTCAATCTGTTCAAAATTCTGCTGCACGACTAATATTCCGCCAGTGTCGTTATGCTCATATTAGCCCTCTCCTCAAGGCACTTCACTGGCTTCCTATCCGTTTCCGCATACAGTTCAGACTCCTCTTATTGACCTATAAGTGCATTCACTCTGCAGCTCCTCAGTACCTCTCCACTCTCATCTCTCCCTACATTCCTCTCCGGGAACTCCCTTCACTAGGTAAATCTCTCTTATCTGCACCCTTCTCCTCCACTGCTAACTCCAGCCTCCGTTCCTTTTATCTTGCTGCACCATATGCCTGGAATAGACTTCCTGAACCGGTACATCAAGCTCCATCTCTGGCTGTCTTCAAATCTAAGCTAAAAGCCCACCTTTTTGATGAGGGTCACGTGGTACCATGAGAGAGAGCGGTCGCTGAAAAGCGGAGCTCCCATGCTTCCTCGATTTAATTATTGGCAATATCAACAAACGACCCAAGCCTCAATAACAAAAACCTCTCGTGATACATCGGAAGGGGAAGAGAATGAGAAAAGTACTTTAAATTGCTGGTCGGCGGCGAAATGGCGTCTTAAAGAAAAGGAGAAAAGGCCCAGGAGCCGAAGATGGCGGAAAGCCCCACACGACAGGGCTCCACTGTATGCTCTGCGTGGACTGCTGAGATAACAGCTGAGGTGACGGCGGCGGTGGAAGCAGTGCTAGATAAAAAAACTACAAGCTCTGTACGACAGCAGAGGTCACACATGAAAGACTCGATGGCTTTCACCTGGATCTAGACCACATGCAACAGCGAGTGGGAGACATAGAGGACCGTTTGCAAGTGGATGAGGAACCTTGAGCGGCGCTCCAGAAGAAAGTAACGGAGTTGGAACAAAAGCTAGATGACTTGGAAAATCGTGCAAGGAGGAATAACTTGTGATTAGTCGGGCTTCTGGAAAATCTGAAAGACTGGGAGCTGGTGAATTTTTTGGAGCGCTGGCTTGCAGAGATGCTGCAATTAAACAATCTACCAGATCCGCTACGCATTGAGCGAGCCCATAGGATAGGGCCACACCGACAGTCAACGGAAAAGCCTCGGGTGGTCATTTTGAAACTTTTGCAGTACGGGCATAAGCAGGCGATTCTAAAGGCGATAAGAGCGGGACAAGGATTACAATATGAAGGCCGGAAGATACTTTGCTTCCAAGACTATTCAATTAGCGTGGCGGCGGCGAGGCGCGCATTTGCCCCGATATGCGCTGAGCTCTACGAGAGGAAGATAAAATTTTTCTTGATATACCCAGCTAAACTGCGGCTCTATCATGATGGAGTGGAAAAGAATTATGAGACAGTAGAGAAAGCCAGAGACTTTTTGAAATCACTGCCAGCTAGAGCCGCACAGTAAGAGAAGAGCTGCTAACTACTACAGCGGAGGAAGGACAACCAGAAGAGAGAAGAAAGCTGAGGAGACCTAAGGACTTATGGAAACTACAAAAGACAACACAATGAGGCACAGATAAAATTCTGACAGAGAGACCGGACTTTCCACTGGAGAGATTGAGCTCACTATAAGCCCTAGAGAGGTGAGAAAAGCAGACCTTTACCATAAAGAAGCTGATGGATGAGACACCGGAAAGCGTGAGGAATTAGAGATAAATAGAACAAGCTGGAGGGAAGCCATCCTCCTTAATAGATAGTGGAGAAGAGTACAATTTGAACACTGATTCGCGGAGCGGGCACAACGTGGCGCGTGGCCCCTCGGACCCGAGAGATAAGCTGAATTTTCTCCCTCAAGTCTTTCTGTATAAGGTTTATTCTTATTATTGATTTCAAATGGTATTGAAGGTGTATATAGATCTAGTATAATTGTATGAGGGGTAGTAAGGCGGGGGGGGGGGGGGGGAGTATGGCTGCAGACGAGGCTTGGGGTGAAGGGAGGAAGTGGGGTACCTATGCATGAAGAGTTCTGAGTAGAACTCAAGGGGATAGGGATGGGAGGGGTAGAGCTGTTGGGGGGGGGGGTTTGGGGGGGGAGCAGGGGAGGGGGGGAGGGCAGGATGAACAACAGAAGATTATAAACCTAATTAACAAAGATGTTATTACAGGGATTGAACAGTCACAGTTGCAATGCTGGAGGAGGGGTAAGCTGGGATACCTCTCTTCCCGTGGAGATGATAAGGCATGGAGAATAAGCATAACGGGATTATATAAGGGACGGGTAAGGTAAAGATAATGTCATGGAATGTGGAGGGAATAACATCACCAGTTAAATGTCCCAAAATATTTCAGCTATTGAACAGAAACAAAGTACACATAGCCATGCTCCAAGAAATACATCTGACTGAGCTGGAACATCAAAAGCTGTGCCGATGGTGGGTAGGAGACCTGGTGGATAGTCCCACGTCAAATAAAAAAGCAGGGGTAGTTATACTGGTTTGTAAAGGGCTACAGTGTGAGTTTAAGCGTCGAATTATAGACTCGCAGGGTAGATATGTTGTCCAGCAAATTATACTAAATCAGAGACCAATGTTGCTGGTTAACATATATGCGCCAAATCAATATGATAAATTTTTTCAGACTATTATTAGACATACACAGAGTTTTGATCATATGCCAGTGATAATTGGGAGGGGGGGGGGATTTTAATCAGGTTTATGATCCCATGGTGGACTGTACTGGCCCCTCGCGGATTAGGCCGGTGAATTACTCTAGGGGAGTGCCGTGGGTATGCTCAGAACTGGAATTGCTAGACTCCTGGCGATTGTTACATCCAGAAGAGCGCGATTACACTCACTTATCTAGCGCTCATGGCACGCAGTCACGTATAGACTATCTGTTAATATCCCAACGTACTGCGACTTATTTGGAAAGGGTGGAAATAGGTCCAACACAAGTGCCAGATATGGATTACACTACATTGGGGGATTGAACCTGAGCGACCCTTTTACTGGAAGTTTCCGCGAGCACTATATTATGATTCACAGTTTCATACATTTATGAAAGATAAGTGGAAGGACTATACAGAGACTTATAGAGGCAGTCTTCATTCGAATCCCGTACTATTTTGGGAGGCAGCCAAGGCGGTACTGTGAGGCCACATAATACCATACTCAGCTCATAAAAAGAAAGTGAGGGAGGCAGCGCAGGTGTGATTAGAGGCGAGAGTATGGCAGCTTCGACAGTTGTATGGTAAGACACAATCTAATAGCCATAAGAAATTGCTGGTGACGGCACAAGTAGAACTGAACCAAATGATTCAGTCGAGAACACAGAAATCACTGGTTTACTTCAAGTACCAACTGTACAAACATGCAAACAAACGGGAAACTGTTGGCGAGGTTAGTTAATCAAGTAGGGGGAAGGAGATGGGTGGCACAAATCCAAGATGACCAGGGAACTCGACACCACACAAATGAGGGCATTACTAAGGTATTTGAAACATTTTACACTCGATTATACTCTCAACTGAAAGATGAGGGCCTAGAAGCAACAACATATTAGAGGGCCTGGTATTACCGCAAATTACGAGTCACCAGAGGGCTATACTAAACGCGGAGATCTCGGAAGATGAAGTTCGATGGTGTATAAGGGATAGTCCACTATATAAATCACCGGGGGTGGATGGCTTTACAGCAGAAGTGTATAAAATCTTGATTGAAGTGGGGGCGTGTGTGGCAAAGGTTTTTAACCTCCATGTAGCAAGAGGAGAACTCCCCAGTTTGCTGCGTATAGCGCAAATAATTGTGCTCCTAAAGCCAGGGAAAGATCCGACTAGGGCAGAGTCATATCGCCCAATATCCTTACTATCGTATGAAGCTAAACTACTGGCAAAGATTATGGCAAATAGACTGGCTAGATTCCTACCCCAGCTGGTGTTAGACCCACAGGTGGGGTTCGTATGGGAGCGCTCGGTAACGAAGAATGTGCGAAATATTTTACAGGCTTTGGAGCAGATAAAACTTGGTCGAATCCCTTCCATATTAATAAGTTTTGATGCCCACAAAGCATTTGATAGAGTGAGATGGGATTTTATGTTTGAGGTATTGGAAACCTATGGGATGAATGGGTTTTTTAGAAAAGCTATTGAAACATTATACAACGGCCCACTAGCAGAGGTGACAGTGAATGGAGAGTGATAGGGCAATTTGAGATAGCCAGAGGCACTAGACAGGGCTGTCCCCTGTCACCCCTTCTATTTGTACTGGTGCTAGACCTGTTACTCCGAGATATTATGGGAATGCCAGATGTGCAGGGGGTACAAATGGGTGCAGAGCATTTTAAGATTTTCACCTTTGCAGACGAACTACTGGTCATCCTTAGGCAGCCAAAGGTATCACTGTTAATCATCTTGGAGATATTTAAAGAATACGGATATTTTTCAGGTTTCGGCCTTAATCTGGATAAATCTTAGATTCAACCACTATATATGAGAGAGGACGAGTGGGCTAGTTTAAACTGTCCACTCAAGCGAACAGATCATTCATTTAATATTTAGGAGTACAGCTACCGGGGGACCCAGCACAATTGTATCAGCTAAATATAACTAAATTGGTTGAGTTTACAAAACAGCTCCTAGTTCGGTGGTCTAACTCGCCACTCTCACTGATAGGAAGAATCTCCTTGTTTAATATGATAATCTTTCCGAAATGGCTTAATTACTTTCAAATTCTGCCAATATACCTCAAGAAAAGAGATTGGAGGAGGGTGATGGGAATGCTATCCAAGTTTTTCTGGAATAAAAGGCGCCCGCAGATAAAATGGCACCATATGTTAGATGCATGGGAAAGGGGGGGTTTGGAGTCTTGGATCTACTGCGTTATAATAGGGCATGCCTACTGAGGCATCTAGGGGATTGGCTGTTAGACACTGCATATTTCACCCCATGGGAGGCGGAGGAGGCATGGGTTAGTCCATTGCCAAAAACCCTACGGCAAAGCTTATTGATCAGACCTCTTAGATTGCTATGGAGAGAGTTAGGCCGAGTGTGGGCTTTTGACGCAAGGCAAAGTGGACTGATGCCCATAACTGGGAATGGGGATTTTCCCTCAGGTATGGATAATCTAAGGTTTAGAATTTGGAGACAAGGGGGGATAAATAGGGTACAAGACATAGTGGATTCAGCCGGTAATATCAGGAGACTGAACACTTTGGGGCTTGGAGAAGTAACATGGGTGGACACATTTGCATATAGTCAGGTTTCGCATTATATTGCAGGGATCCCTAAACAGTCTCTGGTTGCTGATGTGCCCAATAAGATAACTCAGCTCTATGAAACACCTACTGAAGAAGCTGCGTCAATATCGATGCTTCACAAAAGACTCCTACAGAATGAAGCACATAAAGAATTACACCACCTCACGCTGAAATGGTCGGGAGACTTCCAAAAAATGGTTACTCCGCAAATGCTGCTAAGCAGTATGAGGAAAATCCCTAAGAGAACCACTAGTTCGGAGCTGAGAGAGTGTCAGGGAAGGATGCTCGTCCAAGCATACACGTCTAAATTGAGGCTACACAGAATGGGAGGAGTAGACACCCCGGAATGTGACAAATGTGGGGGGGGGGGGGGGCAGTACGTTTTATCACGCTCTGTGGGAGTGCCAGGGAGTTCAGATCTTTTGGGCAACAATCTCTACCTTCCTAGGGTGCCTTGTGAACACACGCATCTCATTAAAACCGGACCAAGCGCTGTGGGGGGTGGATACTGTCGGGGGCTGGTGCAGTCCACCACAATATGCTGATTTATAAAGCATGCTTAATTGGGAAGACCAATTAAACAAGACCCCACCTCATTCTGGCAATGGCGAAATCGATTCCATGCATTATTGCTTATGGAACTGAGAGATGTACACTTAAAGTTTAAAAGGCAGAAAGAGTTCTATCTTATTTGGAAAAACTATATAAAGGTGCTAGCACCTCGAGCGCGTGGTATTATTCTTAATCAGCTGGGAGATACTCGCATTCCTATGGGATATAGAAGAGTTATTAAGGAAAGGTGACAGATTCCTGTACTTAAGGTAGGCTCATTCTGATGGGATGGGGGGCCGGGGGGGGGAGCTAGGGAGGGGGGCAGGGAATAGGGGGGGAAGGGGTTGAGTGGTTAAGCTTCAGCCTATGATTATACTTACGAGTTCGGCAGATAATATAAGGGGAGTATTGCAATCACTACAATTTTCAGAATCAGTTGATGTTGAGATGACAGACCACTTGCTCACACTGTTGTACGCCAAATAAAAATGGTGTAGGGATAAGACAAAAACTTGATGGCAACATATACTAATGGGCCTTCACTGAGAATGTACCGGATGGTTAAATGTATATATCAGCTCTTTTATGTAATTGTGTAAATGGAATTGCCATCAATAAAAATGTTGAACTATAAAAATCGGATGGGGAAGGGAGGAAAAAAATTGTTAAAAAGGTTGATGACGGTCTTTCACGTAAAAAGGTTGATGATGGTCTTTCACGTTCCTTTCTACTTTGAATGTTATGATGTTGGCATTTCTGTATATGCCGAATACTGGATGTATTTTACTTTGGTGTGTCATCAATAAAAATGTTGAAATATAACTCTGAACTCTTATTCACTTTGTTCAGAACCCTTATTTTATCATCCTCACTTGAATATTCCCTTATCTCTTGTTTGTTCTGTCTGTCCTAATTAGATTGTAAGCTCTGTCGAGCAGGGACTGTCCCTTCATATTCAAGTGTACAGCGCTGCGTACGTCTAGTAGCGCTTTAGAAATAAGTAGTTAGTTTAATACTTTAGCCGGTCTGTTACTGAAGATGATTCGTCCCTTCCTTGAAAGATGGACACCATCACTGCTCAGTAGCTCTTGGGAAAATTGTCCCATGGTCTAAGAAACCGAAGCACTAGTGTTGGAACCAGTAATTCAGCCACGCATTTAGGTCCAGAATGTGAGCTTCCCTCATTTGGCCTTTAACTTCACCAGGATGGTTTGGTGAGAATACTGCCCGTGCAGCTAGGTGCTTCACCATCTGAGTAGATCCATCTGGAATCCTCAGCAGCAATCACCTGCAGCAAAGTCTCCAAACTCCACATTGAACTCTCCAGTAAAGCACCAAGTTTCTGCCAGATGATTCATGTGGCTGCCGGAGGCTGGACTATGCGCTTGGCAAATTGCAAGGCCCTCAGTAGAAGAGGTGAAAATGTGTCTTTCTGTCATGCAGGACCCGTAGATGGGCTGGATAAAGCAGTGCAGGCTGTACCTTCTTAGCACAGAGCAGTTTACAAGCATCTCTGAATGCCTTGCGTTTTAACACTGCAGTGGAAAAGCTTCTTGTTTGTGTGTAAAGATGAGCATTTTGAAAATAACAGTCCGGGGACGTGGGTCTTGAGATCTTATCAGCCCCAGGTGATAAGCGTGCTCAATGCGCAGAGAGTCTGCTGCAAGCTGCAATTTTAGAGCCCTGGGGAGCCGTTCCTCCAGAAAATCTCGTAATTAAAATTGTTTAATTTTCTGGGAGCCCAACTATCCGGACATTACTCCAGCATGCCTGGTTCTCCAGGTCTTCCAGCTTGGCTTCTAGTTGGTCAAGTTTCTGCTGCATGGCATGTTGTCGTGTATCCTGTTGAAGCTTATCCTCCGCATAGGAGAGAGACTGTTGGTAAGTGGAGAGATCAGAACATATGTTTTCCAATTTACCATCCATTGCCTCAAGTTTGTCCGAGATTTTCTTTTACAGCTTAGTATCTACCGAAGATTCCAGCAGAAGTGAGACTTCCGCTGCAATCTCTGCAGCCCATGTGGAGCTGACCAATTTCGGGCTCAGAGTCCCCATCTGCCATCTAGGATTCTCCTGCACGGCTCCGGGCTCAGTCGTTTTTTGGCGGCTTGGACAGTGCTGGGGAGCAATCTTGGTTGTCTGCTTTCCAAAGACTCCAGCAAGTAGTATTGCAAGTTTGAAGTTGAAATAAAAACGCTGAGGTAGCACAAGTTTAGATTTTAAATGAGGGGGGTCTGGGAGTTCAGCTCAGCGACATTTATTTATTGCATTTGTATCCCACCTTTTCCCATCTATTTGTAGGTTCAAAGTGGCTTACAGAGTGTGGTTATGACATAATCATTTCGTGTTAACAGGTACATTTCTTATAGTTAGAATGTTGGTAAGAGAAGATAAGCATAGTCGTTTCATGATGACAAGTACCATTCTTGCTGTTTAAAGATTGGGTAGGGGAGGATAGGTGGGAAGTGTTAGGTAAGTTAGAGGTGAGCTGTGGTAATTGTGTGATTTGTTGAAGTAGTTTGTAGGCTATGTATTTTCCTTGTAGGCCTTTTGGAAGAGATGAGTTTTCAGAGATTTGCGGAAGTTAGTTAATTCGTCAATAGCTTTCAGGTCTGTAGGTAGATCATTCCACAGCTGCGTGCTCAAGTAGGAGAAGGTGGTGGCGTGTGTCAGTTTGTATTTCAGTCCTTTGCAGCTGGAGAAATGCAGATTGAGATATTTGCGGGATGATCTTACAGCGTTTCTGGGAGGCAGGTCCACAAGGTTTAGCATGTAGATTGGGGCGTCTGCGTGTATAATTTTGTGTACTATCGTGCAGATGTCAGACCTGATAGACTTACCACCCAGGAATGCTAAAAAATCATCCCGCACATTCCTCAGTCTTCACTTCCCCAACTGTAAAGGTCTAAAATACAAACTGACGCATGCGTCAACCTTTTCCTACTTGAGCACACAATTCTGGAACGCACTGCCGCGCAGCCTGAAAATGATCTATGAATTAACTAACTTCCGCAAACTACTGAAGACCCATCTCTTCAATAAGGCATACCACAAAGATCAACAAATGTGAACTCCTACACATATATTCAGAATTGTCTTATAATATTTGCTTGTTACACTACTATCATATTTCATCGTTATCATGTTACCAATATCCTTATGTAATACTAAATGTATATTCTCTTATATATTTCCACCTTTCATGATGTATTGTAAGCTACATTGAGCCTGCAAAGAGATAGGAAAATGTGGGATACAAATGCAATAAATAAATACATCTTGAACTCAACACGTTCTTTGAGTGGGAGCCAGTGGAGTTTCTCTCTTAAGGTTTTAGCACTTTCATATTTATTTTTTCCAAATATGAGTCTGGCGGCTGTATTCTGGGCTGTTTGGAGTTTTTTGATAGTTTGTTCTTTGCAGCCGGCGTATAGTGCATTACAGTAGTCCAAGTGACTTATTACCATTGACTGTACCAGGGTTCGGAAGATATGTCTTAGGAAGAAAGGTTTTATCTTTTGAGTTTCCACATTGAGTGGTACATTCCCTTCGTTGTATTCTTCACATGAGTATCAAGTGTGATACTGCTATCTAGCTCAGCATCATGTGATCTCCACGTTTGTGTTCAAAAAAATTTTTGGACAAGTTCCTGGAGGAAAAGTCCATGGTCTGTTATTGAGACAGACATGAGGAAGCAACAACTTGTCCTGGGATTTGTAGCACACAATTTAGGTTTCTGCCAGGTACTGGTACTTGTGGCCTAGCATGGCCACTGTTGGAAATCGGATACTGGGCTTGATGCATTGGTCTGACCCAGTACGGCTACTCTTTTATGTTTTTACAGTATTCTACAGTGTCAAATCTGGTAGTGTGATGGTATGGAGATTGCAAGTTTTCCAGGTTTTGTGGCAATGAGCATTTGAAAGACTCATGAATTCTGTACTGTACCAGAAAATTCTTAAGGAGAATGTCCAGTCTTTTGTCTGTGAGCAGGTTATACAGCAAGGCAAATCTATATCTGAATGGCTGAGGAGAAACAAAATTTAGTTTTATTTATTTATAGTACATTTCTACCCCACATTTTCCCACACATGCAGGCACAATGTGGCTTACATAGGATTAAGTAAAGTAACAATGCAGTAAGAGATATGGTAGGAGACAATTAGGCAAGGAAGGGGAAGGGGGCATAGCAGTATCAGGGATAAGTATCAGTATCAGGCCTACTCAGTCCTCTCTTGAACCCAAGTTGAGTTAACATAAGAATAGCCACACCTGTGTCTAGCCCATTATCTTGCTTCCTGCTGTGGCCAATTCAGTTCACAAGTACCTGGTAGAAACCAAATAGCAGCAACATTCCATGCTGCTAAACCTAGGGCAAGCAGTGTTTTCCCCATATCTATCTCAATAACTTGTTCAAACCTTTTTTAAACCATCAGGGAGGAGGGTGGGTGAGGGAGGGCGGGGGGGGGGGGAGGGGTAAGCAAGGAAGGCAATTTGGTTAATCTCTGTTTCCCGTGGCCCTTGCAGCCGTCATTGCCATACACTGCAAAGAAAGCAAACCTGTGAGGTGTGGAGGAGGGTGTTTGAGGGGGACTGTGGGCGGGGGGAGGGGGTGCAGCAGCGCCTCGGGAGGGGGGAGGGAGAGAGCAGCAGGTCCAGTAGCGATGGGGAGGGTGCGGAGAGAGAGGTTGTTTCTCATGCACGTCGTGATTCTCTGTGCATGAGTGTAAGTCCGTCGCACCCTCCGACGTTGAGTCTGTCTGCCTGCCTGTCTCTCTCCCAAAGCGGTTTGCTCCCTTTTTTGTACGGTTGTTTTGGGCGCCATTTGGGTTTCGTCGGCGCAGTGGCAGCTGATTGTCAGGCAGGAGGAGGAGTAGGGAAACAAGCTCTGCGTGTTTCCGTACTCCTCCCTTTCCATTGCGTTCCTTTCGTTCAGCGATCAGTTCACTGTAATTGTTCTGCCCTCGACATAACGTTTGACGCGAGGGCGTGGCAGTCTTCAGAACGTTGTGTTCAGAACGTTGAGGGTGAGTTGGGGTGGGTGTATGGGTTGAGCAGCAATTCGCTGAGTGTCATAGCCCTGCCCTCGACGTAGTCATGTTGTGACACGAGGGCGGGGCAGACAGTATTGGGGAAAAATTCCGATCTCTGCCACCTCAAAACGGAAGTTGCAGCTTCATTTAGAACGTTGGGGTTGTGAATTATGTGTGGAAGGGGCGTGGCTGAGGGCGGGTCTATGAGTGACAGTGAGTGGTGCTGACAGCCTAGCCTACCAACAGTGCAGGGCTTCAGTGTTTCCCTGCCACAAAGTGAGCTTCAGAATGTTTGAGGTGAGATTTATTTATATAGATGTCATGTTCCAAATCTTGTTGCATATTAGTCTGGTTTAATGTTAATTAGGTGGGGGGGCAGAAGTGTCTGTATTAGCCAATTATATTCCCATTTTTGGCTTTTAGTGTCCATGCAGCATGTTTTGTGTTAGACATGCTTTACAATAAAGAACTTTAAAATAAAAAAATTAAGATTTCTCCTTCTTGTTCTGGGAAGCTAAACGAATGGGAGGATTAATTTTCTGGAATTTAGCTCATGTTTCTGTAAATGCAGCAGTGGGTCATATTTTTAATATGAAATGTCTGTTCAAGAAAGTTGTTAGGAAGTATTGGGCTCATTTTATTTACATAGGTAGTGAATTCCATCTACTGCCAAGCACATTTATCACTTAATTTAGATTAAGCTGCTTTTCGTATTGCTGGTGGTTAGTAAAAATCTGAATGATCTCTTTTTATAGCTATCAAACTTGTTTTTATCTCCATATTCTATTTCAGACTGCAAGATTTTAAATGAGACATCAGGTGTTCATTTTATCTACACCAGAGAAGGCAGACCCAGTGGTGAGGCCTTTGTTGAATTGGAATCTGAAGATGATGTCAAAATAGCATTGAAGAAGGACAGAGAAACCATGGGACACAGATACGTTGAAGGTCTGCTTTATGGTTTTTGAAATCCTTATTGGTATTTAAGAATTTGTTTTTTGTTTAACTTAAATATTTTTATTTCCTTTTTTCTTTTGATTTTAGCTTCGAGCAACAAGTTTGAAAACTAGCTTTGAATAGTGTATCTTTATTAGAGATTGCAAGGTTGAATAATTTATGGAAAACACTGTAAGGAAAGGTTTGTACAAAAAGCACGAGTGGTCCAAAATGTTGAAATTTTGAATAGTACAATATAGACAATGAATACTAGTTTATTTGTTACCACCTTATCACTCTAACATATTTACCTTTCCTTGTCATCAACAGCAGATGAATCCATTAACTGATGGGTTGTATCCGCCTACCAGCAGGTAGAGAGAGAGAACACTGAAAGCACATGGTGTTCCAGGACGCCCAACCCCCTCTGCTTTCAGTATATTTCTATGTGGATGTTGCTTATCAGCTCCTGGATTTCTGCCTGGGGTGGCTCCTGTGCTTTGCCAGTAGAGCAGGGGGTGTTGTGGCTGGTGGTGCCCACTTTAAAGGCATACTTGGTTTTCCCTGTCCCTGCCTTACCCCATTCTCCCCTCCTCCCGGAGTTCCTCTGTGGCTGCCTGCCTCTAACTTTCCTCACAGTAAAAAAAAACAAAGAGGCTTTCTTCTGAGCTCTTGGTTCAGTGCAGTTGACCGCAGCTCATTTTAACTCGTTCTCCTGAAGTGAGAGTGGTGCCCAGCTTCTCCAGGGAGGTTCCCGCTGACAGCGCTCTGTGTGGGGTAAGTTTTGGCACGAAGGCGCCATTTTGTTTTCTGTATTTGATGGCTGCTGAAGGGGTTAAGCGCTGCTCCCACCGTGGGGAAACGCAGATCAGCAGCGGGGCTTTGCAGCTCATGCTGCCTAGATGCTAATGCTGGCACAAGCATGGTGGGCGGTGATTCTTCCCGCCTGCCGGAGTTGGCAGCGGCTGCCATCTTGGAGGCGCCGCATGACTCGACCCTCGCGGTTGCAGAGGGGTCTGAGTGCAGGGGGATGCCTTGTTTCGATGCTTCTATCACTTCCCCCAATGTGGGGGCGGAGGTACAGGGTGAGTTTTTCTCCCCTGAATTTGTGCGGCTGATGCATAAGGCTTTTATGTTAAAAAGAGCACTGCCTGAGGCTCCTGACAATTCCTGTCTGGGTTGCCTTCGGTTCTTTTTAGTCCATCGTTTGCTGGAGACTTTTTCTTCCCCCAAGCTTTTGGCTGACGCTAAGCGTAGATGAGTAAATACCCCGTCTGAGGGGGACTTTTCACTCTGTTCTCCCCTGTGGTCTAGTTTTGGGGAGTCTGAGCGGTCTGGCAGGCCCTCACGGACTGATGATCCAGATGAGGGTGGCTGCTTGCCACAGGAGTTGGATGACCCTAAAGCGGTTTGGATTTTCCACCGCGACGAGCTGCCAGCTCTCATTTCTGATGCCTTACAGGCCCTTTATATTGAAGATCCTGACGAGGGCGCTGCCTCTTCTATTAATCCTATGATGGGTAGCACTAAGAAGCCTTCTCGGACTTTTCCCGTGCTTGCTTCCATCCAAGAGCTTATTTCAGCTCAATGGTCTGACCCTGAGGGTCCCTTGAAGGTGGCCAGGGTTATGTGTCACCTTTACCCCCTGAGGGAAAGTCAGTTGACCCTCTTTGGTATGCCTAAAGTGAATGCTTTAGTCACGGCTGTGACTAAAAAGACTACTCTCCCGGTGGAGGGAGGGGTCGCTTTGAAAGATATGCAGGACCGGCGGCTGGAATCCGTGCTGAAGTGGGCCTTTCCTTACGGGCGACTATTTGCAGTTCCTATGCAGCCCAGGCCTGCCTTTCCTGGTTGCAGCAGGTGGTTGAGCACCCCGCCGATGGAGCAGGTTCCCTCGCTGAGGTCAGCCCGTGTATGGAGTCTGCCCTGTCTTTTTTTTGGCTGATGCCCTTTTTGATCTGGTCAGAGCTTTGGCTAAGCAGATGTCTGCGGCGGTTGCTGCCCGCCACCTTCTTTGGCTCTGGCATTGGGCGGCTGACATGGCTTCTAAACAAAGGCTGGTGAGGTTACCCTTTCGGGGCCTTCTTTTATTTTGGAGGATTTGGAGAGGATTATTATGGACCTAGGGGACTCTAAGTCCCAACGGTTGCCTGAGGATAGGCCAAGGCCTTCTTCCAAAAGTCCTTCTTTTCCCTCCTCTTCCAGGCCACGTTTTCACGAAGCTCGCAGGTATCGCCCGGGGCGCTCTGCAGGGTTTGATCAATGTACCCGTTTCCAGCAGAGGAACTACTTTTGTTCGGTCAAATGCGCGTCGTCGTCCGGGCAACGTCCAGGAGTTCAGGGGCGTCCTCCACAATGATGGGGTGCCGGTCAACTCGTCTGTTCCCGCAGTAGGGGGGTTGCCTCTCTCTCTTTTTTGAGGAGTGGACCAAGATTACTTCGAATCAGTGGGTCCTAGACCTGATCAGAGAAGGTTACCAGCTAGAATTTGCCGTCCCAGTAGGAGACACGTTTTTCGATTCCCGATGTGGCACTGCCGTCAAGCAGGTAGCAGTATACAAGACCTTGCAGGTGTTGCTGACGCTCGGAGCGGTGGTTCCCGTTCCTCCTGCCGAATGCGACTGCGGTTGCTACTCCATCTATTTTGTGGTGCCTCAAAAAGGCAGGTCGTTCAGACCTATCCTTGACTTACACAGAGTCAACGAGGCCTTGGGAGTGCGACACTTCCACATGGAAACCCTGCGCTCCATCATTTCGGCGGTACAACCAGGAGAGTTTCTCGCGTCTCTGGCCTCAAGGAAGCGTACTTCCATATTCCCATCTGGCTGCCGCATCAGCGGTTTCTCCGGTTTGCGGTATTGAGCCAACATTTCCAGTTTCTCGCCTTGCCTTTCAGCCTGGCGACTTCCCCTCGGACTTTTTCCAAGGGCATGGTGGTAGTGGCTGCCTTTCTCAGGCGAGAGGGTATAAGAATTCATCCTTATCTCGACGACTGGTTCATCAGAACGGATTCGGCAGACGAAAGCCGACTTGCCACGGCCAGAGTTGTTACAGTTCTTCAGACTCTGGGCTAGGTAGTCAATATGCGCAAAAGTCACTTGACCCCCTCTCAGTCTCTCGAGTATTTGGGGGTCTGGTTCGACACGGCTTCGGGGTTCGTTTTTCTTCCTGACAGCAGGCGGCTCAAGCTTCAGAATCAGGTCCGCCTGCTCCTGCGGATGCCTCGCCCTCGAGCTTGGGACTTTGTTCAGCTCCTGGGATCGATGACGGCCACCATAGAGGTGGTTCCCTGGGCGAGAGCTCACATGAGACCGCTGCAGTTTGCTCTGCTTCAGCAATGGTCTCCGATTTCCCAGGAATACCAACGCAGACTACGGTGGCTTCCTGCAGTTTTCCGACAGCAGGCTGCGGCAGGGGATGCTCTTTTTGGTGTGTGGTGATAACGGATGCCAGCCTTTTGGGCTGGGGAGCTCATTGCCGCGGACACTATGCTCAGGGTCTGTGATCCACCGCGGAAGCGGGATGGTCCATCAATCGCTTGGAACTGAGAGCTATATTTCAGGCTCATCTGGCCTTCCATAGGACGCTGAAGGGTCTTCCTGTCTGAGTTCTGTTGGACAACACGATAGCAGTGGCCTATATCAATCGCCAGGGCGGCACTCAGTGCAGGGCCCTGGCTGTGGAGGCGTCTCAGATCTGCGACTGGGCTGAGCGCCACCTAGAGCTGCTGTCCGTGGTTCACAAAGCCGGTCAGAGCAACGTGCAAGTCTATTTCCTCAGCAGACATCAAATCGACCTGGCGAAATGGGAACTGGCAGACAAAGTTTTTCTTCAGATTTGTGCCAAATGGGGGACTCCAGGCTTGGATCTGATGGCATCAAGTGTAAATGCCAACGTCCCTCGCTTTTTCAGCAGAAGGAGAGATCCTCGCTCGGTGGGGTTGGATGCTCTGGCTCAGCCTTGGCCCTCGGGCCTCCTCTATGTGTTCCCTCCTTTGCCTTTGATAGGGCGAGTTCTACTTCGGATTCATCTGCACGGAGGATTGGTGATTCTCGTTGCCCCAGATTGGCCAAGGTGTCCGTGGTACGCGGATCTCCGGCGGATGCTGGTGGACGCGCCTCTTCCTTTGCCTCAGGTTCCGAACTGTTAGTTCATGTTCTGGTGACTATGGAAGATCCTTGCCGCTTTGGTCTTAGGGCTTGGCTCTTGAGAGGGCGCAATTGAGGGACAAGGGCTATTCTAATAAGGTTATTGCCATGCTCTTGCAGGCTCGCACGCGGTATACCTCTGCGACTTATGCTCGGATCTGGCGCACTTTTGAGGCGTGATATACTCCAAAGGCTATCTTGCAGACTCTGGCGACAGTCTCGCTTTTGCTGGACTTTTTGCAGGGCGGGCTACAAAAAGGCCTGAAAGCTTCACAATGCTATGTTGACTGGCAGCATTGAATGCTGCCAGTCAACATAGCATTGTGAAGTTTGCTGAGTAAGCTTGGGAAGCACTTATGTAAGGTGGTTGTATGACTACTTTTAGGGGTTCACTTTGCTTTTTACCCCTATTAGTTTTTTTACCCCTGACGCAGCCTGAGGGCGAAACGTGGCCACGTCGGGTAACTTGTAATAAACCACTTCTTCTGTTACCCTCCTGTTCTATTTTTCTGTCTTTTTTGATCTGCTTTTTTTCTTTTGATTTGCCATTTCTGTGGCAGATCTTTGCCTTTTTTTTGTTTCTGTCTACAAAAAAAGGCCTGGCCTACAATTTCCTTTGAGTTCAAGTGGTAGCGTTGGCCTGCTTCCGGGGGAAAGTCTCCGGATTGTCCCTTGCTGCTCATCCGGATATTCTCCGTCCTCCTTTGTGGTCGCTTTGTCCGGCTTGGAACCTGGGGCTCGTGTTGAAGGCACTCCAGCAATCTCCATTTGAGCCTCTTAAACGGGCTTCTGAGAAGGATGTGACTCTTAAGACAGTTTTTTTTAGTGGCAATGACGTCTGCTAGAAGAGTGTCTGAGCTTCAGGCTCTTTCCTGTCGGGATCCTTTTCTGCAGTTCTCAGAATCTGGGGTAACTGTTCGTACGGTGCCTTCTTTTCTGCTTAAGGTGGTTTCAGCTTTTCACCTCAACCAGCCCATCTTTCTTTCTTTGTCCTCTAAGGAGTAGTTTCCGTACTTCTTTGGGAAATTGCGCCTTTTGGATGTCCGCAGGACTCTGTGGCAGTATCTGCAGATGTCAAATGAGTTTAGGAATTCTGATCATTTATTTGTTCTGTTGGCAGGTCCTCGACGGGGATTTCCAGCGTCCAAGGCCACTATAGCCTGATGGCTTAAGGAACTCATTTTTTCGGCTTATCTGCTTTCAGGGCGGTCGCCGCCTGAAGCGTTTAAAGCGCACTCTACGAGGGCAATGTCCTCTTCATGGGTGAAACGGGTGTTTTTTCTCTTCAGGATATCTGTCGTGCGGCTACCTGGGCTTCTCAACTCTCTTTCGTGAGGCATTACAGGCTGGATGTGGCAGCGCGGCAAGGTTTGCGCATTTTGGAGCGCAAGTGCTTGCTTGCGGAGTTGCCTGTTCCCACCCTACTTAGGGAGTGCTTTGGTACACCCATCAGTTAATGGATTCATCTGCTGTTGATGACAAGGAAGGGAAAATTAGGTTCTTACCTTCATGATTTTCTTTCCTTTAGTCACAGCAGATGAATTCATGATCCCTCCCTGACTGACTTTAGTTTTTGTACAGATGTTGCATATAGACGTTGTGCCTCATCAGGAGTACTTGAAGACAAGCAAAGAGTTTCTACATGCTGTTTTTTTTTTTTTAATCTTATGATTTCAAATTTACATTTGCATAACATAAATGATAGAAATTACGTGAAAAAAAAGGTGAAATTTAGACCAGAAATAAACCTATTAAATGTGCCCACAAAATTTTGGAAAGATACAAGGAAATAATAATAAAATAAGTTGTAAATGAAAACAATCTGTGAGGGAGTATGAAAAACGTCTGCTAGCGATTTCCAGCATTCAAACTGTGGGTGTACCCAGTCTAAGAACATCTCCTTGTTCACGTGCTAGAATAAATTCTTGCATTTTCCTTGGTTCAAAGAAAACATAATTAACAGCATTTAGAGAAACTAAGTATCTGCAGGAAAATTTTAAAAGAAAAGTCCCACCAAGAGCAAGAGTTCTAGCTTTCAAGTCCATAAATTGACGTCTCCTCTTTTGAGTTTCCTTAATCAGGTCAGGAAATAAACGTATTTTTGAACCAAGAAACTCTGACGAGATATATGTGAAATATAGACGAAGAATATTGTTTCTATCAGATTCAAAAGCGAATGTCGCAATGAGAGTAGTTTGCTCAGTGATTACATCCAGAGACGATTCTAGAAATTCAGTTAAATTTAATGATTCCTTCTGCTGGTGATTTAATAGCTATTGTAGATTGAGTTATATAATAAGCTTTTACTATTGGTGGTAATGCTTCTTTCGGAATAGCCAATATGTCCATAAAATATTTCTTCAGCATTTCCATAGGAGTAATTAATGGTGATTTAGGGAATTGAAGGAATCTCAAATTGTTCTTCCTAGACTGATTATCCAAATATTCAATCTTCTTTTCCATAATATTTCTATCTTGAATAAGTGTTCCTATAGAACTGTTCATCATGTAAATCAGATGTTCCATATCATCATGCTGATCAATCCATAGACTAGTGGGTTGTATCCATCTACCAGCAGGTGGAGATAGAGAGCAATCCTTTTGCCTCCCTATATGTGGTCATGTGCTGCCGGAAACTCCTCAGTATGTTCTCTATCTCAGCAGGTGGTGGTCACACACAGCAGCAGCTCTGGCTAGGTCTCCAAGCCTAATTTTTAGGTTTTGTTGAGTACCTGGGGTTGAGGGCTCTTCTTGAGCAAGTGCAAACCTGGTGGTCCCAGGTCCCTCCTTTTCTCCCCCCTCCCGCTGGCTCCGTAAAAAAAAAAAAAATTTTGGACGTCCTTTAAGGACGTTTATTTCAACGTTTATATCAGCGTTTATTGCAGCTGCTCACTGGGACACCGGTTCGTTGGAGCGAGGAGCAGGTAATTTTTACCTTTTGTAGCGGGCAGGGGATTCCCCATTCGGTCTCCACTTGGCTTATGGCGTTGGAGGGCGAGGGCGGGGATGCGGGGGTTTCAAAGCCTGAATCGCCTTTTGTGGGCATCAGTTTAGAGCCCGGTCAGTGTCCTCCGGTGCGGCGGTTTTTCCCGCCTTAAACGCCCATCCCCCGCTGCTCGCCCCCCCCCATTTTGGCCGGTCACTCTGCTTGGACGGCTTCTTCTTGGGCCGCCCTCTAGGTGGGAGACGTTAATGCTATGGTCGCCCTTGATTCGGGCGACGGCAAGAGAGCGGCAAAAGTTAAGCGCCGTTCTTCCCGCACGGCTCCTTCTCGGAGTTTCGCGCCGGATGCCATCTTGGATGCGCAGCATGTTTCTCCCCGCTCTTGCGAGCGCCGGTTGAGGGTGCGTCTAGGGCCGTGGCCCAGGCTGCAGAAGTGCACAGTCTGGGGGATTTCTCCCCTGAGTTCATTTTGCTGCTGCATTAGGCCTTTCTTATGCAAAACGCTGCCCCTGCTCCCCTGTCTGATAAAGGGATTGAGGCCTCCGGAAGCAGACGCCCTCGGGTGGATTTCCAGGCCCTAGAGGACTCTGTCTTCTCTGATGTAGATGAGGGCAGCGTATCTGAGTTCTCCCAACGGTCCTTTGGGGATTCCTTGCAGGAGACGGATTCCCGCTCGGATGGAGCGGATGACCTCTCTGCAGCGCGGATCTTTCGCTCAGAGGATTTGCCCAACCTGTTAGTGCAGGCCATGAGCATTTTAAAGATTTCCTCTCCCTCAGCCTCTGCTGGCTCTGCCATTATGCTGGGGACGAAGCGCCCGCCTAGAACCTTCCACGTGCATGAAGCCATGCACACCTTGATTTCGGCTTAATGGAATTTCCCAGAAGCGAGCCTTAAAGTGGCTAGGGCTATGTCCCGCCTCTATCCTCTGCCTGAAGGCAAACGGGAGGCCTTTCTTTGGCCTACTGTGGACTCCTTAATCACTGCGGTGACTAAGAAAAAGGCGTTGCCGGTGGAAGGTGGCACGGCCCTAAAGGACGCCCAAGACAGAAGATTGGAGGCGGCTTTAAAATCGTCCTTCGAGGCGGCTGCTTTAAGTTTGCAGGCCTCAGTTTGTGGCTCCTATGTGGCCAGGGCGTGCCTGACGATTGTGCAGCGGGCTTCCCCCTCAGATCCTTCCTTGAGGGCTGATTGGCCGGCCCTGGAATCGGGCTTGGCCTACTTGGCAGACTTGCTGTATGATGTCTTGAGAGCCTCGGCTAAAGGTATGGCTCAGACAGTCTCTGCTCGGCTTTGGCTGAAGCATTGGTCTGCTGACCACGCCTCTAAGTCTCGCCTGTCTAAGTTGCCTTTTAAAGGCAAGCTGCTCTTTGAGGTCGAGCTGGACAAGATTGTGACCGATCTCGGCACGTCCAAGGGCAAGAGGTTACCGGAGGTCAGGGCTCGGGCCAGTGGTGCCCGCCCCGGTTTCTCCAAAGGACGGTTTCAGGAAGCCCGTCGGTATTGCCCGGGCAAGTCGGGATCCTCTGCCCCCTCTTCCTTCAAGAGGAACTTCTCCCCCAAGCAGCATTCCTTTCGCAGAGACCGCCGTCCCGGAGGTGCGTCCTCCGGTCCTCCCCCAGGGTCTCGTACCCAATGACGGGGCCCTGGTCCATGGCCCAGAGCAGATTGGAGGACGCCTATCCTCGTTTCTGGGCGAGTGGACCAGGGTAACTTCAGACGCTTGGGTGCTGGAAGTCATCAGAGATGGCTACAAGCTAGAGTTCTGCCGACCCTTAAGAGACAGGTTTGTGCACTCTCCCTGCAAGTCTCCGGTCAAAGCTGTGGCAGTGCAGCAGACTTTGGACAATCTGATCCGCCTGGGTGCGGGCGTTCCGTTGCCAGAAGATCAGCTTGGCCAGGGACGTTACTCCATTTACTTTGTGGTACCAAAGAAAGGAGGTTCTGTGCAGCCTATCCTCGACCTCAAAGGGGACAGTCGGGCCTTGAAAGTTCGGCACTTCCGAATGGAGACTCTCCGCTCTGTTATAGTGGCAGTGAAGGCAGGGGAGGTCCTGGCATCCTTGGACATCAAGGAAGCTTACTTGCATATTCCCATCTGGCCTCCTCATCAACGCTTTCTGCGTTTTGCAGTTCTGGGCCGACACTTCCAGTTCAGAGCCCTCCCGTTCGGGTTGGCTACTGCTCTGCGGACCTTCTCCAAAGTAATGGTGGTCATCGCGGCCTTTCTACAAAAGGAAGGAGTACAAGTCCATCCTTATCTGGACGACTGGTTGATCCGAGCCCCCTCTTATGCAGAGTGCGGCAGAGCTGTAGACCGGGTGATTGCTCTTTTGAGCTCCCTGGGGTGGATCATCAACTGGGAGAAAAGCCAGCTGTGCCCGCCTCAGTCCCTGGAGTATCTGGGAGTTCGTTTCGACACCCAAGTGGGCAGAGTGTTCCTGCCAGACAATCGGATTGTCAAGCTTCAGGCTCAGGTGGACCAGTTCCTAGTAGACTCTCCTCTTCGGGCTTGGGACTATGTGCAGCTGTTGGGCTCTATGACGGCCACGATGGAAGTAGTGCCCTGGGCCATGGCCCATATGAGACCTCTACAGCACTCTCTGCTGCAGCGATGGACTCCAGTGTCGGAGGATTATGCTGTGCGCCTTCCCTTGGATCCAGCGGTGCGCAAGGCGCTGAGCTGGTGGCTGAGGACAGACAAGCTGTCCTCAGGAATGCCTCTTTTGACCCCGGAGTGGGTTGTCGTCACGACTGACGTCTCATTGACGGGCTGGGGAGCCCACTGCTTGGGAAGGACAGCGCAGGGGCTCTGGTCTCCTGCAGAGGCAAAGTGGTCTATCAACCTCCGGGAACTCAGCCATTCGGTTGGCGCTTTTGGAGTTTCTCCCGGTCTTGGCGCTGAAGCCAGTACGGGTCCTGTCGGACAATGCCACGACCGTGGCCTATGTCAATCGCCAGGGAGGTACCAAGAACGCCCCTCTAGCCAAGGAGGCCATGACTCTATGCCAGTGGGCGGAAGCGAACCTGGAACAGCTGTTGGCGGCCCACATTGCGGGAGTCATGAATGTCAAGGCGGACTTTCTCAGTCGCCATACCTTGGATCCCGGAGAGTGGCAGCTATCGGCTCAGGCGTTCTTGGACATCACGAAGCGCTGGGGCCAGCCGAGCATAGATGTAATGGCTTCATCGGCCAATTGCCAAGTGCCGCGCTTTTTCAGCAGAGGACAGGACCCTCGATCTCTGGGAGTAGATGCTCTTCTCCAACGGTGGCCGACGCGGGAGCTTCTCTATGTGTTCTCGCACTGGCCCATGTTGGGCAGGGTGCTAGACCGGGTGGCAAAGCATCCGGGTCGGATAATCCTGGTGGGTCCGGACTGGCCCAGACGTCCCTGGTATGCGGACTTGATCAGGCTCTCGGTGGACGGCCCTCTGCGGCTGCCAGCGGTGCGGGGCCTGTTGCATCAGGGTCCCGTGGTGATGGAGGATCCCTCCCCCTTTGGTCTTACGGCCTGGCTATTGAGCGGCAGCGTCTGAGGAAGAAGGGCTTCTCAGACAAGGTCATCGCCCCTATGCTGAGAGCGAGGAAGTGCTCTACTTCTATTGCTTACGCCAGGGTTTGGCGTACCTTTGCATTGTGGTGTGAGGCAGGCTCACTTTCTCCCTTCACTGCTCCAATTTCTTCAGTGTTGGCGTTCCTGCAAGAAGGTCTGGAGAAAGGCTTGTCGCTCAGTTCCCTTAAAGTCCAGGTAGCGGCTCTGGCTTGCTTCAGGGGTCGCCTGAAGGGTGCTTCCCTGGCCTCGCAGCCAGATGTGGTGTGCTTTCCCAAGGGAGTTAATCACCTACGCCCTCCTCTGCGCTCGGTGGTGCCTGCGTGGAATCTCAATCTAGTGCTAAGAGCCTTGCAGAAGCCGCCTTTTGAACCCTTGTCGAGGGCATCTCTGAAAGGCCTGACGTTGAAAGCAGTCTTTTTGGTGGCTATCACTTCAGCCAGACGAGTTTCCGAGCTCCAGGCGCTATCATGTCGGGAACCCTTCCTGCAGTTCACTGAGGCAGGAGTGTCTATTCACACGGTGCCTTCCTTCCTGCCGAAGATTGTTTCTCGTTTCCATGTGAATCAGCAGCTCTGCCTACCCTCCTTTCGCAGGGAGGACTACCCAGAGGAGTATTCTGCTCTCAAATATCTAGATGTGAGACGAGTCATCATCAGATACTTAGAAGTGACCAATGATTTCCGAAAGTCGGATCATCTGTTTGTGCTGTTTGCAGGTTCTCGTAAGGGTCTGCAGGCATCCAAGCCTACAGTGGCACGATGGGTCAAGGAATCCATTGCAGCGGCTTATGTGGCTGCGGGGAAGATGCCGCCTATCCAGCTGAAGGCTCACTCCACTAGAGCACAGGCGGCCTCGATGGCAGAGGCCGGGTCCGTCTCCTTGGAAGAGATTTGTAAGGCGGCAACTTGGGCATCAGCTCATACCTTCTCCCGTCATTACCGCTTGACTGTGGCTGCTCGGGCAGAGGCCCAGTTTGGAGCTTCAGTGTTGCGGTCAGGAATTTCTATGTCCCGCCCTGGGTGAGTACTGCTTCGGTACATCCCACTAGTCTATGGATTGATCAGCATGATGATATGGAAGGTAAAGTTATGTATCATACCTGATAATTTTCTTTCCATTAATCATAGCTGATCAATCCATAGCCCCTCCCAGATATCTGTACTGTTTATATTCTGGTTGCATTTCAGGTTCAAGTTTAGTCTTCAGTTCCTGTTCAGGAGGATCTTCGTGTTCAAGTTTTTTTTCCGATGGAATTCTTTTGGAGTTGAGACAATTTTGTGTTACAGTGAGCTGCTGCATTCCTCTTCCCTCCGTTTTACGGGGCTGGATTGAGACCTAAATTCTGCCGGCGCTCCCTCCCGCTTCGTGCGGCAGTAGGGTAACATTGTATCCCTCCCGCTTCGGCGGTGTTATGGTCCGCCAGCTCCTCCCGCGGTTGCGGTTGCAGGATAAGCCAGATCCCCCCCACATCGGCGGGTGTGGTGTCCCTCCCCCGCTCTGCGGGGATGAGCTGGATGGATTACCCTCCCCCACTTGTGTGGGGATGAGCTGGGTTGATTCCCCTCCTCCGTTTCGGCGGTGGTGAGCTGGGCAGAGTGTCCCTTTGTGGGTGTAATTCTCTAGGTGCTGAGTCCTGCGGATGGAGCTTTCATATCAACATACTGAGGAGTTTCCGGCAGCACATGACCACATATAGCAGTGATGGCGAACCTTTCAGAGACCGAGTGCCCAAACAGCAAACCAAAATCTAATTACTCATTGCGAAGTGCTGGTACTCGTTATGGGCGGGGTCACCACATATGACTCCACCCCATGATAGCCACACCCCCTTACACCAGCCTTGGCGCATATAAACAAACATCATTGAAAATATTATATTAGTATAGGAGAAAAAAATAACATGATTTTCTTTCATTATAAATCATTTCTGTAAGTTATTACAGCTCCAGTGTACCCAGTGCAAAATAAGACAGCAGATGTAAATTCTCAAATTGGACATATTCCAAACACTAAAATGAAAATAAAATGATTTTTTTCTACCTTTGTTGTCTGGTGATTTTGTTTTTCTATCCATATTGGTCCTAGTCGCTGAGTCTGCTGTCATCTGTTCTCTTAACTCTGTTTCCAGGGCTTCCTTACTGCCTCCTTTCTTCTTCATTTCTTGCCCTCCATCCATGTCCAGCAACCCTCCTCTCCCCTCCAGCCACAAATGTCCAGCCACCCTCCCCTCCAGCCACCCTCCTCTCCCCCTGCCCTTCCAGCGGCAGGCCTCCCTCCCACCCAGCACCAGGCCACCCAGCATCAAGCCTCCCTCCCTTTCACCCACCCAGCAGAGAGGCCATGCACCCACCCAGCACTCCCACCCAAGCACCAGGCCTACCACCCAGGCCTCCCTCCCTCCCACCCAAGCACCAGGCCTCCCACCCAGGCCTCCCTCCCTCCCACCCAAGCACCAGGCTTCCCACCCAGGCCTCCCTCCCTCCCACCCAGCACCAGGCCATCCACCCACCCAGCACTCCCACCCAAGCACCAGAACACCCACCCAAGCACCAGGCAGGCCTCTCCCACCCACCCAAGCACCAGGCAGGCCTTTCTCCCTCCCACCCAAGCACCAGGCCATGCACCCACCCAGCCTCCCACCCAGGCCTCCCTCCCTCCCACCCAAGCACCAGGCCTCCCACCCAGGCCTCCCTCCCTCCCACCCAGCACCAGGCCATCCACCCACCCAGCACTCCCACCCAAGCACCAGAACACCCACCCAAGCACCAGGCAGGCCTCTCCCACCCACCCAAGCACCAGGCAGGCCTTTCTCCCTCCCACCCAAGCACCAGGCCATGCACCCACCCAGCACTCCCACCCAAGCACCAGGCCTCCCACCCAAGCCTCCCTCCCTCCCTCCCACCCAGCACCAGGCCATGCACTCACCCAGCACTCCCACCCAAGCCTCCCTCCCTCCCACCCAAGCACCAGGCCTCCCACCCACCCAAGCAGCAGCAGTAAGCAAGCAAGCAGGCAGGCCTCCCACCCACCACTCCCACCCAAGCACCAGGCCTTGCTCCCTCCCTCCCACCCAGCGTGCACCAGGGCACCCTCCCACCCACCCGGCGTCAAGCATTCCTCCCTCTCACCCGGCACCAGCCCGCCATCCCTCCCTTCCTCCGAACCCCAAGAAATTTAAAAGTCTTCCCTTGTCCGAGTAGGCGGCGTCAGCATCAGCAGTAGCAGCGAAAAGCGTGCTGCTGGTTTGGCGCGTCTTCAGCCTTCCGTCTCTCAAGCTGTCTGGTCCCGCCCTAACAGGAAATGAGGGTGGGACCAGAGAGCTTGAGAGATGGAAGGCTGAAGATGCGACGAACCAGCAGCATGCTTTTCGCTGCTACTGCTGATGCTGACGCCGCCTACTCGAACAAGGGAAGACTTTTAAATTTCTTCGGGTTCGGAGGGAGGTATGGAGGCCGGGTGGGCTGGTGCCGGGTGGTAGGGAGGAATGCTTGACACCGGGTGGGTGGGAGGGCTAAGTTTCGGGTGAGGCGATCGGCGGCGCGTGTGCCAACAGAGAGGGCTCCGCGTGCCCTCTCTGGCACGCGTGCCATAGGTTCGCCATCACTGACATATAGGGAGGCAAAAGGATTGCTCTCTATCTCCACCTGCTGGTAGATGGACACAACCCACTAGTCTATGGATTGATCAGCTATGATTAATGGAAAGAAAATTATCAGGTATGATACATAATTTTACCTTTTCTCACACGATTGAACTTTCTCATTCAAAGAAGTATTTGATTGCTTCAGGTCAGACAGTTCTTGTTTAAAGCAAGTATTTACCTGAAGAAGCGAGGTGCTCAAGGTCTGGATAGCGTCCCACAGCGCTTTGAGCGTTACTACCGCTGGCCTTTGTTTCACCTCGAGGCCCATAGGAACAGCTCCCAGTGTTGGTGAGGGCAGGTGCGCATCCGTGCCTACTGCCCCCATTGATGGTATCTCCACTGGGGTAGAGAAATCAGCGGGTCCTCTCACTGCCACCAGTGTAGACAAACCAACTTCGGGTGAGTCAAACCGCGACTCCACTGCTGTCATCATTCTGTT
Organism: Microcaecilia unicolor; assembly: GCF_901765095.1. NCBI lineage: Eukaryota > Metazoa > Chordata > Amphibia > Gymnophiona > Siphonopidae > Microcaecilia > Microcaecilia unicolor. The sequence goes on along the minus strand of NC_044038.1, from coordinate 121,483,678 downwards.
ACCCGGCCTTGGGGGTGGTAATTGAAGAGGCGGACTTAACGAAGCCGCTTCAATGCTGGGGTCCTCCCCGATATGGGAGGCACCGGTCAAAGCAGGCGTTTGCATAATCGGCGTCGAGATTCCAAATACCTCAAGCGTTGCTTGCCTAAGAGCGGGATTTCCTCCCAGGTTGAGAGAGGCTCTAACCCCGGATTTCCCTTTCCTTTTCCCCATCAAAAGAGGATGAAAAGGAAAATATTCTTAGCAGTTTCGATGAAGACGTCGGGAGTTCTCTGCACACGTCTCCTCACATAGACGCCATCTTGCCGACTTCCCCCTACATGCTGTTTTTATTGCAGGAGGTTGATAACATCCCTCCTTTGTTTCGTTATTGCCCCGGTCCTGGGGCGTTTGTTCTCTGTGAGGAAAGTTTGTTATATTGCCTTTTTTATTCACTCTGCTTTGGAAATTTCATATACTAAAGGCAGAGGGGTTGGGCGTCCTGGAACACCATGTTCTTTCAGTGTTCTCTTATCGCCACCTGCTGGTAAGCGGATACAACCCATCAGTTAATGGATTCATCTGCTGTGACTAAAGGAAAGAAAATTATCAAGGTAAGAACCTAATTTTCCCATTCTTTCATGAGTCCCATCACGTTTTCCGTGGCTTGTACATCTTGACAGTATAATTCTGATCTAACCTACAGGCAGTTTTTGATTGGCCTTCAGAAGCTATAGCCTTACTTTTGGGCAAAATATTCCAGTAAATTTATTTCCTTGACCTGACCGGTCCAGAACCTGTGGTTTTGTTCCCGTCAACCAGCAGATGGAGACAAAGGCTTGTATGATCTGTTCAGTTTGGGCACAGTGCAGCTACAGTCTACCACACCTTTGAACTAGATTTAGCCACGCTCGGACCACCTTTGGATAGTTCCAGGCCCTAGCTGAACATGCTAAGTGCTATACCCAATGTGGGGCACAGTGAGGAGTCTGTTCATTTTGCCTTAGTGATTCTGTACCTGCTGTGGATAGTAGCCCATCCACCAGAAAGAGCCTTTCAAGTGAAAGAAGGCTTCCCATGCTTTGGCAGCAGGGCAGACTAAGGTGGCAGCCATTTTTCCTCAGGCAGCTCAAACTTACAGTATGGCAACACTTATGTTCTTAACTGAGCTTGCTGACAATGTCTTGTGTAAGTTAGTAATCCATCACTAGTTATTCTCCAAAATGGAGAAGGTTATCCCCACAAGGGTGAGTGTAGGGGGAGGGTCATTTTCCTATTTCCCCCTTCTCTTACAAGATCCACAATGAATATGCATGATTATTGTCTTGCAATACAGTGCCTTTTTGGTAGGCAAATCTTTCATGAATATTTATTGTGACTGGCTGGGGTTTCTCCATGACAGGTTTGGGAACTCCTTCATGATTAGACTTTTGAAGCAAGTTTAGTTTCTTCTCGTATTTTTGCAATGGTTGATTTTCTGCTGTTCCACATGTGCATTCATTTCAAATTGTAGTTTTTCCATTGCTAATAACCTGTAGCCGCATGGTGCCCAAGTAGGGCATGTTATACTAGCCATCTATCTGCTGGTCGATAGACACAAGTTTGTAGCTACTGGACTGCTTTGGTAGGATTGAAGGAGAGAAAATTTTTCTCCGAGGACAAGCAGGCTGTTTGTTCTCACGACTGGGTGACGTCCACGGCAGCCCCCTCCAACTGGAAGAGTTTAAGAGCAAACTGAAAAACGTCTTGCGGGAGGTCCCGCGTGCAGGGCACACCCACCTTGCATGCGCGGCTGTCTTCCCGCCTGTGCGCTCCCGCTCAGTTTTTCGTTTTCCGCGTTTGGAGAGAGACTGCGTTGCGTCCGTCTCCTCTCAGCCCTCGGAAACCGATTTTAGCGATTTTATCGCTTTTTTCTTTGTTTCGTGGCGCCATTTGCTCTTTCTTTTCGTCTTCCTTAAAAGTAAAAAAAAAACAAAACAAAACCCCTGTTCCCCGTAGTTTTTAGGTTTTGGCTGCCTTAAGTTTTCTTTCGCCGCCGTCGCTGCATGTCCGCATTTTCCCTTTTTTATGGCTTTTTTCACCGCCACCATCGACTTTGACCTCGCCGCGGCGATTTTTCTGTCGATGACATCGAGGGTTCCCAGCAGCTTCAAAAAGTGTGGTCATTGCGGCAGGGCAATCTTGCTTTCCGACACCCACGCTCGGTGCCTTCAGTGCCTCGGGCCTGAGCATAATCCCAAAGTGTGTAAATTGTGTCTTGGCTTAAAAAAGCGGACACAGGTAACGAGACAAGCTCAGCGGGATCATCTTTTTGGAGCTGGGCCTGGCTCTTCCGCGTCCACGTCGACAGCTTCGGCACCGGAGGCGTCGACTTCGGCACCGGATATGGCATCGACCTCAGGAGAAGCAGGTACCACAGGCCCGAAGACCACCTCTCGCTGGGAGCAGTGAGCAGTCGAGTGGGCCTCTACCTGCCTCGACAGTTCCTGCTGTGCAGGCCCATCGGGACCGACCCTTTTCGGACCCGATCCCGAGCAGGCGTATGGATTCCACGTCCTCGTCGGTACTGTGGTGCGCCGATGACGTGCATCGCAACAAGCAACCTAAGCATCGTCATCGGTCACCCCCTTCTCATGGTACCAGGAGCTCCAGGGCGTCGAGGGACTCGGCCCCCGAGAAGCGTCGACGCTGGGAGGACCGCTCCCCCTCCATCCAGGACGTGTCGTTGCGTCGGTCGTCGGGCAGTCCGGTACCGCCTCCTGGCCTCGTGCAGATTCTATCTCTGACTTCTGCACCGGCCCCTCAGCTTTTCCCGACAGAGACCCTGGATGAGCACCTCCGGTCCATTCTTCCAGGTATCCTGGAAGGGATGATGCACCAGTCTCTCCCGGTGCAGGGGGTGCTTGCGCTCTCGGCACCGTCGATTGAAGCGCTGGTTGGCTCTGGCCCTGTGATGCGGTCGTCGACACCGGTACCGCTTGCGGCATCGGTGTCGGCCGCCACTCAGGTGGACTCGACATCGATGGAGGGAGCTTCGTCCTCCCCGGTGCGGGAATCCACCTCTCGATGTCATCGAGGACTGGGATCCTCTGAGTCGAGACGGGCCCAGTTTCGGACTGAAGTCAGGGAGCTCATGTCCGACACCGAGGAGGAGGCCTCGTGGGGGGGGGGGGGGGGGGGAGGAGGAGGACCCTAGGTATTTCTCTTCCGAGGAGTCCTGCGGTCTTCCCTCTGACCCCACTCCTTCACCAGAAAGGAAGCTTTCGCCACCGGAGAGCCTTTCCTTTGCCTCCTTTGTTAGGGATATATCTGTGAGCATTCCCTTCCCCTTGCTTACTGTGGATGAGCTCAGTCCTCGACTATCCATCACCACCAAGAGAGTCTTCCACTGTACCGTTGCACAGTGTCCTAAAGGAGACACTGCTTCAGAACTGGCTGAAGCCCTTATCTAACTCCACCATCCCCAAGAAAGCCGAGTCCCAGTATAGGATCCACAGCGAACCGGAGTTGATGAGGACTCAGTTGCCACACGATTCTGCGGTGGTGGATTCTGCTCTCAAGAGAGCCAAGAGTTCGAGGGATACCGCCTCGGCGCCCCCGGGGAGCGAGTCTTGCACTCTGGACTCTTTTGGGAGGAAGCCTATCATTCCTCCATGCTCGTGACCAAGATCCAGTCTTACCAGCTCTACATGCGGAACAATGTGCGGCAACTGGCGGACCTGGTTGACAAGCTTCCTCTGGAGCAGTCCAGGCCTTTTCAGGAGGTGGTCAGGCAGCTGAAGACGTGTCATAAATTCCTGTCCAGGGGTATTTATGACAATTGTGATGTTGCATCCAGATCTGCTGCCCAAGGTATAGTGATGCGTAGACTTTCATGGCTGTGCGCCTCTGACCTGGACAATCGGCCCCAGCAGCGGCTGGCAGATGTTCTTTGCCGGGGGGATAACCTCTTTGGTGAGAAAGTCGAGCAATTGGTCGAACAGCTTCACCAGCGGGAAACCGCCCTCGTCAACCTCTCCCACCGGGCGCCTTCAGCATCTACCTCATCAGGTAGACGGTTTTTCAGGGGGAAAAAAGACTGCGTCTTACGCTTACCCTAAGCGTAGGTACAGTCCTCCTTCCCGACAGTCTGCCCAGGCTCAACCCCAGTGCGCTTGTTCGAGTCAACAACGTGCGAACAAGCAGGCCCCTGTGGCTCCCCAGCAAAAGCAGGGGATGGGCTTTTGACTGGAGCCTGGAGAGTATGGCCACCGTAAAAGTGCCCGTGCCAGACGATCTGCCGGTCGGGGAGAGGTAAAAATTTTTTCACAAAGGTGGCCTCTCATAACCTCTGACCAGTGGGTTCTCCAAATAGTGTGGTGCGGGTAAGCCCTCAATTTGATCTCCACTCCGCCAGATTGTCCACCGGGAGCTCAGTCTTTCAGCTCCCACCACAGGCAGGTACTTGCAGAGGAACTCTCCGCCCTTCTCAGCGCCAATGCGGTCGAGTCCGTACCACCTGGGCAAGAAGGGCTGGGATTCTATTCCAGGTACTTCCTTGTGGAAAAGAAGACAGGGGGGATGCTAGACCTGAGGGACCTGGTCCGAGAAAAGTTCAGGATGCTTTCCCTGGGCACCCTTCTTCCCCTGTTTCAGAAAAACTGGCTATGCTCCCTGGATTTAAAGGATGCTTATACTCACATCCCGATACTGCCAGCTCACAGACAGTATCTGCGATTCCGTCTGGGAACACAGCACTTTCAGTATTGTGTGCTGCCCTTTGGGCTCGCCTCTGCGCCACGGGTGTTGACAAAATGCCTCGTGGTGGTTGCGGCGTTGCTGCGCAAGCTGGGGTTGCATGTGTACCCTTATCTCGACGATTGGCTAGTGAAGAGCACCTCGGAGGCAGGAGCTCTACAGTCAATGCAGATGACTATTCAACTCCTGGAGCTATTAGGGTTTGTTCTAAATTATCCAAAGTCCCATCTTCTTCCAGTTCAACAACTAGAATTCATAGGAGCTCTACTGGACTCACGGGCGGCTCATGCCTACCTCCCCGAGGTGAGGGCAGACAATCTTTTGTCCCTCGTTTCTTGGGTCAGAGCGTCTCAGCAGATCACAGCTCGGCAGATGTTGAGATTGCTGGGCCATATGGCCTCCACAGTTCATGTGACTCCCATGGCCCGCCTTCACATGAGATCAGCTCAATGGACCCCAGCTTCCCAGTGATGTCAAGCTTCGGGGAATCTAAAGGATGTTATCTAGTTGTACACAGTGTTTCTCAATTCCCTCTATTGGTGGACAATTTGATCCAATTTGACCTTGGGACGTCCCTTTCAAATTCCTCAGCCACAAAAGGTGCTGATGACAGATGCGTCTCTTCTGGGGTGGGGAGCTCATGTCGATGGGCTCCACACTCAAGGAGTTTGGTCCCTCCAGGAAACCAGTCTTCAGATCAACCTCCTGGAGTTGAGAGCGGTCTGCAACATGCTAAAGGCTTTCAGAGATCAGCTGTCCAATCAAATTATTCAAATTCAGACAATCAGGTTGCCATGTACTACATCAACAAGCAGGGAGGCACTGGATCTCGCCCCCTGTGTCAGGAAGCCGTTCAGATGTGGCTTTGGGCTCGCCGGCACAGCATGTTTCACCAAGCCATCTATCTGTCAGGTGTAAACAACAGTCTGGCCGACAGGTTAAACAAGATAATGCAACCTCACGAGTGGTCTCTCAACTCCAAAGTGGTACGTCAGATCTTCCAAGCGTGGGGCACCCCCTTGGTGGATCTCTTCGCCACTCGACTCAATCACAAGGTCCCTCAGTTCTGTTCCAGGCTTCAGGCCCACGGCAGACTAGCGTTGGATGCCTGTCTCCTACATTGGGGCAAGGGCCTCCTGTATGCATATCCTCCCATACCTTTGGTGGGGAAGACTGCTGAAACTCAAGCAGGATCGTGGAAGCATGATTCTGATCGCTCCCTTCTGGCCGCGTCAGATTTGGTTCCCACTTCTTCTGGAGTTGTCCTCCGAAGAACCGTGGCGATTGGAGTGTTTTCCAACCCTCATTACTCAGAATGAGGGGGCGCTTCTGCATCCCAACCTCCGGTCCCTGGGTCTCACGGCCTGGATGTTGAGAGCGTAGACTTTGTCTCCTTGGGTCTTTCGGAGGGTGTCTCCCGAGTCTTGCTTGCTTCCAGGAAAGATTCCACTAAAAAGAGTTACTCTTTTAAATGGAGGAGGTTTGCTGTCTGGTGTGACAGCAAGGCCCTAGATCCTCGCTCTTGTCCTACACAGATCCTGCTTGAATATCTTCTGCACTTGTGCGAGTCTGGTCTTAAGACCAACTCCGTAAGAGTTCATCTTAGTGCAATTAGTGCTTATCATTATCGTGTGGAGGGTAAGCCTATCTCTGGTCAGCCTTTGGTCGTTCGCTTTGAGAGGTTTGCTTTTGTCAAAGCCCCCTGTCAAACCTCCTACTGTCATGGGATCTCATCGTCGTTCTCACCCAGCTGATGAAACCTCCTGTTGAGCCACTGAATTCCTGCCATCTGAAGTACATGACCTGGAAGGTAATTTTCTTGGTGGCTGTTACTTCAGCTCGTAGAGTCAGTGAGCTCCAAGCCTTGGTAGCTCATGCTCCCTATACCAAATTTCATCATAACAGAGTAGTCCTCCTCATGCACCCTATGTTCTTGCCGAAGGTGGTGTCGGAGTTCCATCTGAACCTGTCAATTGTCTTGCCAACATTTTTTCCCCGTCCTCATACCCGCCCTGCTGAACGTCAGTTGCACACATTGGACTGGAAGAGAGCATTGGCCTTTACCTGGACTGGACAAGCCCCCACAGATAGTCCGCCCAAATGTTTGTTTCTTTTGACCCCAACAGGAAGGGAGTTGCTGTCGGGAAACATACTATCTCCAATTGGCTAGCAGATTGCATTTCCTTCACTTATGCCCAGGCTGGGCTGGCTCTTGAGGGTCTTGTCACGGCTCATAGTGTTAAGAGCCATGGCGGCGTCAGTGGCCCACTTGAAGTCCGCCACTATTGAAGAGGTTTGCAAGGCTGCGACGTGGTCATCAGTCCACAAATTCACATCTCATTACTGCCTCCAGCAGGATACCCGACGCGACAGTCGGTTTGGGCAGTCGGTGCTGCAGAATCTGTTCGGGGTTTAGAATCCAACTCCACCCCCCTAGGCCCAGTTTTTATTCTGTTCAGGCTGCACTCTGTGTTGTTCTTCGTAGGTCAATTTTTGTTATGTCCTCGCCGTTGCGAGGCCCAATTGACCCTCTTTGTTGTTTTGAGTGAGCCTGGTAGCTAGGGATACCCCAGTCGTGAGAGCAATCAGCTTGCTTGTCCTCGGAAAAAGCGAAAGATACATACCTGTAGCAGGTATTCTCCGAGGACAGCAGGCTGATTGTTCTCACCTACCCTCCCTCCTCCCCTTGGAGTTGTAATTTCTTTTCTTTGCTACTGTATTTTAACGGAGCGGGAGCGCACGGGCGCGCATGCACGGTGGGCGTGCCCCGTGCGCGGGACGTTTTTCAGTTTGCTCTGAAACTCTTCCGGTTGGAGGGGGCTGCCGTGGACGTCACCCAGTCGTGAGAACAATCAGCCTGCTGTCCTCAGAGAATACCTGCTACAGGTATGTATCTTTCGCTATCAGGTAAGACAGAACTAATGTCTTGGCATGGTGGGGCGGGGACAGGGCAATGTATTTAAAGGTGCATTTAAAAGTTTTAATGTACTGTGTACAAATGCCCCTAATGTGTTGGCATATGAGCCACAATCTCACCACCTTAAATATTTGTAAATGTTACCTCAGCACGTATGAAACAGATACATGGCATTCTAATCTCATTAGTGAAGTTTACACCAGTGGGCCTTAGAAGCTACATTTTAAACATCCACTCCTTAGCATCCCTTTGGACTGGCCCAGCAAGTGGCTGACGGGTTGTGCACTCCTTCGAGCAGGTGGAGATTGAGAATTCTGACTCGTCTGAGAGAGCCAACAAGAGCCCTAGCTAAGTTGAGAAGATACCAGTATTCTCAGTCTGCAGCAGGTGGAAGGTGGTGAGCCCTGTCAGTCTCTCTTCTTTCTACATTGTTCTCTTAGTTTGTTCTCTGTTTCTGGTTTAAAAGAAAGAAAGGAACCCCCCCCCCCCCCCCCCCCATGTCTCTGTGCACCTTTTGCTCTGTTGCTGGGAACCTAGATTAGAGGCAGAGTTCCGAGGGGGCTCCTTGTTGCCTTGGGGGTTTCGCACCCAGAGGGCCGGGTCCCTCCACCCAAGTCCTCCCTGCACTTTGCTCACTGTGGGTTTGTTAGTGCCTCAGACTCTTTGAGGGAAGAGTTTCAGAGCATAGGAGAGGCATCCGTGTTTTCTCTGTGTTAAAAAAAAAAAAAAAAAAAAGCAGTCAAAAGCCCTTAAAGATAAGGGCGGCAGACAGGCAGAGTGGCTCTCCTCTCTATTTCTAGCTTTCACTGGTTCTAGGCTCCTTTCTGCAGTTCGCTAGTGGCGTTTAAAAAAAAAAAAAGCGGGGAGTACAAGCTGTGTCGCAGCTATCCTGCTGGCGTGGCAGAGAAGCTTTGGCTCTGTGGGGATGAGCGGGCTTTGTAAGTTTTGCACCATGATAGAGGGAGTGTTGGGTCCAGGCCCCTCTACCGCGGTTTTAAGTTCCTCCGGGGGGTTGACTCGGTGATACACAGTGAGGTGCCTGTGGTTCTTGTTTTGGCAGGAACCGCCGCCATTTTGTCAATGATCTGTCTCCTGCGCCCCTCCTCCTGGGCAGGCTCAAACTGGAGGGCTTTCTCTTCTGCCTGCCAGCTCTGAGGGAGGATTTCCCCTGGAGTATGTTATGCAACTGTACAAAGCCTTTTTGTTGCATGAGTCGAATCCCCATTCCACTTCTGCAGAAAACCTTGGATAAGGTCAGGTTGTGGCATCAAAAAGGCCTAGAAGGTCCTGGAATCTGGACAAAGGTTTGGATTCAGACCCAGAGCACGACATGCCCTGCCTTACAGACCAGGAATCTTCTCAAGGGTAATGCCTTAGGGGAAGACTTGGGTCATTTAAGTTCTGAGATGGATTCCCTTATCCCTCTGGAGGCTCCTTCTGTGCTTAGGATTTTTCACAAGGAAGATCTTCAGTAATTAATTTCCTTGGTATCTTCCACTTTACGTTTCAAAGAGGAAGAACCTTCAGCTTCGGTGCCTTGCAAGGTGGACTGCCGCTTAAAAGGAGTCTGCAAGCCAGGGAGCACTTTTCCCATGCATCAGGATATCGTAGATGTAATTCAGGCTCAGTGGGAGGCCCCGGACTCAGTGTTCAGACCTGCCAAATTAATGGTCCATCTTTATCCAGTCCTGGAAGCTGACATTCTTTTAACGCCTCCTGTAGTAGATGGTAGTTTCGGCATTCATGAAACGCAATACAGTGCCTGTAGATGGGGGTGATTACGGATGTGCAAGATGGCGGCTGGAAGCGTTACTCAAAAGTAGTTTTGATGTTTTGGCCTTAGCAGTGCAAGTTGCCATTTGTGGGTCCTTGGTAACTAGAGCTTGCTTTCGGGGTCTGAGAAGGTGCTTGACAGGCTTTTGGATGACTTGTCTTTTATAGACTCGGAGGTGGCTAAGCTGGAGATGGGTTCAGCTTTTTTAGCAGACGTCCTCTACAATCTGTTGCGAGCGTTGGCTAAGTCTATGGCTTTGGCAGTGGCCGACAGGCAATCTCTTTGGCTGAGAGGTTGGTTGGCGGATGCCGCTTCTAAGTCTAAGCTCAGCAAGTTTCTTTTCCAAGGGTTTGTTATTCGGTGAGGATTTAGAAAAGTTGTTTGCAGTGTATGGGGAAACTAAGGTCCCAAGACTCCTGGAAGACTGTCCTAATAAGTCGAGTTGTGGTCTGTTCTCGGGTAGGAGTCAAGGACGTTACTTCCAATGCTTCTGGTCGGGCAAGGCAGCTCCGGCACAACAGTCGCGCTTCTTCAAAAGAAATCAGTCCTTTCATTGGGCTTGTAGAGGAGGCAAGGATTCAGGAGTCTCTTTCCAGTCTCCCATCCCTCTCAATGAGGGTGTTGGGGCCCAGCCTCTGGTTCCTGTGGGAGCCCAGATTACCTCCGATCAATGGGTCTTAGAGGTTATTCGAGAAGGGTACGCCTTAGAGTTTGGGCCCCCCTCGTCAGACGCATTTCTGGAGTCATCTTGCTGATCCCACTCCAAGGCAGCCATTGTCAAGGGTACTCTGGGAAGGCTTCTCAGACTCCAAGCCGTTTGTCCCGTTCCTGCAGCAGAACTCACAGGGGCGGTATTCCATTAATTTTGTCGTACTCAAGAAGGAAGGTTCATTCTGAACGATTCTGGATCTCAAAGCAGTCAGTTGGGCTCTCAAATTCTTTTCCTTTCGTATGGAGACCCTCTGGTGATTGTAGCAGTCAGGCCTAGAGAGTTCTTGACTGCTCTAGATCTGACAGAAGCTTATCTTCATATCCCGATCTGTCCGTTACACCAGCGTTTTCTGCACTTTGCCATTCTCGGGCAGCATTTCCAATTTCAGGCTTTGCCATTTGGCCTAGGAACGGCTCCCCAAACCTTTACCAAAGTGATGGTGGTAGTGGTGGTGGCTCTCAGGGATTTTGGTTCACCCTTACCTGGATGACTGGCTCATCAGAGCCAAGTCTTTCCGGGAGAGTCTCCAGGTTACAGAGGGTTGTTCAGTTTCTCCAATCTCTCGGTTGGGTAGTCAACTTCCAGAAGTCGTTGGCAGCCCTCACAGTCCCTGGGTTACCTGGGGATTCGCTTTGACATTCAGATGTTGGGTATTCCTTACAGAGGCTCAGGTTATCAAGTAGCAGCCGCTTGTTTGCCAGTCTTTTTGACCGTCAGCGAGAGGCTATCTTCAGGTCCTAGGGTCCATGGCGGCTACGATAGAGGCGGTGCCCTGGACCAGGACCCATATGAGGTTGCTTCAAAGGTCCCTGCTGTCCAGGTGGCCCCCCCAGGGGGGGGTCCTCTTTGGAAGAAACTGCTGCTTCTGGTACAAGAGTGAGGCAGTCTCCTTTGGTGGCTTCGGACGTCCAACCTATCCAAGGGAATGCCTCTGGATGCTCCACAGTGGTTACAACGAATGCCAGCCTGAAGGGCTGGGGAGCCCATTGTCTGGGAGAATATGCACAAGGAATGTGGACGCCAGAGGAGGCGACCAGCTCGATCAGTCTCTTAAAGACGAGGGCAATATGCTGGGTACTGCAAGCGTTTTCTTTCCCCTCCTGGAAGGACAACCAGTGCGCATCATGTCTGACAATGCCACGGTAGTAGTATATGTGTATCATCAACTGGGTACAAGAAGTCTTCAGCTGGGCGGAGATTCATCTTCTGGCGCGCTCGGCTGCTCAACTAACAGGAGTAGAAAATGTACAGGTGGACTTTCTCAGCCAAAATGTTCTGGATCCCGGGCAGTGGGCTTTCAGCGACAACGCATTTCAAGCAGTGGTGCATTGCGAGGGGCCTCCGGTCATGGATCTGTTTGCCTCGGCGGCCAGTGCGAAGGCTCTGGGCATTGATGTGCTGTTCCAACCATGACAGAGGGGCTTACTGAATGCCTTTCCTCTGTGGCCTCTGATAGGTCACCTAATCCAAAAAGTAGAAGCGCACAGTGGTCAAATGGTTGTGATAGCCCCGTACTGGCCTTGCAGACCCTAGTATGCCAACCTTCAGAGCCTGATCGTTCAGTCTCCACTCAAGTTTTTGGAGGATGCGGGCTGTTGGTTCAGGGACTGGTAGTACATCCAGACCCTGGTCGATCTTTGTCTTATGGCTTGGCTCTTGAGTGGGCGAGGTTGACTAAGAGGGGTTACTCAGCAGGGGTGGTAGCCACTTCTTTTAATTATGTTCAGACTTGGAGAGTGTTTGAGGTGTGGTGTGGCAAATTTGTATTTCCCCCTTTTGGGCCTCCATTGCGCAGAGTCTGGATTTTTTGCAAGGGGGGCTCGAGAAAAGGAGGACGGAGCCAAACCTAAGGTTCAGTTTGCGGCTTTATCCTGCTTTAGGGGTCGGGTCCAGGGTAGGTCCTTGGCTTCTCATCTGGATGTAGCTAATTTTTTAGCAGGGGGGGGGGGGGGGGGCGGCGGCAAGTCTTGTCCGGCCTCCCGCGCAGTCTATTTTTCCATTGTGGGACCTTAATTTGGTTCGACCTTGTCGCGTTAGCCTTTTGAACATTTGACTTCCTGTACTTTGAAGGATTTGATTCTCAAGGTGGTTTTTCCAACTGTGCTCCACTGCCCTGACTCACCAGAATGGCCACTGTCTCGATCTTATCCTCTCCTCAAACTGCTCACTCTCCCATTTCTGCGCCTCACCTCTTCCCCTCTCCGACCATCATCTGATAACTTTCACACTTAAACACCCTCCTCCCCAGGCACGTCCAATCCTAAGCAACACGTTTAGGAATCTTCAGGCTATCGACCCTTCGACCCTATCCTCCAGCGTCTCAAATCTCTTCTCTACCGCTGTTGTATCCAAGTCCGTCAGTGAGGCTGTCTCGGCCTATAACACTATTCTCTCCTCTGCGTTGGACACTCTCTCGCGCCTCCCATGCCTCGTCCTGTAAAACGTACCAAACCCTAGCCTTAGCTGACCTCTACAATCCGCTACTTACGTTCCTGCGCCCGCTCTGCCGAACGCCTCTGGCTAAAATCTCGTGCCCGTGCTGACTTCATACATTTCAAATTCTTGCTGACCTCCTTCCAGTCTGCTCTTTTCCTCGCCAAACAGGACTATTACATCCAGTTGACAAACTCTCTTGGCTCAAACCCTCGACGCCTCTTCGCCACTCTCAACTCTCTTCCCAAAGTGCCTTCTCCTCCAACCCCCCCCTCACTTTCTCCCAAGACTCTAGCTGAGTACTTCCACGATAAGGTCCACAAGATTAAACTTGAATTCTCAACCAGTTCACCCCCACCTCTCCCTCCCTTAGTCCATTCTCTCAACCCCCCAACCCCGTCTCCTTTTCTTCCTTTCCTGAAATCACTGAAGACGAAACTACACTCCTCTCTTCCGCAAAACTAACCACCTGCTCCTCTGACCCTATTCTCACTCATCTACTCAACACTATCTCACCCACTGTCATCCCTTTCATCTGTCATATCCTCAATCTTTCACTTTCCACTGCGACTGTTCCCGATGCCTTCAAACATGCCGTAGTAACAACACTCCTAAAGAAACCCTCATTGGACCCTACCTGTCCCTCCAACTATCGCCCCATCTCCCTCCTCCCTATCCTATCCAAGATGCGTGACCGTGCTGTTCACCATCGTTGCCTCGACTTCCTATCATCTAAAGCAATTCTTGATCCACTTCAATCTGGCTTTCACCCCTGTCATTCAACCGAAACGGCGCTTACCAAAGTCTCCAACGACCTGCTCCAGGCCAGATCCAAAGGGCTTTATTCTATCCTCATCCTTCTTGATCTGTCTGCTGCTTTTGACACAGTCGATCACAGCTTACTCCTCAATACGCTATCCTCACTTGGTTTTCAAGGCTCTGTTTTTTCTTGGTTTTCTAATTATCTCTCCAAACGTACTTTTAGCGTACACTCTGGTGGAACCTCCTCGTCTTCTATCCCGCTGTCAGTGGGTGTACCTCAGGGATCTGTCCTGGGACCTCTACACTTCTCCATTGTGAAGATGAGGCTTCTGCTCCCACTCTCCATCAGGCCTCACTGGCCTATGGCCTCTGAACAGGACTCCAAACAGTCTCTTCCCAGCATCCTGAGAAATCCAACCTCAAGCTCCTGGGCCCCTTTCTCACTCAGGGTGAGCTGGTTCTCAGTATGCAAATTGTATGCAGATTAGCATGTTATCCTTTCAAGCTCAGGGTGACCTGGTTCTCCAGAGGCAAAATTAAACAGGTCTTACAAACAGCATATTCAGGCAATTTTTTATTCCAGCCCCTGGGCACAGTTCTTCTAGCTTAAATACTTTATACATTTACATATCTTCACACTGAGCCTCCCTACACAAATTCCTGGGCTCAGCATTAACCTCAATACTTTGGGGACTTCTAACCCCAGGCTTTGCAGCCTGCTTCTCAGTACTGGGACACACAGCCCTACTTCTTCTTTGGACATCCAGTCCTTCCTTCCTTGGACATCCAGTCCTTTCTTTGAACACACAGTTCCTCTAAGTACTGAGGCTACACAGCCCAACACTAATGCTTTAGGGATTTCTTACCCCAGCCTGTTTTTCTTCCTTGAGCACACAGTCCACCACAAGTCCCTAGGGTTTAGCCAGTTCTTTCCAGGGGGATTCTCTCCTTCTTCAGCTAACAGCTCTCTCCTTTTCCTTTCACATCTCAGGTGGGGTATAAAGTGGTTAATTAGCTACACAGGACTCAGCCCATAACCGCCTGCACCTGTGGACCTCCAAGGGCTCTCCCCGGTCCTAGCGACCTCCCATCTATTCTAGCGCCCTCTAGTGGCCTACCCCAGACATCCTGGACATTTTTAGGGGAACAGCGCCATCTAGGGGCCTGCCCCGGCTAGGACAGCCTCTTATTTATCACACCATCTGTATACTTCTTCGCTTGATACTCTGATCTCATCCCATGGTTTTCAGTATCATCTTTACGCCGACGACTCCCAGATCTACCTCTCTACACCAGAAATCTCGGCAGGCATCCAGGCCAAAGTTTCAGCATGCCTGTCTGACATTGCTGCCTGGATGTTTCACCGCCATCTGAAGCTAAATATGACCAAGACCGAGCTTCTTTCCACCTAAGTCGACCTCTCCTCTCCCCCCTTTCTCTATTTCTGTGGATAACATGCTCATCCTTCCCGTCTCATCAGCACATAACCTTGGGGTCATCTTCGACTCCTCCCTCTCCTTCGCGTTACATATTCAACAGACTGCTAAAACCTGTCGTTTCTTCCTCTATAACATCACCAAAATTCGCCCTTTCCTTTCTGAGTATGCAACCAGAACCCTCATCCACACTCTTATCACCTCCCGCTTAGACTACTGCAACTTGCTTCTCACAGGTCTCCCACTGAGCCATCTCTCTCCTCTTCAATCTGTTCAAAATTCTGCTGCACAACTAATATTCCGCCAGTGTTGTTATGCTCATATTAGCCCTCTCCTCAAGTCACTTCATTGGCTCCCTATCCGTTACGCATTCAGTTCAAACTCCTCTTACTGACTTACAAATACATTCACTCTGCAGCTCCTCAGTATCTCTCCACTCTCATCTCTCCCTACACTCCTCCCCGGGAACTCCGCTCACTGGGCAGATCTCTCTTATCTGCACCCTTCTCCTCCACTGCTAACGCTAGACTCCGTTCCTTCTATCTTGCTGCACTGTATGCCTGGAATAAACTTCCTGAGCCAGTACACCAAGCCTCATCTCTGGCCATCTTCAAATCTAAGCTAAAAACCCACCTCTTTGATGCTGCTTTTAACACCTAAACCTAACCCTTCATCTGTCTCCTATCCCTGATATGTCCTGTCTGTCCTAACCCTTATCCCTTACTTGTCCTGTCTGTCGTAATTAGATTAAGCTCTATTGAGCAGGGACTGTCTCTCCATGTTCAAGTGTGAAGCGCTGCGTACATCCGGTAGCGCTATAGAAATAAGTAGTAGTAGTAGTAGCTAGGAGAGTTTCGGAGTTGTCTGTCCCTGTTTTTGGAATTCGCAAAGGACTGAGTGGTTTTGAGCTCGGTTCTTTCCTTCATTCCCAAGGTCTTGTCATGTTTTCATGTTTCTCAGGCGATCATTTTGCCTGTCCTGGGGTCTTCGCCAGGGTTGGAGGAGCAATGTCGCCTCAAGTGTCTTGATGTTAGGAGGGCTGTCAAATTGTTTGATTCTCACATAAGAGTTTAGGCAGACAGATCACTTGTTTGTGCTCATTGGGGTATCCCGGAAGGGGCTGGCGGCATCAAAGCCCACTATTTCTCGTTGGCTAAAGGAGGTTATTACTTTTGCTTATCTGTTGGCAGGCAAACCGTCTCCCAAGGTAAAGGCCCACTCTACCAGGGGGCTGAGCAGTGTTTGGTTCACCTGTTGGCAATCTGCAGAGCAGCAACTTGGTCCTTGTTGCATTCTTTTCCCAAGCATTACAGTTTGGAGATTCAGGGCTGTCAAGATATCATATCCAAGGTGTAGGTTCTTACAGCGGGGTTGCTGGGGTCCCACCCATGACTTCACTGCTCTGTAACTTCCCATCAGTTGGGCCAGTCCGAAGGCACACTAAGGAAGGATAAATTAGTCCTTACCTGCTAATTTGCTTTGCTTTAGTTCCTTTGGACTGGCCCAGATCCCTCCCTTACAGATACATATATTTTCTGTGGCACATTTTTTTTTTTTTTTCAAAGAGCGCGGGGGGGTTTTTTCTCTTGAGGAGAGTCATCTTGTCGGTTATTGTTCTTTTTGTTGTTTAAACCCCCTCCCCCCCCCACAATTTTTATATGCTTTATACTGTTTTCATGCTATATTCTAGTGCCTAAGTGGGGCATGGCTTTGTCATATGGATTTGTTATTAGTCTTGTGTCTTTGGCTGCTCAGGTTCTCAGGTGCACAGTTATGTCTTACTTTTTGCTTTGTTACTGGATACTGGAGTCTTCTCAACTTAGCAAGGGCTCTTATTGGTGCGCTCGGATGAGTCAGAGTTCTCAGTCTCCACCTGCTGGAAGGTGTGCACAACCAGTCAGTCACTCGCAGGGCCGGTCCGGAGGGACTAAAGGAAAGCAAATTAGCAATTAAGGACTAATTTCGCCTTGCTTCCTTGTCTTTCCATCCCCATTCTTCAGAATCTATAAATGACCCCACAGAGATATGTGAGTTAACATGATATGGTATTTAAGTATGGATAATTTTGAACACCTCTTGCAGTGTTCAAGTCTAACAGCGTTGAAATGGATTGGGTTCTGAAACACACGGGTCCCAACAGCCCTGATACTGCTAATGATGGCTTTGTACGTCTAAGAGGACTTCCCTTTGGCTGTAGCAAGGAAGAAATTGTGCAGTTCTTTTCAGGTATGCCACAGGTTCCAAAACATGAACATCAAATTCCTTACAGTTCTGTGCTGCACAGTAATCAACTTATCTGATCTGTTTGACTTGTTAGTGTTTTTTATAAACATTTAGTATTGCAAATCTGAAGACTGACAATTAGGTTTCTGATTTTTTTTTTCCTTTTAGTCTAGTGGGATGAGTTGTTTAGTTTTGAGGTGACTGGTTTTGCTCCTTAGACTTGAACATCTTATTTCCACTTCTACATGCCAAGAATACAAAGTCTTTGTTAATTATTAGACATCATTTGACATTTATATGGAGGTAAACATTCAATAATTGGCTATTAAGAATGTGCACATATCAAAAATTGTAAGTTCAGTTTTGAAAAATTTGGGTACTTTACCGGTTTTCATTTTGTTTAAAAAAAAAAAAAAAAAAACCAAAAAGCAACATACAAAATTGGTTAAAATTCATTAGTTCATAGGTTAGTGGGCATTAAATTTAGTGCATGTAAAATAGAATTACGATGCACTAACATACTGAATGTGTGCCCACAAATGCACATCACTGTTGATTTTGTATATTTTGGGATTTATTAAATTGAATAAGTACGAATTGTAATTGAACTCACTAATGTATGTTTGCCTAAAAAATATATATGTTATGCATGGTTACTTTTTTTTAAAGTTGTGTTTTAGAAGTTACCGTTATAAGGCTCGGACCGTATTATCTTGGTTGAAAGAACTAATTGAGCTGTCTGACTTGCATTCATTGTGTGTTGTACAACTGCTGTGGGAGTAAAAATACCTAAATCTGTACATGGAATTATGACTTGGTGATTGCTAATATCTCTTCCCACACTTTAAAAACTCCTCGATACAGTATATAATCTTACTTGGTTCATAAATATAATCCAATCTAAAGTGAAAATGCATATATAAAATGGTTTTGGATTGAGTAGTGATTTAAATATATGCTATACCAAGAGGCTGTATACCTAATGGTCTTTGTCCAAGAGCTACTGACAACTTTGTCAGCAGGTTTGAAAGCATGAGATGTATGTTAAAAATTGTAGAAGTATTGTTGTTTTTCTCTTGCTTGAAAGTAAGCTCCAGTGACTTCTGAAAACAAATCTTATCTGAATGCTCTAATAATGAAACATTTGTTTTTATTGTATTTGCGTTATTACAATGTTTAAAGTGCTGTCTGGTATTAAGTCTGTTTGCAGTAGAAACCAATGATGGCAGCTGTTCATGCACACAATATTAATCTTTCACAGGGGCACATTTCGGCTCTTTCCTCGAGTAAGGCAAATGCTTTATATAATAACATGGATGTTTTGTTCCTCTTTAATGCTGTTTGTTCCATCTATTGCCAAGTTTTGTAGGTGTTGATATGTTCAAAGACTCCAGAATGTGAGGAACTTAGTAGTTTTCCAGCATGCCTTGCTAACTAACCTTGAATATAAGTTGTATTACACTATATATGATTTTCTTTCTGGTGGCATAGAGCATGCAGTTTAAAATGTGGGAAGAAATAGCCGTGGATTCATGCCCCATGTTGGGCTTTGGTCTGATACTTAATGTGTAATTGTAATGATAGAACTGTTGGTGTCCTCTCAGGTACTGACTGTTCATCCATCTGTTTCTATAGTTGTATATTACCTATTCAAATATTTACTAATTTGGTACTCTAGAGTTCTTTGTTCCTAACATAAAGTGCTTGCTGTAGACTTAAATATATTCACCAATATTTATTTGCAAAACGAGCATTTTTTTAAATGTCTCTAGACTTGTATGTGCTTAAAGTTCATTATTAAACTAACTAAATATGCTTGCCTAAAGGCTTGCTCAGTGCTGCATGCTGTCATGTAAGAGCCAGGGTTTGGTTTATGAGCTGAGATTTACTTCTCTTCCTTGAGTTAAATGGATGAGGTCTGTGGAGGCAGTTCTAAGTCTATAGGTGGAGGGAACCCTATAGCAAATACACACCAGTGATGAAAAAATTGGGCATGCACATACCTTGATGTAGCAGGAACTGACACAGTTGCTTTTATTATTGGGCTAAATAGTTGGGGTTTTTTTTTTTTGGGGGGGGGGGGGGTAAAAATGGGCAGTACTCTAAATACAAAGGCTCACGGTGCTGTAGCCATATTTTTAGAGGTCTTTTCCAGTTGAGCTGAAAACCCAAAGGAATATAGACAAAACAGTCCTTCCCAGCACTAGTCAAGGGTTATGATCATGGCTGCATTGGCAGAGATATGTATGATACTGTTGCTGTAGAATAGTCATCAGAAAGGTTGTCCTGAGGACAGCATAAGATGAAGTCTGTTTAGAAGTGACACTTGCTGGCTGTGTTTAGAGCAGTCTCCACAGGCCTCTGTTATGGTGTCATTTGAGAGATGAAGTAAAAGCAAAACGAGTAAACTTACATATGTGGGTGAATGTCTAATTTTCTTTGATCCTTGGGACCTAGATGCTCAGTGCCCCTAGTCTTTTGTGTAATCTGACTTTAGTACCAAATTGCATTTTTTAATGGTATAATACAAGTGTAGTAGTGGCTCTTAGATATACAAGTGGACTTTGATTGCAACTGTTTAAGAACAGGAGAGATTTTTCTTGTGTTCATATTCAAGGCCAGGCCCACAAGCATATTTCTTGTCTTTGCCTTACTGGTTGAAACATGCTACCGTTTTCATTTTGACTTCCCCTTTGTGAGTCAAAAAATTGTATAGGTTTTGTAATGAAGCCTTTGGGTTTATAGTACTTACTAACTATGCAGCGCTGTTTTAAAGTACTGCAAGTTACATTTGTAAACATTAAGTAGCTGTCAACATTTAAAACGTTTTTGTACCATTGATAGCTTGGATACTTTAGGCTGATGTACTAAGCTGTGAACAGTGCAAATGGCAAATAGCATTCTGTTTGCTTTTTACATATATGTTCTGCATGAGAAGCCATTTGTGAAATTTATGCAAAACTGAATCATTTTCAGCTTGACAAGACTGGTTCATTGGCAAATTTCATAGTAGCTATTTGCATGAGTGTATTAAAAAAAAAAAGGCCTGGTTTTCTTCCTCCTCCTCCCTGCAAATTTGAACTACAGGCAAGGAGGTATTAAGTGTTGACTTCATTGAAAATCACAAAAGACTCAGTACTCTGAGAAACCTTTCTCATGGTATTGAGCTATTTTTAAAAAGTTTTTCTCAACTTCGTACATTAGCTGCCTTAGTTTTTATTGCAGAAACATTTGTATTAAATTTTAAAATTCTGTAAAACATTTTTTGTAATATGGAACAGGTTACATAAACATTAATGCTAGAGAATTTCACTAAGTATCTGCTTCCTTTTATTTTTAGCATATAAAACTTCTGTGTATTTTTAACACACCCTGTGTTAATAGCTTGTCATAGTATTGTATTCCAGTGCCTTAGCAGGGTGTGTTGAACTATTTGTATGGACTCGTATGTGATTTATGATTTTTTTTAGTAATCTTGAGTACAAACTTGCCATGCACTTGGAAATGTAAATGTCTGTCTTTTTTAAAGCAATAAGAGAGAACCATGACTGGGCTTGTGATGTTAATATTGCCCCCTACTGGGGTTATTTGTCCTTGGGTTGAAGGGTTGGAAATCGTGCCAAATGGGATAACATTGCCGGTGGACTTCCAGGGGAGGAGTACGGGGGAGGCCTTCGTGCAGTTTGCTTCACAGGAAATAGCTGAAAAGGCTCTAAAGAAACACAAGGAAAGAATAGGGCACAGGTGGGGATGGATGGTTGGTTGGTAAAATCGCTTTTCTTATGGTATGCAACTAAGTCATGTCCTTACACAATATATCTTTCACATTTTATGCTGTTTTAGTAAGGCTTTTATATAATTATGAACTTAAAGCCAACTCTTTACACAGTGCATTTTGCCATGTTCATCACATTGTTACACATAAATGAATTTGTAATGGATTAGTTGTACATAAATCATTGACAGTGTTGCTTCAAAATTTTTATACATTTTTTAAACACTCAGTCACCTCACATTGCCATAAGAAAATCTGATCGTTTCTAAAATTGTTTAATGAATTGAAAATGCAACACTTCTGATTTTAAAAACTGCAGTACAAAAACAGGCATCGCTTTCAATATATTATCACAAACAGGTTTTCTTTCAGTTTCAATTTGTGACTAATTTTTCTATTGAAGCTTGCACTTGCCTATGCTGCATTCTGACTTAGTTATGGTGGCAAATGTGCAGAGCTGAAAATGGCATTTTCATGGGCTGAAATCTTAGTGAAGGCTAACTTTTAACCCATGTGCCTATTGCTTTACAAAAACCGCCACCTTGGCATGATTTATACTGTGAGTTGAGTGGACTTTGCTCCCTCCCAATTTTTGTGACTTGACCAGTTTGTGTGTCTGAAGAGCTGGAGAGTTTGCTCCCCCACCCTTAAGGCTGGGATACTGCATTGTATGAAGGAGACATTGGGAACATCTGCAAACTAATTTTGAAGAGATGAAATATTTTAAAATTTATTTACTCTCCGTACTTTTAAATTTGAGTTCTTGTGTTTTGACTTCTATGGCCAAGACTAGACTTAAAATTGCATAAATTAAATATTTAACATGTTAAGTTCTGAATATTGGACTAATTTTTTTTTTCCCCCTGCATGAACAATGTTCTAGGTACATTGAAATTTTCAAGAGCAGTAGAGCGGAAGTGCGCACGCACTATGATCCTCCTCGGAAACTCATGGCCATGCAGCGGCCTGGGCCTTACGATAGGCCAGGGGTTGGAAGAGGCTATAACATGGGTAGAGGCTTTGATAGGATGAGGCGAAGTTATGGTGGAGGTATGTAAATGTTTCGGAGCTTCTGAGCAATTTAACGTCATGTGCTGAATTCCACATGAAAAGAATCCTAACAAGTTGTACAAACTTTTTTTTCTCTCCTTCCTCATTCCCCTAATGTAGTTTTGAGAGTGGCGGGAAGTGTGAAAAGCAGGTAATGGGTCACATCTGGTTATCACTTTGCTGGTAACCACCTTTCCTTGTCAGCAGCAGCAGATGAATCCATTAACTGATGGGTTGTATCCGCCTACCAGCAGGTGGAGATAGAGAACACTGAAAAACCACAGTGACCCTTGGACGGCTAGCCCTAACTGCCTTCAGTATTTCTCTGTCTCCCAGCAGGTGTGGACGTAGCTTGATCAGCTCCTGGATTTCTGCCTGGGATGGCTCCTGTGCTTTGCCAGTTGAGCAGGGGTGTTGTGGCTGGTGGTGCCCACTTTAAAGGCATATAGGTTCACCCTTTCCCTGCCTTACCATTCCCCCCTCCTCCCAGAGTCCCTCCGTTGCTGCCTGCCTCCAACTTTCCTCACAGCGTAAAAAAAAAAAAAAAGTGCGCGCTTTTACAGCGTGGCTATTGCTGAGGCTTTTTCCAGACATTCTGGTTCTGTGCAGCTTGACCAGAGCTCGTTGACTCGGGGTTCTGAGGTGAGAGTGGTGCCCAGCTCCTCCTCCGAGGTCCCATAGATGCCGTTCCGAACGTGGTAAGTTTTGGTGCGAAGCCGCCATTTTATTGCTATATTTCCATCCAGTTGGGTGATGGCTGCTTGAAGGAGTTAAGCGCTGCTCCCGTTGTGGTAAGTGCAGATCAGCAGCGGGGCTGTGCAAAACGTGCTTCTTAGATGCGCTAGTACGAGCATGCCGAGTGATGATTCTTCCTGCTCGATGGCGCTGGCAGCGGGCGCCATTTTGGAAACATCGCATGTCTCGACCCTCGCGGTTGCGGAAGAGTCTGAGTGTAGGGGGACGCCTCATTTAGAGGCTGCCAAAGGAGCTCCAACATCCGTTTCTCCTAATTCGGAGGCGGAGGGTCAGGGTGAGTTTTTCTTCCCTGTGCTTTTAATGCATAAAGCCTTCATGCTGAAAAGAGCTCTGCTGCAGGTGTCTCGCACTGCTTTACATCCTGGGTTCCCTCCGGGTGTTGATGCCCCGGGGATGACTTCAGATGCTATTTCCTCCCACGAGCGTTGGAAACACGCTAAACATAGACGGGTATATTCCCCGTCTGAAAGTGGTGCATATCCCCCCCCCCCCCCCCCCCCCCCCCCCGTGCTCGGGCTGAGGGGTCTGGCAGACCCTCAGGGATGGATGATCCAGAGGAGGATGCCTGTTTGCCACTGGATTTGGATGATCCCAGTGCGGTTCGGATTTTCCACCGCGATGAGCTGCCAGCTCTCATTACTGACGCCTTGCAGGCCCTCTCGATTGATGATCCTGCTGAAGGCAAGGCCTCCTCTGTTAATCTTAGGATGGCGAGTACTAAGAAGCCTACTCGGGCCTTTCCGGTGCATGACTCCATCCTAGAGCTTATTTCAGCTCAATGGTCTGACCCCGATGGGCCTTTGAAAGTGGCCAGGGCTATGGGTCAGCTTTACCCTGTGCGTGAGGAAAACTTGGCCCCTTTAGGGATGCCTAAAATGGATGCGTTGGTCACGGTGGTGACTAAAAAGACCACTCTCCCAGTAGAGGGAGGGGTCGCTTTGAAAAACATGTAGGACCGGCAGCTGGAATCTGCGCTGAAGCGGTCCTTTGAAATTGCGGGCCTTGCCTTAAGGGCGTCTATTTGCAGTTCCTGTGCAGCCCGGGCATGTCTTTCCTGGTTACAACAGGCAGTGGAACAGCCCGCAGATGGTGCGAGGTCCCTCTCTGAGGTTGCCCCGCGGATGGAGTCGGCCCTGTCATTTTTGGCTGACGCCCTATATGCTCTTGTCAGAGCTTCTGCTAAACAGATGTCTGTGGCGGTTTCTGCCCGCCACCTTCTTTGGCAACGACATTGGGCAGCTGACGTGGCCTCTAAGCAAAGGCTGGTGAGGTTACCCTTTCGGGGCCTCCTGTTATTTGGAGAGGAATTGGAGAAGATTGTGAAAGACCTGGGGGACTCTAAGCCCCAGCGGTTACCTGAGGATAGGCCGAGGCCTTCTTCCAAGGGTCCTATGTTTCCCTTCTCTTTCAGACCTTGCTTCCGTGAAGCTCGCAGGTATCGCCCAGGGCGCTCTGTTGGGTTTTCTCAACATGCCCGTTTTCAGCAGAGGAACGGGGCCGGTTCAAGGCCAGGAGTTCAGGGGCGTCCACAATGATGGGACGCCGGTCCACTCCTCCATGCTTGCAATAGGAGGACATCTTTCCTTCTTTCTAGAGGAGTGAACCAAGATTACCTCTGATCAGTGGGTCCTGTCTGTGCCGGGGCTGGTGGTTGGGAGGCGGGGATAGTGCTGGGCAGACTTATACGGTCTGTGCCCTGAAGAACACAGGTACAAATGAAAGTAGGGTATACACAAAAATTAGCACATATGGACCTGATCATAGAAGGTTACCGACTGGAATTCGGTGCCCTGGTGAGAGACGTTGTTTGTGGAGTCCCGATGCGGTACTGCCATAAAACGGGCGGCGGTAGAGGATAACGCAGCTGCGGCCGCTATTCCATTAATTTTGTCGTGCCTCGAAAAAGGCGGGTCTTTCAGACCGATCCTCAACTTACGAAGAATCAACGAGGCCCTCAGAGCACGACACTTTTCGCACTGTCATTGCGGCGGTACAGCCAGGAGAGTTTCTCACGTCTCTGGACCTAAAAGAAGAGTATTTGCACGTTCCTGTCTGGCCCCCGCATCAGCGGTTCTCCGATCTGCAGTGTTGGGACAACATTTCCAGTTTCGGGCCTTGCCTTTCAGCCTAGCTACAGCTCCCTGTAATTTTCCAAGGTAATGGTGGTCATAGCTGCCTGTCTCAGGTGAGAGGGTGTCAGAGTTCACCCTTATCTCGATGACTGGCTCATCAGAGCGGATTCGGCAATCGAAAGTCGTCTTGCCACAGCCAGAGTGGTTACTGTCCTGCGGGCGCTAGGCTGGGTGGTCAATATACCCAAACGTCACCTCACCCCCTCTGTCTCTCGAGTATTTGGGGTTCCGGTTCGACATGGCCACGGGGTTTGTCTGTCTTCACGACCAAAGGCGGTGCAAGCTTCAGAATCAGGTCCATCTGCTCCTGCGGATGCCTTGCCCGCGAGCTTGGGACTTTGTCCAGCTGCTGAGGTCGATGACGGCCACCTTGGAGGTGGTTACTTGGGTGAGGGCGCATATGAGGCCTCTGCAGATTGCCCTGCTTCAACAATAGTCTCTGATTTCCCAGGAATATCAGTGCAGACTAACGTGGCTCCCTGCGGCCCGGCTCAGTATGGAGTGGTGGCTCTCTGACAGGATGCTGCACCAAAGAATGCAGCTTGCGCTTCCTTCTTGGTGCCTGGTGATAACAGATGCCAGCCTTTTGGGCTGGGGAGCGCATTGCCAGGGAAGTTATGCTCAGGGTCAGTGGACAACCGTGGAAGCCTGGTGCTCCTTCAGTCGCTTGGCAAGGCTCTTATGGCCTTTCAAAAGACTCTGAAGGGGCTTGCTGTCCGGGTCCTGTCAGACAACACGACAGCGATGGCCTACATAAATCGTCAGGGCGGCACTCAGTGCAGGGCCCTGGCTGCGAAGGCCGCTCAGATTTGCCACTGGGCCGAGCTCCACTTGCAGCTTCTGTCAGCAGCTCACATAGCAGGTCAGAGCAACGTGCAAGCCAATTTTCTCAGTAGGCATCAAATCGCCCCGGCGGAATGGGAACTGGCAGAAGAAGTTTATCTTCAGATTTGTGCCAAATGGGGGACATCCGGAATGGATCTACCCAATAACCCCTTTCCCAGCGTTCCCAAAATAGGAACCAGTCACATTTAACACCTCCCGAACACTCCTCCCGTCTTAACTGTACCAGAACAAAAACTTGGACCCCCCCCTCCCTCCTTAGTATGCTACTATACACATTATTCCTATTACTACCCCTCACACACTCTTTCCGTACACCCAGATCCCCTCATGTAAACAACAGTAACTAACAACACCCCCAATCTAATATTCCTAAATTTTGCGTAATGCTTTACCTTACAACAACCCCTCATGCATTCAGTCTTTACTCTCCTATCTTATACCATCCTCTGGCTGTGTTCTCCAGTCCTAGTACTCCCGACAAGGGTAGAATTTGTAGCAGCTGTGCATCTCAGTCTGCCAAATGCGGCGTGAACCAGGAATAGCTGCATTCAAACTGTCCATCCACGCATGCCGGTAGGTTGTTGTTCAATTTCGCCTCAGTGTCTGAGAACTTAGTTATCTTTATCCGACAGCAAAACAGTAAACTTTTGAACGTAACTCTTTTTTTTTTTTTTTTAATATTTTTATTGAAGTTTTTACATATTTATCACAAATGCTGATAATCACAACTTAACCATACTTCTATTACATTGCCCCCCTCCCCCCATCCTCCCCCTAATGTGGCTAATAACCGGTATAGGTTCATGATATATCTTTACTCTATAACCAAGTCATGGAGCTGTTATTAGTCTGGGCGCATCCAAGTCCACTCCATCCTTCAACCTCCAGGCTGTATATTTGTCCCATTGTTTATAGAATTGTGTAATCCTTCCTGTCTTTATTGCTGTCAACTTAGTCATTTGGTAGACATAGTCCATTTTATGTACCACCCTTATCACCGGCGGCAAAAGAGGTTGTTTCCATGCTGAGGCTAATACGATTTTTCCTGCTACTAGCCACATCGACGCCAGCGATGTGCTATTGAGTTTATGCCTGCCGGTTGGAATTGCAATAGACATGTCTCCATCCTCAGTGGATAATGGCTCCCCAAGAATTTCTCTAATGTCTTAATTATTTCTAGCCAGTATGCCTGCGCTTTAGGGCATATCCACCAAATATGTGCCATATCTCCAGTCTCTTTACATCCTCTCCAGCACCAGCTACTTTCTTTCTTATACATTCTTGCTACCTTATTGGGTGTCAGGTACCACTGGTACAACATCTTATAACCATTCTCAATTAAAGAGCTAGAAATAGATATTTTAAGCAGGTAACTCAGTGCTTTTTCCCAACTGTTACTGTCATACTTCTGTTGCATAACCTTTTCCCATCTCTGAGTGTAACGTTCTAGTGGGTTTAAATGGGATCCCAACGCTCTATATAGACGGGAAATACATCCCCTCTGACTTCCCCCTCCTATAGCCTTTTCTAGGGCTGTTTCCTCAAGGGTGAGCTCTCTTTTAGCTTTTCGTTGTATGTAATCCCTAATCCTCTGGTAGTGATATAGGTGGGACACAGGGAGTTCGAATTCCTCTTGGAGGTCTGCAAATGGTACCATGTTCCCCTCTTCCCAAACTTGATGTATTGCTACCAGCCCTTTCTGCTTCCAGATTCGGAACACATTGTCTGTTGCTCCTATGGGACATCCCATAGCTGTCTGTATTTTCATTCGTCTAAAGTGTTTCCTGCCCGGAAGGAGTTTCTGTCGCAACATATTCCAAGTCTGAAGGGGAAACCGTATTGCGGGGGGCGCCCGTCGAATGCATGTTAGCAATTGATTCTGTGGAGCCCATAATATGGCATCTGGTCTCTCTATCTTCAACCAGTATTTCTCAATTTGTATCCAAGGAGTTGAGAGATTGGAACCCCACCACGCTAATACCCTCAGCTGAGCTGCTTGATAATATTGTTTAAAGTTAGGTACCCCCATGCCCCCTTTATCCTTTGGCTGAAACATGATGTCTGCCCTCACCCTAGGCGGTTTGTGTTGCCAAATATATGCGAATACTTTGCGCTGCAGGTGACGAAAGAAGTGGTTTGGAATCGGTAGGGGCAATGCTATAAATAGATATAAAATCTTTGGTAGGAGCATCATTTTTATTGCCGAAATCCTTCCTATCCATGATAGTTCTAACCCTTCCCATCTCTCCAATTCCCCTAACAATTCCCTGATTTTTTGTGGGAAATTAGCCTCATACAAATCTACTAATTTAGCTGTAAGGTTAACCCCTAAATATCGCAAATATCGATTGACCCATCGAAAGGGATACTTTTGGCTTAACGCCAGTGTCATCTCATTGGAGAGGCCTACCCTCATGATCTCTGACTTATCCATGTTCACCCGGAATCCTGCCATCGTCCCATATTGTTGTAAACACTGCATTACCCGTGGCAGTGATTCCTGTGGAGATGTCAGTGTAAGCAAGATGTCGTCTGCAAACAACATAATCTTGTGTGTCTCCTCCCCTATGGTCAGGCCATGTATATCTACGTGCTGTCTAATATGTTGAGCCAGCGGTTCCATTGTAAGTGCGAATAATAATGGAGACAACGCACATCCCTGACGAGTACCCCTCTCAAGGTGGATTAAATCAGATCTGGATCCATTAATTTGTAGAAAAGCTATAGGGTTCAAATATAGTAATGTCAGCCATGAGATGAATCTTCCTGTAATACCTATCTTTTCCAATACTGAAAACATGAATTGCCACTGAACCCGATCAAATGCCTTTTCGGCGTCGAGAGATAATACCAACATCGGCTGTTCTGTATCTCCTGCCTCATAGATCAAGTGTATGGCTCTACGAATATTATCGAAAGTCTGTCTCCCACTTATGAAACCCGTTTGGTCCCCATGCACCAATTTCGGCATAACCCGTTGCAGTCGGTGGGCTAGGATTTTTGTGAAAATTTTATAGTCCGTCCCCAGGAGAGAAATCGGACGGTATGACTCACATCTATGGGGATCTTTGCCTGGCTTCAGAATGAGTGTTATGCCTGCTAGCCGCCATGAATATGGCAACTCCAAATGGGGCTCCATTTCATTAAATACTCGGACTAATAGCGGGGCCAGAATTTTACTATATTTTTTATAAAACTTATTTGTGTAGCCATCGGGCCCCGGGGCTTTCCCATTCGGTAGGTCCTGGATAGCCCATTGTACCTCTTCTAAGGTGATTGCATCAGATAAAGCCTCTGCCTCCCCAGTTGTCAATCTTGGAAGTATCGCCTGTGCTAAATATTCCTGGGTGGCTTGTGGGGTTGCTATTTCTTCAGCTTGATATAACCGCTGATAATATTTGTGAAAAGTATCCTTTATGTCCTCCAGTTTAGTGCCCATTGTGCCCTCTTCTGTTTGAATCGTATGTATATATGAACTTAGGCTACGTTTTTTAAGTTTATATGCTAACAGTCTCGAGGGCCTATTACCAAATTCAAAATAGGCTTGCCTAGCTTGCTGTAGATGTTCTGCCACTTCTGTTAACTGTAGCTCTCTAAGCGCTAGTCGAATAGTATGTATCCTATCTTGTGATTGTTGTGGTAAAGGGTGCTGTTGAGCTTGTATGGTTAGCCCTAACAGTTCCGCATGTAGTGTTTGTGCGTGAGCCTTTGCTTTCTTTTTCACATGTATCTGTATTGTTATTATTTTCCCCCTAACCACTGCTTTCAGACCCTCCCAAAGTATCTGTGAAGTTACCTCTCCATTATCATTATGATCTAAGTATTCCTTTATCTCCCCTTCCAACTGCAGAAGCATCTTAGGGTTAGCCAGCAACTCATCCGGGAACCGCCAGGGTGGAATCTCTGGAGGTCTGACTGCCCATTCTATTTCTAACAAAACAGGTGCATGGTCCGACCACGTCCTTGGAAGTATCTGTATCTCCACTACTTTAGAGAATATATCTGGTGGTCCCAACCACATATCTATACAGGAATGGGAATCGTGAACCGCCGAATAATAGGTATAGCCTCTGGATTTCGGATGCATCTGTCTCCAGATGTCCATTACTTGCCAGGTATCTATAAATGTATGTAGTTGCGCTCTTTCGGATTGGGCATATCGTATCCCTCCTGTCGTGTTATCTAATACTGGGTGTAGTGTCAGGTTGAAGTCTCCTCCTATTAATAGAGTGCCTTTAATATGTTTGCTCAAGGTCTTAGATATTTCCTTATAGAAGGTACCTTGCTGAGCATTAGGCGCATATATGTTTAATAGGGACAGTATTTCAGTTCCCAACTGGACTATTAACAATAGATATCGTCCTTCTCTATCTCTTATTATCTCCTGTACCTGCCATGGTTGCCTGTTGGTCAGTATTATGAGGACTCCCTTTTTCTTTTTCTCTTTATGGTTTGATGCAAAGTATATAGAGTTGTTTTTCCCCCCCTGGCATAGGTGTTCTTTGGTTGGCAGCAGATGTGTTTCCTGTATGAAAGACACATCCGCTTTTAGGCGCCGCATCTCTTTAAATAACAACTGTCTCTTCATGGGGGAGTTTAATCCCTTAACATTAAGGGTCATGCAGATCATGTTATGCATTGTTTTTTGTTGAATAAACAGCCATGTCCCAAATTTATATGTGTATAGCTCCCGATTATCCCAATCTTTCTTCCTCCCATTCCGGTCATCAATATTTTCTGCTTTTCCCTTCTATTACCCACCCCTTCCTCCCTCCCCCCCTCCTCCCTCCCTACTATTAGACACATCTGTTATTATTGCACAGGTGTGTTTTCGGGGAAGGGACCTCACCCCCCTGTTTATTCTTGCGAGCCATTAGTATATTTCCGCCGCTAACTGGCAACTTATAAATACCTTCATAAAACCTTCCATACTTTACTCTTTTCATAGAATAACATTATATAACTTTCTATAACTTATAACATGTTAATTCTGCTAAACATTTCCTAAACAGAAAGTCTCACTCTGCAGTTGACCCTCTCGTTTCAGTTTCGGATCTTCTTTTAATTCTGGTGCTGTCTTTCCAAGTCCTTGTTCAAGATCCGCTAGCATCCAAATCATGCCGGAGCCGGGAGTCTGACTGCTGTCGAAGGAGTCGTCCCTTGCCCCTAGTTACTCTTTGCCAACGTGGCTTTGGTAGATTGGTCTTAGCAGATTGATGCGCTGTATTATCAAAAGCTTTTGGTAATTGCTCTTTTGCGTCTTCAAGATGTCGTATTTGATGGAGTTTCCCCTCCTTATAAAAGCGCAGAGCAAAAGGATAGCTCCATCGGTAGCGAATACCTTCTGCCTGTAAAAATTGAGTTAAAGGCTTTAGCTCCGCTCTTCTTTTCAAGGTGGCGGCCGCTAGATCTTGATAGCAAGCAATATTGTAGGACTCCCATTGAAAGTCAGGAGATTCCCTAGCTGCCTGCATAATCTGTTCCTTTATTTTAAAGTCACCAAAACAAGCAATGAGGTCTCGCGGTTTATTAGCTCTTGGCGCTCCCAACGCCCGGTGGGCCCGCACTATTTGAATATCTGAGGGGTCTTTATTGACTTTTATTGTTGCCAGCCATGCACTTGCTATTTTTTGCACTACTGCCTCACATTCTGAGTATAATGGCACTTCTGGCAATCCTCTGAATCTCAAGTTATTTCTTCTATTGCGATTCTCAAGATCCTCTAACTTGTCCCACACTTGTTGGAACTCTTGTTTGGATTTGATTGCCTGTTCGTTTAGGCTCTGTATGGCCTCCGCTTGTTCTTCTATCTTGTCTTCATTCTCTGCCACGCGGACTCCCAGGGCCCCGATCTCACCTCTCAGATCCGCCCCCAGTATCGTGAGATCAGATCGCATGGCTTTAAGATCTGCCTGAATCTCCTTTATCCAGGATCCGATATCTTGTAGAGTAGTCTCCTCAGGCTCCGGGACGTCTCCCGTTTCAAATAAAGGTGGGGAGTTATGCAGTTGCTGTTCTGCTGAGAGATTGGGCCGCTGTTCCGCCGGAGCGCCGCCATGTTTTTTCGCCGATGCGTTCTCGAACACGAACGCTGATAAATCTATCACGGCTGTTTGTGATGACATTGTCATTCTCCCGGTTGCTGCTTTAACTCGCTAATCCGTGTTTTCTGCTTCCAATTAAGCCTCTTTAGCGGGGTCAATATGCTTTATTTGCTCGGGGTGCGACGGAGCTCTTAGCTCACGCTGCCATCTCCGTCGATGACGTCACTTCCTCCCTTGAACGTAACTCTTAATACTTAAGGCACCTTCAAACCATTATGTCTCGGAATGCTTCCCGTTCAGGTCATTTGCACGTGGCTTGGTCCCGCCGTGGCTTCTCCCTCCAGTTGTTGCAAAAAACCCTTCGCCTCCTCGGCCGATTCGAATGAGTGTGCTGTGCTATTGTGCGTAATTTTCAGCACAGCCGGGTAGATTAAGGCGAAGCTCATCTTCATATTAAACAGCTGAGAGCAAATAGGCGTAAAGTCGCCTCTCCGCGACTCCTGCGGAGTAAGTAATCCTGAAAGCATAAAATCCGCTTCTGCTCGTACAGCAGGGCACTTTCTTTCCTTGATGCCTGTTTATGTGCAAAATTCAGCACTCTAAGGATTACTACTCGAGGTTTGGTGGTTCTATCTTGTCATATTCCGAGGCGGTGGGCTCTCTCTCTATCCGCAGCGGACCCATGCTTTTCGGGAAGTTCACTCGCGCCATGAGCCAACGCTCCAGTACAGCAGCCAGGTCTCTGCCTCCGATAGCCTCAGGGAAACCTACTAACCTTAGGTTGTTGCGTCGGGAGCGGTTTTCCAAGTCCTCTATTTTGTGTTCCAAGGTTGCCACCTGTTTGGCGAGCTGTTGATGTCCATCCTCTACCCCCAGCACTCAGTCTTCCACCGCGTTGGTACGGGATTGAAAGGCCACACATTCCCGAGTTAAATCCTCCATGCAGGACTGCAGTTTTTCGAGCTTGGTATCAATTGGGGTGAGCCTTTTCTCTAGGAGTTCCTCCAAAACTGTGGTCCTCTCTGCTGTTATTTCGCCCACCCACGTGGAGGAGACCGTGGCCCCGATTGTTCCGGGCGAGGACGCCATCTTGGAATTCACCGGTTTCTGCCTTAAGCGATCTTTGCTGGCCAATTTTGCTGCCATAGCCATCTCCCGCTCTTGCGATCTGCAGCCCAAGTGTCCGCTCCACTTCCGACTCTAATTGCCTCCATTTTTCGGGGGTCTGATCAGCTGGAATCTCGAGGGGAAGAGAGTCGGGACTGGAGAGCGTCTCACTTGCGACCGCTCACCCACATGGCGTCACATGACCCCCCCCCCCCCCCCCCTGGAATGGATCTAATGGTGTCAAGTGCAAACGCCAAAGTGCCTCGCTTTTTCAGCAGAAGGAGAGATCCTCACTTGGCAGGGTTTGGATGCTCTGTGTGTGTTCCCTCCTTGGCCCTTGATAGGGCGAGTCCTACTTCGGATTCAACTACACCGGGGATTGGTGATTCTTATCGCTCCGTACTGGCCAAGGTGTCTGTGGTATGTGGATCTCCGTTGGATGATGGTGGAGACTCCATTTCATTTGCCCCTGGTGCCGAACCTGTTGGTTCAGGGTCCAGTGTCTATGGAGGATCCCTGTCGATTTGGTCTTACGGCCTGGCTCTTGAGAGGGCGTAATTGAGAGAGAAGGGCTATTCTAACAAGGTCATTTCCACTTTCTTGCAGGCCCGCAAGCGGTCCACCTCCGCAGCTTATGCTCGGATCTGGCGCAAATTTGAGGCGTGGTGTGTTTCAAAGGCGATCACTCCCATGCGAGCTTCTGTCTCGCCAGGATGGCTTACAAAAAGGCCTCGCTTACAATTCCCTGCAGGTTAAAGTGGCAGCATTGGCATGCTATTGAGGCAAAGCTTCTGGCTTGTCCCTTGCTGCTCATCCGGGCATTGCCCGATTTCTCAGAGGGGTGCTTATGCTCTATCCTCCCGTGCGGTCGCCTTGTCCGGCCTGGAACCTAGGGCTGGTGTTGAAGGCTCTTCAGTGTTCGCCTTTCGAGCCGCTTAAGCGAGCTTCGGAGAAGGATGTGACTCTCAAGACAGTCTTTTTGGTGGCCATGACATCGGCTAGACGCGTGTCTGAGCTTCAGGCACTGTCCTGTCGGCATCCTTTTCTGCAATTCTCGGAGTCCGGAGTAACGGTACGTACAGTGCCTTCCTTCCTGCCTAAAGTGGTTTTAGCGTTTCTCCTGAACTAGCCCATGTTTCTTCTTTCCTTTTCTAGGGAAGATTTCCTGGACTCCTTTGGGCAGTTACATCTTTGGATGTCCGCAGGGCGCTGTTGCAGTATCTACAGATGTCAAATGACTTCAGGACTTCTGATCACCTTTTTGTATTGTTGTCAGGTCCTCGACGCGGGTGTCCGGCATGTAAAGCCACTATAGCCCGTTGGCTCAAGGAAGTAATTTTTTTCTGCATATCTGCTTTCAGGCTGGTCTCCGCCTGAAGCGTTTTAAGGCACATTCCACGAGAGCGATTTCCTCCTCGTGGGCTGAAACGGGTGCACTCTCTCTTCAAGAGAATATGTAGTGCAGCTGCTTGGGCTTCTCAGCTCTCATTTGTCCGGCATTACAGGCTGGATGTTGCAGCGAAGCAGGACGCGATGTTTGGAGCACAAGTGCTTGCTCGCGGTGTGGCCTGTTCCCACCCTACGTAGGGATTGCTTTTGTACATCATATCAGTTAATGGATTCATCTGCTGCTGATGAAAAGGAATGGAAAATTAGGTTCTTACCTTGGTAATTTTCTTTCCTTTAGTCACAGCAGATGAATCCATGATCCCTCCCTGTCTGGCGTTTTTTGTTCAGATCTTTCATGCAGATATATATCTCATTGGGAGAAGTTGGAAACCAGTTCTCAGAATTACTACATGTTCTACTACAAGAGGTTGAGATCGTCCCTCCTTTGTATGGTTATTGCTCCTGTTCTGGGGCGTTTGTTCACTGTGAGGAAAGTTTGTTATTCTATCTTTATGGTTCACTCTGCTTTGGAAATCTCAAATACTGAAGGCAGTTGGGGCTAGCCGTCCAAGGGTCACTGTGGTTTTTCAGTGTTCTCTATCTCCACCTGCTGGTAGGCGGATACAACCCATCAGTTAATAGATTCATCTGCTGTGACTAAAGGAAAGAAAATTACTAAGGTAAGAACCTAATTTTCCCTTCTGTCAAGAGCAAGTGAGGAGAGAAAAATTCTGTAGTAAGAAAGTTGCTTGAAATAGCTCAAATATGGTACATGGCAAACATTTGTCACCTCAAATTTAAGCAAATGAAATGGGTTTTCTCCACTTCAAGGTTATCAATAGAAATCAAACAAAATAAAACATGGAAAAGAAAATAAGATGATACCTTTTTTTATTGGACATAACTTAATACATTTTTTGATTAGCTTTCGAAGGTTGCCCTTCTTCCTCAGATCGGAAATAAGCAAATGTGCTAGCTGACAGTGTATATAAGTGAAAACATTCAAGCATTACTATGACAGTCTGACAGGGTGGGAGGAGGGGGGTGGGTAGGAAGTATGCATGGGGACATCAAAGCATATCATTGATATTCTAAATGGATGGGTGTGGATAGGTGAGGGGAGGGTGATCAACAGAGACATACAGCTTTATGGTTTATAATGGGCTAGGAACCCCAGATCCTTGTTAAGTCCTTTCTGTTGGGTGTTAAAATATTCAATCATTCTGACTTCAAAGGTCTTACGTTCTTGTAAGTTACCTTTCAGGATTCTCACTGTGAAGTCACTGGTCAGTGTCCTGGTCCTGTAAAATGTTGACCAACAGGCGTGGGAACCCTGCTGGCACCAGTATTGTTCATGTGATGTCTATGTATATTGAATCTTTACTGTACCAGTGACTTCACAGTGAGAATCCTGAAAGGTAACTTTAAAACCATACAAGAACGTAAGACCTTTGAAGTCAGAATGATTGAATATTTTAACACCCAACAGAAAGGACTTAACAAGGATCTGGGGTTCCTAGCCCATTATAAACCATAAAGCTGTATGTCTCTGTTGATCACCCTCCCCTCACCTATCCACACCCATCCTGTTAGAATATCAATGATATGCTTTGATGTCCCCATGCATACTTCCTACCCACCCCCCTCCTTCCACCCTGTCAGACTGTCATAGTAATGCTTGAATGTTTTCACTTATATACACTGTCAGCTAGCACATTTGCTTATTTCCGATCTGAGGAAGAAGGGCAACCTTCGAAAGCTAATCAAGAAATGTATTAAGTTATGTCCAATAAAAAAGGTATCATCTTATTTTCTTTTCCATGTTTTATTTTGTTTGATTTCTATTGATAACCTTAAGAGTGGACTAACACGGCTACCACACTACTCCACTTCAAGGGAAATTGAGTAACTTGTTTTTTGCTAGAAAGTTTCCATCCATTCTTAAACCTCATTTGTCCGATTTCGTTGTGATTTCCTGCTTGCAAGCTCCTCCCCCCAACCCAACCAGCCTCCTGTTTGAGCCCCTCAAAGGCAGAAGAATGGCCGGTAGTCTTAAATTTGCATTTGATTGCCTCTCTTTTATCATGTCATAGTATTGAAACCATGTATTTCCGAACTCTGAAGTAGAGAGTTGCACGGGGACAGAAATCTTACCCATCCCCGCCCGTCCCCGCTGGAATCTTACCCGTCCCCGCAAGAATTTAACCCATCCCCGTAAGAATTTAATGGTACATAAAAGAAAATTTCAGTCAGCTCCCTCAGTCTGTCTCTGGATTTGAGCCACAGCACTGTTGGCAAGGAAGGAACGGAAGTTGGAACACTCTGGTGCGCACATGTAAGACTTGTCTCCGATTCACTTGCACTGTGTGCTGAGAGGTCGCCACATGCACGTGCCAGTAGGTCAGGTGACATCTGATTCTCGTGCCTGTGTCAGAGCTGAGGTCTGTGCACTAGCCTGGTAGCAAAGAGGATTAATAGTAACATAGTAAGTGACAGCAAATAGACCTGAACGGTCCATCCACTCTGCCAATAGTCACACTCATGATCAATTTATCATTAAATCAACGAGTGTGATATTATATACTTGATTATGGTCTTTCTTTCGTGTTTCTGGAACAAAGACCACAGAAGTCTATCTGGCCCAATCCTTATGTTCCAACTACTGGAGTTGCCGTTGAAGCCCACTCCAGTCTATTTGTCTTCTCATTTGTGGGACACAGACCGTAAAAGTCTGTCCAGCACTGTCCTCATGTTCCAGCCACTGAAGTTGCTGTCTAAGCCCTTTCCAGCCCATCCTAAACCAGATTGCCATGTATGAGACACAGACCATACAAGTCTGCCAGGTATCAGCCCTAGTTCATCACAGCCAGAGTCGCCATCTAAGCGTCACTTGACACATCCACACACATGCAGCCATTTAAGGTTAGGTTTTATATATCTTCCATTTTCTAATTAGAGATCCTCTGTGTTCATCCCACGCCTTTTTGAATTCCGTCATCATTTGTGACTACCACCTCCTTAATGGAAGACTTTCCACAGTTGTGCTGTTAAAGCAAGGAAGAAGAAGAGGAGGAGGAGGAGAAGACAGCACTCAAAGAAATTGGTATTAGGTAGATGAGAGGCTGGTGCAGGTGCAGCTTACACTTCTACGAGAAGACCGCAGAACTGCTTCCATCCCCGCGGGAACCCCGCAGGAACTGCCCCCGTCCCCGCGGGAATCCTGCAGGAACTGCCCCCGTCCCCGCGGGAATCCTGCAGAGCTGCTTCCATCCCCGCGGGAATCCCGCAGGAACTGCCTCCGTCCCCGCGGGAATCCCGCGGGTTCCGCGGGATTCCCGCAAACCCCGTTCCCGTGCAGCTCTCTACTCTGAAGTAGAAAGTCTTTTGCAGGATGACTTTTATTTGTGGTGGAGGGGAAAGTGCACCACCACCTTATTAAAATTAACTGATTTTTTTTGCCAAAGGAGGATATGCTAAATCATTTTAAGGGCCTACCTTAATTCTGCTAATTGTTTCTTCGGCTTTCCCAGCTTCCTATTGCTCCTTTTGCCCTGTTACTTGTTCCATTTCCCCCTCTGATTCTAGTTCATCTGACTTCAGTCTTTTGTTTTTATTAAATTCTTGGTCATCTACACTGAAGAACCCTCTCACCTTCACTGTTTTCACATAGAATCTTGGGCGCCCGGTATAAGAGGCTTGGAGAGGCTAAGCCTCCCCCCTGCTGCTGCAGAATGGATCAGCTGTGGAGTCCAGCTGCTCTGAGGGGATTAAATTGTTGATTTACCTCCATCCTCACAGCAGGAGCTGCAGTGAAAGCCCTCTAGCAGTTGTAGAAATTGGTTTATGGTTTGTTTACCTTACTGCTGGGAAAGCAGGGGGGGGGGGGGGGTTGGCTGGAGGTGTCCTGGGTTGCCAGGGAGATATTTAATGAGGATGACTTCCTGACCTGCACTGAGGACAGATAGCAGCAGAACGGATACTGGGCCAGCATGATCAGAAAAAGTCACCAAACAAAGGTAGAAAAGATCATTTTATTTTCATTATCGTGTTTGGAATATGTCCACTTTGAGAGTCAGGTGCTCAACATTAAAAGTTTATATTTATTTACTTATTTATGGCATTTTATCCCACATTAAACATGAATTAGGGTGTTTTGTGGCTCTACATGAGAATTGTGATGATATGATCCCTTGTTTCATATTGTTGACGGTCTGCATTTTCCGTATGGGTGGTATATTGGTGTATTAGGTTCTGCCCAGTGTAATATTTATGGTACAGTAAGGTTCTGAGTGTGTTTTTGCACAAAGTTGTGCATAGTGTTTTGCAGTTGAGCGATTGTGGTTAGAATATGCTTTGAGCAACCACTTTATTCTTTGACATATGATACATATCTAATATCTAAATTTAATAAAAGGTATTAATTGTGACTTATTTTTATTTATTTTTTCTGCATGTTATCAGACAATATGGATTTAAGCTCCAGCCCTGGCCCCACCCCTAACCCCTGCCCCCTTTAGCCTCCCCAAACGTTTGGGCCACCGACAGCCTATGGGTGCCAGCCCTACTCACAGGGTATGTTTTATACCGGAATGTTTTGTATAATAGTTGCTGCTGTAAAAATTGTGTAGCAGTGAATCAAATTTCAATCGGTAAGAATGATTGCACAAACAATTGTAGGCACTGTTTGGCTTTGTCTTTGATCTCTTTGTGTTGGTAGTACATTGCATTAGCTGTGTTGCTTGACTATGCTGTACTTGTGACTCCGGGGGGGGGGGGGGGAAGGGGTTTCTCTCCTGAGTTCTTCAGATAAGGCCTTCATGTTGCATAACTTTCAGTCCCTCGGAGAGGGCTTGGAGAGGCAGGCACATCCTGCAAAGCTGGGATCTGGACGAGGATCTGGTTTCCGAACCAGATCAGGAGATACCCTCTTTGGAGGTGGTAGACTATTTAGGGGAAGGGATGTTCTTTGAAGACCCTGGTTTGGTGGAATTGGGTGTGGAACCCTTTCTTCCAGGAGAGGACGCTGGAAGAAAGAGTAGTTCGGATTTTCCACAAAGAAGATTTGTAAGAACTCATTTCTTTGTTGGCTACTACCTTGCATTTTGAGGAAGAACAGTCCATGGTCGTGGAAGGCCATAATGTGGATCTTCTGGTGAAAGGTATTAGAAGACCAGGTAAGACCTTTCCTATGCACCAGGATATTTGAGACATTTATTCAGGCGCAGTGGGATGTGCCAAACTCCTCCTTTAGGCTTGCAAGGTCGATGGTTTGCTTCTATCCAGTTCTGGATGCTGACATGTCCTTTCTTAGGCCCCCAGTGGTAGATGTGGTGGTCTCGATGGTTATTAAAAGAAATACAATCCTCGTGGATGTGGGCACAGCTCTTAAAGACGTTCAGGATAAGCATATGGAAGCTCTCCTTAAAGAGCAGTTTTGATGTCTGCCTTGTAGCTAGGGCATGTTTCCGCTGGTCTGAGCAAGTTTTGGACAGAACTTTGGATGATCTGGCCTTAATAGGTGCTAAAGTAGCGAAGATTGAGATGGTTTCCTCCTTGTTGGTGGACGCTTTGTACGATTTGCTAAGAGCTGTAAGTTCATGGCCTTAGGTGTAGCTGCTAGACGCTTGCTGTGGCTGCAGGGTTGATCCACAGATGCAGCTTCTAAATCAGTTGAGCAAGTTCCTGTTTCGTGGATCTTTTCTCTTTGGAGAAAGAGTTGGATAAGCTGGTTCGCAGTCTGGGGGATACTAAGTGCCTTGGCTCACTGAAGTCAGGCGTCGGGTCGTGTCCTGCTGGCTGGTAAAGGGTGGGAGCAAGATTTTCGGTGGTATAGGCCATGGAGAGTGGCTCTGGTTGTGGTCCCTGTGTTTTTGGAGAAATCCGTCCTTTTGTGGGGCTCAAAGAGGGAGGTAGGGAGTCAGGAGCTTCTTTCCAGTCCACTTCCTGTCCTGCCCAATGAAAGTTTTTGGGTTCCAGTCTCTATTTCTTGTGGGAGCTCAGTAAATGCAGTTCTATTGGAGAAGGGCCCAAATTACCTCCGATCAGTGGGTACGAGAGTTATTTGAAGCGAGTATGCCTTAGAATTCACACAACATCTTCCAGATGCGATCAGGAATACTCTGGACCCCAAGGCTGTCAATTTGGCCCTCAAGGTTCTTATGGAGAGTCGTCGGTCACTCATAGTGGCAGTCAGATCTGGGGATTTTTTGACTGCGCTGGTCTTAACGGAGGTGGATTGACATATTCCAATTCCACCCATGCATCAGCCTTTTCTTCGCTTTGTTCAAGCATTTCCAGTCTTGGGCTCTTAGTTACATAAGTATTGCCATACTGGGACAGACCGAAGGTCCATCAATCCCAGCATCCTGTTTCCAACAGTGGCCAACCCAGGTCACAAGTACCTGGCAAGATCCCGAAAAAGTAACATTTTATGTTGCTTACCTTAATAAGCAGTGGAATTTTCCCCAAGTCAATGGACTTTTCCTTTAGGAAGCCACTCCACTCATTTTATAGACCTCTATCTTATCTCCCATCAGCTGTCTTTTCTCCAAGCTGAAGAGCTCTAGCCGCTTTAGCCTTTCCTGATAGGGAAGTCGTCTCGTCCCCTTTATTATTTTCGTCACCTTTCCCTGTACCTTTTCTAATTGCACTATATCTTGTTTGAGATGCGGTGACCAGAATTGAACACAATATTCGAGGTGCGGTCACACTATGGAGTGATACAAAGGCATTATAACGTCCTCATTTTAGTTTTCCATTCCTTTCTTAATAATACCTAACATTCTGTTTGCTTTCTTAGCTGCCACCGCCGCACACTGAGCAGAAGGTTTCAACGTATCATCAACGATGATGTCTAGACCCCTTTCCTTGTCAGCGACTCCTAATGTGGAACCTAGCATGACATAGCTATAATTCAGGTTCCTCTTTCCCACATGCATCACTTTGCACTTGCTCACATTAAATGTCATCTGCCATATAGCTGCCCAGTCTCGTAAGGTCCTCTTGTAATTTTTCAGAATTATCTTGCAATTTAATAACTTTGAATAACTTTGTGTTGTC
This sequence comes from Microcaecilia unicolor, assembly GCF_901765095.1. NCBI lineage: Eukaryota > Metazoa > Chordata > Amphibia > Gymnophiona > Siphonopidae > Microcaecilia > Microcaecilia unicolor. Next base: position 121,442,547 of record NC_044038.1, on the reverse strand, counting down.
AGCAAATTTAATTACCTCACTAGTTACTCCCCTCTCTAAATCATTTATAAATATGATAAAAAGCAGCAGTCCCAGCACAGACCCCTGAGGAACCCCACTATCTACCCTTCTCCATTGAGAATACTGACCATTTAACCCTACTCTCTGTTTTCTATCTTTTAACCAGTTTTTAATCCACAAAAGAACACTACCTCCCCCATGACTCTCCAATTTCCTCTGAAATCTTTCATGAGGTACTTTGTCAAATGAAAATCCAGATGAACAATATCGACCAGCTCACGTTTGTTCACCCTTTCAAAGAAATGTAATAGATCTCTGAGGCAAGATTTCCCTTCACTAAATCCATGTTGACTTTGTCTCATTAATCCATGCTTTTGAATGTGTTTTTATTTATTTATTGCATTTGTATCTCACATTTTCCCACCTATTTGCAGGCTCAATGTGGCTTACATAGTACAGTAGAGGCGATTGCCAGTACCGGTATGAACACATATACATAGTGAGGTTATGGTAGCGAATGATCAAGTGTGGTAGACACATTGGGGGTCATAAGGAGGAAGAGTTACGTTATGTCCAGTACGAACTTATATATTGTTGTGTTGCGGGTTAAGGCGTTTAGGTTGGATCGTTAGGGTATTTTGTTCTTTATAATAGTCTCATTTTGCCTGGCACTGACGTTGAAAGTTAATATATAAAGGGAAATGGGACTTGATATACCGTCTTTCTGTGGTATTTTGCAACTACATTCAAAGTGGTTTACATATATACAGGTACTTATTTTGTACCTGGGGCAATGGAAGGTTAAGTGACTACTGTACTTGCTCAATTTAAAGATCAAAGGGAAAGCAGAGATCCTGAGAGTCAGGTTCTTGAATTTCCCTATAAATGGTTTTATTTCTGCTTCCTGATTGCCCTCAGTAGTAACTGCTTACCATCCCCGAATGGAAATGTTGCAGGTCTGCTGTCCATAGGTTCTGTTTGCTAGGTGAGTTACGTATTTGAAATCAAGCCTCTGTGACACCCAAAATGATGGGGAATATTTTCTGTATCTTTCTACTGCATTTTTTGGTACTTAAAGATCTTCTGCATGATTCAGAGTAATCATTTGGGACTGACACCTCTAATACCATTTTGGTGTTTTTCTCTTTTATCATTGTCCTGTTTCCTGGCATTTAGGGACTAAAATGATAAAAGGGATGGAACTGCTCTCGTATGAGGACAGGCTGAAGAGGTTAGGGCTCTCTTCAGCTTGGAAAAGAGATAAATGAGGGGAGACTGAGGTCTACAAAATCCTGAGTGGTGTAGAACGAGTAGAAGTAAATTGATTTTTTTTTTTTTTTACTCTTTCCAAAAGTAGAAAGACTAGGGGGTACTTGAAGTTACATGGGAATACTTTTAAATCAAAGGCGAGGAAATATTTTTTTCACTAAATGAATAGTTAAGCTCTGGAACTCTTTGCCGGAGGATGTGGTAACAGCGGTTAGCGAATCTGGGTTTAAAAAAAGGTTTGGACAAATTCCTGCTATTGAGGCAGACATGGGAAGCAACTGCTTGCCCTGGGATTTGTAGTATGTAGTGTTGCTACAATTTGGTTTTCTGCCAGGTACTTGTGATCTGGCTTGGCCACTGTTTGGAAAACAGTATACTGGGCTAGAATCTTCTGGCTTTTTGTTACCATCTGCTGGTAGGGTGATTTAAATCCATGACAGGTTTAACAAGATTCCAGGAAAGGAAATCATTGAGTAAGTTGATTTTCACAGTATTGCCAAGGAATTGTTCTCATGTGTCTAAATTTAAGGTGGGCCTTCCGTTATCTGGTAAGCAGCATGATCTAGCAGTGGGAGGAAACCAAATACAGTTATAGATTATCAGTGCCCCCTTTGTTCTGGTTCACATGTGATGCATAACAAGTTTTTCAGTCTTGGATATTGCTGCTGTAGCCAGCTACATTTGGCCAATACCCTTATCTGACATGTCAGCACATGTTGGTTAAGGCGGTGACAGTCTTGGGTACATAAATGCCCAATATCAGGGTGAATTGATGAGCTACAGTGCTGGCCATCCTACACATTGCCATAGTCGACACCAGAAGAAGCATGAGCTTGGAGCCGTGGATAGCAAGTGTGGAAAGTGATGCGGGAGTGCAGATTTACATTACTGCAGAAGTGATTTTGTGATGACTGCAGCTTAAGAGACATACCCAGTTGATAAATGTCTGTCCAGAAGAGAAACATCAGCTGTCCTGCCAGCTCCATTCAACTCAAGGTGTAATAACTGTCACCGTTTTAATATTTACAGAAGATACATATAAATTGTGCATATTGTGTTTTAATTGCAAAAGATAATTTTGCGGGAGCCAGGTGCTATATAGCCGTGCTACATTTTTGCTGATTACATTGTGTGTGTGTGGGGGGGGGGGGGGGGGGGGGGGGGATGGAGCACACCGAGGCCTTAAAGCTACCATAAAATTCATTGTTCTCACAAGTAATGAGTGTTAAAGTTAGAAAACAGCTAAATGTCATACTTCATTAGAGGCCAATTGGGTTTTGGATTTGACACTGAAACCACCCAAAATCTGGGTTTGGGTTTCAACTAAAAATGCCAGTGCATTTTCGACTGGAAGTGCCACACCAGGGCCTTGCCCACACCAGTCTCTGTCCTCCCATCACCCAAAGGCCCTCCCCGGACCTACTTTTTTAATGCCGTGGTGGTCTAGTGGCCTCATCTGGGCAAGAGCAATCACCAGTCGCTCTTGCCCCCGTTGTTTCCTCAGCTTCTGGAACTATTTTGGGATTGGAAACAGCATAGGCAGGACCAACTGTAGATGGTGCGAGTGCGGGCGAGTGGCGGAAGCAGCTGGCCCAAGAGGAACCCGCTCTCTGCTGCTTAGGGGGGGGGGGGGGGCGGCTTCATTTTCAGCCAAAACTGGCAAATTTTGGCTGCTGGTTTTTGGTCAAATCTTTAATGAAACTGATAATTTGAGTAAGGGGCGTAGGTATGCATCCCCCCAACCCCTAATGGATTCGGAGCTTTGTGTTTAATAGCAAGGAAGAAATTTTCAATTTAGGATTTTCCATTCCCATAATTACTATAATATTGAAATGAAGGTAGGTGAAGGTTTTTGATTTCGTATTAACACAAAAAGTCGATGAAGGCTAAAAACTGGAAGCGCAGGGGTTAAAAATCTGTTTGTAACCTTGGGTGCTGCAGTTTTATCACATTGCTTGAAGGAACAAATTAAATTGGGAGCTCTCTTGGACAGAGAACTACCTGTGTTTCTGATTGTAACCCGCCTTGAGTGCAAATGTAGGGAAAAAAAAATCCAAGTATACTTCAAAATACCTTGTCTTACCATATGCTGTTTGGGGGGGGGGGGGGGGGGGGAGTGGAAAAGCATTCAGTGTTCTTCAGGTGAGAAGAACATTGTTTGCCTTCATCCTACCATACCCAAGTTGGAAAGATGTGTTTGCATTTTTAGTACTGGAATTACTATTAATGTTCACATTTTACATTTTAAGGTTATGGAGGATATGAGGACTATAACGGATATAATGATGGGTATGGATTTGGCTCGGATAACAGATTTGGAAGAGGTATGTCTTAAACTTTTCGACTAGCTACTAAGTTGTTTAAGGCATTTCATTAAAACTGTTTTATCTTTTAGGTGTGTCAGACCATAGGTATGGGGATGGAACATCAACTTTCCAGAGTACAACAGGTCACTGTGTACATATGAGAGGATTACCTTACAGAGCTACTGAAAACGATATTTACAATGTAAGTTTTTTGAATGTTCAGCTTACGCTTCTTTTATACTTTGTTCACTTTTTTAAAACTAGGTTTTTGTTATCCAAACAAACTTATACCTTATCAGAAAAGGTACTTAAATTTAAGATTATGCTGTTTACAGCAAGAAGGTTTTGTTTTGCCTATTTTGAAGAAAATCAACGTTGGCAGTGATGCATTAGAAAAGAAAACCTTCAAAATATAAAGTGCTGGAAATTAGCGCACTTGGTTTTATTAAACTTGATCATGTCCAAGTTCAGAGAACTAATCTGAGCAGTTTGTAATTGTGTGTGTTTCGGGGGGTGGGGGAAGAGTGCACATGTTTCTGTACATATGCGTATGTGCTTTCTGTGTGTCGAGGAGATGAGGGAGAAAGTTTTAAAGATGGACTTCCTTATTCACAATGTGAGAGTTAATCGGTGTATGTTGCACCTGTTGGAGCTACTTCTCACATAGAAATATATTGTGGCATGTTTTTTTATTTTTTTTTTTTGGGGGGGGGGGGGGGGGGGGGGGGGTGTTTATCTTTACCTCTTGTCAGACATAAACTTTGCTTCCACAGCACAGAAACTTTCTCTAGAGTAGTGTTTCCCAAGTCCAGTCTTGGAGTACCCTTTGCCAGTCAGGTTTTCAGGATATCCACAATGACTATTTATGAACTTGATTTCCATGCATATTCATTGTGGATATCCTAAACACCTGAGTGGCAAGGGGTGCTCCAGGACCAAACGGGGGAAACTGCTCTCGATCACCTGCCTTCCAGTTCATTTCCCTGGGGATTGGAGTGGAGGAGTAGCCGAGTGGTTAGTGCAGTGGACTTTGATCATTTGGAACTGGGTTCTGTTCCTATTGCAGCTCCTTGTGACTCCCAGGTATGAATAAGTACCTGTATGTACTATGTAAACCGCTTTGAATGTAGTTGCAGAAACCACAGAAAGGTGGTATATTGAGTCCCATTTCCCTTATTGGTTGCTATTAATTATGGAAGCAGACAGGGCAGCTCACTCGTATGGTGGGGAGAGGGGACACTAGAAAACTGCAGGTAGAAAAATGTCTAGACATTCTAAAGTTTAATGTCCACAAGGTAGAATGATAAACATTTTAATCTAAAAATCTGCTGACTATGGAAAAAAACCCAGATGTTTGCAATCCTAATCTCCTGAGTGCTGAGCACATCTCATAGGGTTCCACTAAACATGTGGACACACAGTATGTGCAAAATTTCCTTGTCATCAGCAGCAGATGATGAATCCATTACAAATGGGTTGGGGGGGAGATAGAGAACACTGAAAACCATAGTGCCTCTATGACGGCTAGCTCCATCTTCCTCTCAGTATTTCTCTATCTCCCAGCAGGGTTGGACGCAGCTTGTTCAGCTCCTTCAAGATTCTGCCTGGGGTGGCTCCTGTGCTTTTGCCAGTTGTACCAGGGGTGTTGTGGCTAAGTGGAGCCCACTTTAAAGGCGCATAGATTCGCCCTTTCCCTGCCTTACCCTTTCCCCTGTGTGGATGCAGGCATATAAGTTCGCCCTTTCCCTGCCTTTCCCACCCTCTTCTGCCTCTGGAGTACCTCTGTAGCTGTTTGCCTCCGACTTTCCTCACAGCGTTAAAAAAAAAAAAAAGCTATTTCTGAGGCTTTTCCTGACTGTGCAGCGTGACTGGAGCTCGTGGACTCGGTCCTTTGAGGTAAGAGCGGTACTCAGCTCCTCTGGGGAGGGCCCGTGGACGGCATTCCGATCGGGGTGATTTTGGTGCGAAGCTGCCATTTTTAATTTTATTCCACCGTTTTTCGGCGATGGCTGCTGAGGGAGTTAAGCGCTGTTCCCGTGGTGGCAAGTGCAATTCAGCAGCGGGGCTCTGTAAATCGTGCTGTTTAGACGGTAGAGCCAGTACGAGCATGGCGAGCGATGATTCTTCCCGCTCGATGAAGCTGGCAGCGGGCGCCATCTTGGAAGTGCCGCATGGCTCGACCCCTGCGGTTGCGGAGGAGTCTGAGAGCAGAGGGGCGCCTCGGGCCGAGGCTACCAGAGGAGCTCCGTTCCCCGTGGCTCCTAATTCGGAGACGGGAGGTCAGGGTGAGTTTTTCTCCCCCGAGTTTGTGCTTATTTTACATAAAGCCTTCATACTGAAAAGAGCTCTGCCGCAGGTGTCTGACACTGCATTGCTACCTGGTTCCCCTCCGACTGATGATGGCCCAGGGCTGATGCCAGACGTGGATGCCCCTGAGCATTGGATGCATGCTAAGCATAGACGGGTAAATTCCCCGTCGGAGAGTGGCGCGCCCCCCCCCCCCCCCCCAACCCTCCCTGTGGTCATGCTGTGGAGACTCTGAGGGATCTGGCAGGCCTTCGTGGTCTGAAGAGCCAGAGGAAGGTGCCGGTTGCCACTGGATCTGGATGATCCCACTGCAGTTCAGATTTTCCACCGCGATGAGCTGCCAGCACTTATCTCTGATGCTTTACAGGCCCTCTCTATTGATGATCCTGTTAAAGGCGAGGCCTTCTCTGGTAATCCGAGGATGACGAGTACTAAGAAGCCTGCTCGAGCCTTTCCTTTGCATGACTCCATCCAAGAGCTTATTTCTGCTCAGTGGGCTGACCCCAAGGGGCCCTTGCCAGGGTGATGGGGCATCTTTACCCTCTGAGTGAGGAGCACTTGGCCCGTTTTGGGATGCCTAAAGTGGATGCCTTAGTCACGGCAGTGACAAGAAAGACCACCCTCCCAGTAGAGGGAGGGGTCGCCCTGAAGGACATTAAGGACCTGCGGTTGGAATCAGTGTTAAAACGGTCCTTTGAGGTTTTGGGCCTAGCCTTAAGGGCGTCTGTTTGCAGTTCTTATGCTGCTCAAGCCTGCCTCTCTTGGTTACAACAGGCAGTGGAACAGCCCGTGGATGGTGCGGCGTCTCTTGCTGAGGTTGCACCGCGCATGGAGTCGGCCTGGTCAGTTTTAGCTGACGTCCTCTATGATCTGGTCAGCTTCGGCTAAAAAGATGTCTGTGGCGGTGTCTGCCCGCCGGCTTTTATGGCTAAGGCATTGGGCGGCTGACATGGCCTCTAAGCAAATGCTGGTGAAGTTGCCCTTTCGGGGCCTTCTGTTATTTGGAGAGGAGTTGGAGAAGATTGTTAAAGACCTGGGGGATGCTAAACCCCAGCAGTTACCTATGGATAGGCCGCGGCCTTCTTCCAAGGGTCAGTTGGTTCCCTCCTCCTGCAGACCTCGCTTCCGAGAAGCTAGAAGGTATCACCCAGGGCGCTCTGCTGGGTTTACTCAATGTGCCCGCTTTCAGCAGAGGAACTCCTTTCGCTCGGACATGCGCTCTGCAGCGGCAGGCTCAAGGCCAGGAGTTCAGGGCCATCTTTCACAATGATGGGACGCCGGTCCACTCCTCCTTCACAGCTGTATGAGGATGCCTTTCCCTCTTTCTCGAGGAGTGGACCAAGATTACCTCAGATCAGTGTGTCCTGGACCTGATCAGAGAAGGTCACCGATTGGATTTTGGTGCCCCGGTGAGAGACGTGTTTGTGGAGTCTTGATGCGGCACTGCCGTCAAACGGGCAGCGGTAGAGGAGATCCCTGTGCCCCCCGCCGAACACGGCGGCGGTCGTTACTCTATTTATTCTGTGGTGCCGCGAAAAGGCGGGTCTTTTGGCCCATTCTCGACTTAAAGTCAACGAGTCACAAAGAGTGCGGCATTTTCACATAGAAACCTTGCGCTCCGTCATTGCGGCGGTACAGCCAGGAGAGTTCCTCATATCTCTGGACCTAAAAGAAGCTTACTTGCACATTCCTTTATGGCCCCCGCACCAACGGTTTCTCCGTTTTGTGGTGTTGGGAAAACATTTCCATTTTCGGGCCTTGCCTTTTGGCCTCACCACAGCTCCCTGAACCTTTTCCAAGGTAATGGTGGTAGTAGCTGCCTTTCTCAGGCAAGAGGGTTATCCGGGTTCACCCGTATCTCGACGACTGGCTCATCAGAGTGGACTCTGCAGAAGAGAGTCGTCATGTAACAGCCAGAGTGGTCTCAGTACTGCAATTTCTGGGCTGGGTCGTCAATATTCCCGACCTAAGGCGGTGCAAGCTTCAGAATCAGGACCGTCTGCTCCTGAGGATGCCTCGCCCGCGAGCTTGGGACTTGGTCCAACTGTTGGGGTCGATGACGGCCACCTTGGAAGTGGTGCCATGGGTGAGAGCGCACATGATACCTCTGCAGATTGCTCTGCTTCAACGATGGTCGCCTTTGTCCCTGGATTATCAATGCAGTCTCACGTGGCTCCCTGCGGGCCGACTCAGTATGGAGTGGTGGCTCTCAGACAGCATGCTGCGGCGAGGAATGCCGCTAGCGCTTCCCGATTGGTGCCTGGTGGTAACGGATGCCAGCCTGAAGGGCTGGGGAGCACATTGCCAGGGAAGCTATGCCCAGGGTCTGTGGACACACGAGGAAATGGGGTGGTCCATCAATCGCTTGGAACTGAGAGCGATATGCCAGGCTCTTCTGGCCTTTCACAAGACTCTGGAGGGACTGGCTGTCAAGAATTCTGTCGGACAACACGACAGCAATGGCCTACATAAATCGACAGGGTGGCACTCAGTGCCAAGCACTGGCCACAGAGGCCGCTCAGATATGCCTCTGGGCCAAGCTACATCTGCAGTTTCTGTCAGCAGCTCACATAGCAGGTCAGAGCAACGTGCAAGCCGATTTTCTAAGCAGGTATCAAATCGACCCAGCGGAGTGGGAACTGGCAGACGAAGTGTTCCTTCAGATCTGTGCCAAATGGGGAACACCCGTAGCGGATCTTATGGCCTCAAGCATAAATGCCAGTCCCGTCCTTTTTCAGCAAACTGAGAGATCCTCGCTCAGCGGGGTTGGATGCTTTGGCTCAACCCTGGCCTCCTGTATGTGTTCCCTCCTTGGCCCTTAATAGGGCGACTTCTGCGAATTTGGCTGCATCAAGGTGTGGTGATTCTCATTGGCCCAGGCGGCCGTGGTATGCGGACCTCTGGCGGATGCTGGTGGAGGCTTCCCTTCCCTTGCCTCTGGTACCGAACCTGTTGACACAGGGCCCGGTGACCATGGAGGATCCATGCTGCTTTGGTCTTACGGCATGGCTATTGAGAGGGTGCAATTGAGAGACAAGGGCTATTCTAACAAGGTCATATCCACTCTCTTGCAGGCCCGCAAGCGTTCCACTTCCGTGGCCTATGCTCGGGTCTGATGCCAGTTTGAGGCTTGGTGTGCTTCTAAAGTGATCACACCCATGCGGGCTTCGGTCTCACCGATAATTGACTTTTTTGCAGGATGGTGTACAAAAAGGCTTGGCCTATAGTTCCCTATGTGTTCAAGTGGCAGCATTGGTATGTTTTCGGGGAAAGCTCTCGGGCCTCTCCCTGGCTGCGCATCTGGACATTGAACGGTTTCTTAGAGGGGTGCTTCAGTTCTGGCCTCCCATGCGGGCCCTTATCCGGCTTGGAACCTGGGGCTAGTATTAAGGGCTCTTCAGTGTTTGCCCTTCAAGCCTCTGAGGCGAGCTTCGGAGAAGGATGTGACTCTAAAGACAGTCTTTTTGGTGGCCATTACATCGGCGAAACGGATGTCTGAGCTCCAGGCGCTGTCCTGTCGAGACCCATTTCTGAGTCCGGAGTAACGGTACGTACTGTGCCTTCCTTCCTGCCTGCCTAAGATGGTTTCAGCGTTTCACCTAAACCAGCCTATTTATCTACCTCCTTTACTAGGGAGGAGTTTCCGGAATCTTTTGAGCAGTTGCACCTTTTGGATGTGCGCAGGGTTCTGTTGCAGTATCTGCAGATGTCTAATGCTTCCAGGACCTCTGATCACCTTTTTGTATTGTTGTCAGGTCCTCGCAGAGGGTCTCCAGCGTCTAAAGCCACTATAGCCCGTTGGCTTAAGGAATCCATTTTTTCTGCATATCTGCTATCTGGCCGGCCTCCGCCTGACGCTTTTAAGGCACATTCCACAAGAGCGATTTCTTTCTCTTGGGCTGAGATGGGAAGCACTCTCTCTTCAAGGGATATGTAGTGCAGCTACTTGGGCTTCTAAGCTCTCTTTTGCCCGTCATTAAAGGCTGGATGTGACTGCCAGGAGGGATGCGCTTTTTGGAGCACAAGTGCTTGCGCGTGGTGTGGCTTGTTCCCGCCCTATTTAGGGATTGCTTTGATACATCCCATTCGTAATGGATTCATCTGCTGCTGATGACAAGGAAGGGAAAATTAGGTTCTTACCTTGGTAATTTTCTTTCCTTTAGTCACAGCAGGTGAATCCATGATCCCTCCCTGATTGACTGTTTTGTGTTTAGTTTTTCCTGCAGACATGTTCCCTCATTGGGAGAAGTTGGAAAACAGTCTTCAGGATTTCTGTTTTACTACAGGAGGTTGAGTTTGTCCCACCTTTGTGTTATTGCTCCTGTTCTGGGGCGTTTGCTGTGAAGAAAGTTCATGTTATGCTACTTTGCGGTTTAACACTGCTTTGGAAGCTTCAAAATACTGAGAGGCAGATGGAGCTAGCCGTCCTAGAGGCACTATGGTTTTCACTATTCTCTATCTCCCCCTGCTGGTAGTTGGACACAACCCATTCGTAATGGATTCATCTGCTGTGACTAAAGGAAAGAAAATTACCAAGGTAAGAACCTAATTTTCCTTCCTTAGTAGCAGCAGATGAATCCATTAACTGATAGGTTGTATCCGCCTACCAGCAGGTGGAGATAGAGAACACTGAAAAACCATAGTGCCTCTTGGACGGCTAGCCCCAACTGCCTTCAGTATTTCTCTATCTCCCAGCAGGTGTGGACGTAGCTTGATCAGCTCCTGGATTTCAGACTGCCTGGGGTGGCTCCTGTGCTTTGCCAGTTGAGCAGGGGTGTTGTTGCTGGTGTTGCCCACTTTAAAGGCATATAGGTTCGCCCTTCCCTGCCTTGCCCATTTCCCCTGCCTCCCGGAGTCCCTCTGTTGCTGCCTGCCTCCAACTTTCCTCACAGCGTTAAAAAAAAAAATTTAAAAGAGCGCGCTTTTACTGCGTAGCTGTTCTGAGGCTTTTTCCAGTGATTCTGGTTCTGTGCAGCTTGACTGGAGCTCGTTGACTCGGTCCTCTGAGGTGAGAGTGGTGCCCAGCTCCTCTAGGGAGGTCCTGTGGACGCCGTTCTGATCGGTGTAAGTTTTGGCGCGAAGCCGCCATTTTATTGCTATACTCTCGTCCTATTGGACGATGGCTGCTGAAGGAGTTAAGCACTGCTCCCGTTGTGGTAACCGCAGATATGCAGCGGGGCTGTGTAAAACGTGTTTCGTAGACGCTCACGCTAGTACGAGCACGGTGAGCGATGTTTCTTCCTGCTCGATGGAGCTGGCAGCGGGTGCCATTTTGGAAGCGCCGCATGCCTCGACCCTCGCAGTTGCGGAGGAGTCTGAGTTCAGGGGGGACGCCTCGTCTAGAGGCTGCCAGAGGAGCTCCTACATCCGTTTCTCCTAATTCAGAGCTGGAGGGTCAGGGTGAGTTTTTCTCCCCTAAGTTTGTGCTTTTAATGCATAAGGCTTTCATGCTGAAAAGAGCTCTGCCGCAGGTTTCTGACACTGCGTTGCATCCTGGCTTTCCTCCGGGTGTTGATGCCCCGGGGATGACTTCAGATGCTATTTCCTCCCCCCCCCCCCTCCCAATGTTGGAAACACGCTAAACGTAGATGAGTAAATTCCCCGTCTGAAAGTGGCGCATATTCTTCCTCCCCCCCCCCCCCCCCCCCCATGGTCAGGCTGTGGAGAGTCTGAGGGATCTGGCAGGCCCTCAGGGATGGATGATCCAGAAGAGGGTGCCTGTTTACCACTGGATTTGGATGATCCCAGTGCGGTCTGGATTTTCCACCATGACGAGCTGCCAGCTCTCATTACTGACGCCTTGCAGGCCCTTTCATTTGATGATCCTGCTGAAGGCGAGGCCTCATCTGTTAATCTTAGGATGGCGAGTACTAAGAAGCCTACTCGGGCCTTTCCGGTGCATGACTCCATCCTAGAGCTTATTTCAGCTCAATGGTCTGACCTCGATGGGCCTTTGAAAGTGGCCAGGGCTATGGGTCAGCTTTACCCTCTGCGTGAGGAGCACTTGGCCCCTTTGGGGATGCCTAAAGTGGATGCATTGGTCACGGCGGTGATAAAAAAGACCACTCTCCCAGTAGAGGGAGGGATCGCTTTGAAAGACATGCAGGACTGGCGGCTGGAGTCCGCGCTGAAGCGGTCCTTTGAAATTGCGGGCCTTGTCTTGAGGGCGTCTATTTGCAGTTCCTGTGCAGCCCGGGCATGTCTTTCCTGGCTGCAGCAGGCGGTGGAACAGCCCGCAGATGGTGCGGGCCCCCTTTCTGAGGTTGCCCTGCGGATGGAGTCGGCCCTGTCATTTTTGGCTGACACCCTTTATGATCTGGTCTGAGCTTCGGCTAAACAGATGTCTGTGGCGGTGTCCGCCCGCCGCCTTCTCTGCCTGCGGCATTGGGCGGCTGACATGGCTTCTAAACAAAGACTGGTGAGGCTACCCTTTCGGGGCCTCCTGTTATTTGGAGAGGAATTGGAGAAGATTGTGAAAGACCTGGGAGAATCTAAACCCCAGCGGTTACCTGAGGATAGGCCGAGGCCTTCTTCCCAGTGTTTCCCTCCTCTTCCAGACCTTGCTTCCGTGAAGCTCGCAGGTATCGCCCAGGGCGCTCTGTTGGGTTTTCTCAACATGCCCGTTTTCAGCAGAGGAACGGGGCCGGTTCAAGGCCAGGAGTTCAGGGGCGTCCACAATGATGGGACGCCGGTCCACTCCTCCATGCTTGCAATAGGAGGACATCTTTCCTTCTTTCTAGAGGAGTGAACCAAGATTACCTCTGATCAGTGGGTCCTGTCTGTGCCGGGGCTGGTGGTTGGGAGGCGGGGATAGTGCTGGGCAGACTTATACGGTCTGTGCCCTGAAGAACACAGGTACAAATGAAAGGCAGGCATCGCCCAGGTTTTCTCAACATGCCCGTTTTCAGCAGAGGAACTCCTTTTGCTCGGACAAACGTTCCGCAGGGGCCAGTTCAAGGCCAGGAGTTCAGGGGTGTCCTCCACAATGATGGGACGCCGGTCCACTCCTCCATGCCTGCAATAGGAGGACGTCTTTCCTTCTTTCTAGAGGAGTGGACCAAGATTACCTCGGATCAGTGGGTCCTGGACCTGATCAGAGAAGGTTACCGACTGGAATTCGGTGCCCGGGTACGAGGGTATGGTTACCACATTTGTTTTTCCACCACGGTGAGAAGACTGCGTCTGTAGTTCCTCTTCACTTCCGGTGCAGAAGAGCATCTTTTTTGGTGCCGTTTCAGCTTTTTTGCGATTTTGCTGTGCCTTGTTCAGGCCTTTTTCCCTTTCTCTTCCTGTATATTTTTAGTTAGTTTTGCCAGTTTTTATATTTTCTATGACTTGTGCTGCGTTTAGGGCCTAGTCTCTGGTCAGGTCTTTCCTGTGTTTTTCTTTTTCTTTTCTTTGTGGCTTGCTCCTTTTTTCAGTCACCATCGTGTCTTTTTTTTTTTTTTTTTTTTTTCCCCTTCCTTGTCCACTAAAGTTCCTAGTATCTTTAAGCATTGTTCCTGGTGCAATCAGACAATCTCTGGCTTCAGTGCTTAGGGCCTGACCCCTGTAGGGTGAAAATTAGTAATTAGGGCAATAATTATTCCCTGATAAAACTTATTACATGGTTTCTGCTCAGTCTAGGGGAAATATAAAGAAACCTTGTGCTGGCACCCTGCCAGTGTTTTGTTCTTCGCCAAAAAAAACCCCAAAGCCACGTCACAGATGAGAATTATATATTATTTATTGCAGGTAGAAAAATAGACACAGCAATAGCTTATATGCAATATATATATCTCTTACTGATATGCACTAACAAAATATATTGTCTAACTACACTCTGATTATCCTGAGACTACGTACAGTAATGATTAGAACAGTACAAATGATATCCTAATGATCCTTATGAAAACTTATCACATCTTATGCAAAATACACATTAGCAGCTGTCCCTGACCAAGAGCCGACATAAACCAGTCGTACTTAGATAAAACCACTGCCTAACCCCAGACCAGGAAATATATCACTGTGATCTTACCACGCTGTCCTGATGACGGCTTTGGATAAGACCGGAGCAGAACCTCCCCAGACGCTATCTTAGCTGTCTGTGTCTTATGTAGTGCAGGTCTTAATCAGCAAACAAGCAGGTTCCCGTCTCTCCTTTGATTATCAGAGCCAATATCTCTGCCACAGGTATTTGCACCAGTTATGCAGGTCACAAGGTTGGTATCATACAGTCTCTAGCTCACCTCGAGCCTTGCTAGATTTCTCAGGTCCTTCACAGGTACTCCTCCTCCGAGGGTTTCCGACAACTTTCTCTCACTCTCTCCCCGTTCTTTCCAGACCTCTCTCCCGGGTGATAGCCTGGACCAATTCTTCCCATACAGTACAGTGCATGGGTAAGAAGAGTTCTTTGTTTTGTGACCTTGAAGATGGTAACTTCTGGTGCCATGAGTATGACTCCCTTCCCAGCGTTTCAGAGATAGAAGGGGGATGGTTGGAACACAGAATGTCCTTGGCTTCAGCAAGCCTGTCAGTGATTTCCACAAGCTGACGCTGGATCTTGCTGACACAGATATGTTACAGCAGCCATCTTACTATAACCAGATGTCATAGGCTTGTATAGGCCAAGACTAGCTTAGGCTAGATCACAGGGAAATACCCCTACAGACCACAGCCCTGCCAACTGTGTCCTTTTTCTTTGAATGATGAAGAGGACTCGGGTGTTCAGAGAGGCTCAAACCGAGAAGAGGACTCATGTATCCAGGGAGGCTCAATGCGAGAAGATTTTTGGTTCTAGTTCCGAGTCTTCGAAGTTGGCATCGAGGTTGGTGTCAAACTACATTGGGAGCATTTTCAAGGTTGCAGTATAGACCATAATAGATTAGGTGTCTTTAAAAAATAAAAATAAAAAAAGCAAAAGATTGCAAATGATCATATTCAACTGCTGAGCAAGATGTAAATAGGAACAACATAGTCTGAAATGTCTATATGGGAATGCCAGAAGCCTAAGAAATAAGATGGGGGAGTTAGAATATATTGCACTAAAAGAAAAGTTAGATAATATTATTATTCCATATCATCAAGCTGATCAATCCATAGACTGGTGGGTTGTGTCCATCTACCAGCAGGTGGAGATAGAGAGCAAACTTTTGCCTCCCTATATGTGGTCATGTGCTGCCGGAAACTCCTCAGTATGTTCTCTATCTCAGCAGGTGGTGGTCACACACAGCAGCAGCTCTGGCTAGGCCTCCAAGCCTAATTCTTAGGTTTTGTTGAGTGCCTGGGGTTGAGGGCTCTTTTGAGCAAGTGCAAACCTGGTGGTGCCAGGTCCCTCCTTTTCTCCCCCCTCCCGCTGGCTCCGTTAAAAAACCAGGTCGTTACAGCTCGGAGCGGCAAGCAGGTAATTTTTACCTTTTTATAGCGGGCAGGGGGTTCCCCGATTCTTCTCCTCGTGGCATATGGCGTCGGAGGGCGAGGGCGCAAAGAGTCGCTCCCCGGATCGCTTGAGCGCTTCTAGAGGGGATGCGGGGGTCTTAAAGCCTGATTCGCCCTTGTTGGGTGGCAGTTTCGTGACCGATGAATGTCCCGGTCCTTCCTCCGGCGTGGCGGTTTTTCCCGCCATAAACGCCCATCCCCCGCTCCTCGCCTCCGCCATCTTGGCCGGCCACGCGGCTCGGACGGCTTCTTCTTGGGCCGCCCTTGAGGTTGGAGACATTAATGCCATGAACGCCCTTAATTTGGGCGACGGCACAAAAGCGGCTAAAGTTAAGCGCCGTTCTTCCCGCGCGGCTCCTTCGCGGAGTGTCGCGCCGGACGCCATTTTGGATGCGCAGCATGTCTCTCCCCCGCTCTTGCGAGCGCCGGTTCAGGGTGCGTCTAGGGCTGTAGCCCAGGCTGCGGAAGTGCACAGTCTGGGGGGTTTCTCCCCCGAGTTTATTTTGCTGCTGCATCAGGCCTTCCTTATGCAAAACGCTGCCCCTGCTCCCTCGTCTGGTAAAGAGGTTGAGGTTCCCAGAGGTAAACGCCCTCTGGTTGATTCCCAGGCCTTGGAGGACTTTGTCTCCTCCGATGTAGATGAGGGCAGCGTATCTGAGTTCTCCCAACGGTCCTTTGCGGATTCCTTGGAGGAGACGGATCCCCGCTCGGATGGAGTGGATGACCCCTCTGCAGCGCGGCTTTTTAGCTCAGAGGATTTGCCCAACCTGTTGATACAGGCCATTGACACTTTGAAGATTTCCTCTCCGGAGGACGTCTCTCCCTCAGCCCCTGTTGGCTCTGCCATTATGCTGGGGACGAAGCGCCCGCCTAGAACCTTCCACGTGCATGATGCCATGCACACCTTAATTTCGGCTCAATGGGATGTCCCTGAAGCGAGCCTTAAAGTGGCTAGGGCTATGTCCCGCCTCTATCCTTTGACTGAAAGTGAACGTGAGGCCTATCTGTGGCCTACCGTGGATTCTTTAATCACTGCGGTGACTAAGAAAACGGCGTTGCCGGTGGAAGGTGGCACGGCCCTAAAGGACGCCCAAGACAGAAGATTGGAGGCGGCCTTAAGGTTGTCCTTTGAGGCGGCTGCTTTAAGTTTGCAGGCCTCAGTTTGCGGCTCCTATGTGGCCAGGGCGTGCCTGACTATGGTGCAGCGGGCTTCCCCCTCGGATCATTCCTTGAGGGCTGATTGGCCGGCCCTGGAATCGGGCTTAGCCTATTTGGCAGACTTGCTGTATGATGTCTTGAGGGCCTCAGCTAAAGGCATGGCTCAGACAATCTCTGCGCGGCGGTGGCTTTGGCTGAAACATTGGTCTGCTGACCACGCCTCTAAATCCCGCCTGGCTAGATTGCCTTTTAAAGGCAAGCTGCTCTTTGGGGTCGAGCTGGACAAAATCGTGACCGATCTCGGCACGTCTAAGGGCAAGAAGTTACCAGAGGTCAGGGCTCGGGCTAGTACTCGTCCCGGTACCTCCAGAGGACGGTTTCAGGAAGCCCGTCGGTACCGCCCGGGCAGGTCGGGTTCCTCTGCCCCCTCTTCCTTTAAGAGGAATTTCTCCCCCAAGCAGCATTCCTTTCGCAGAGACCGCCGTCCCGGAGGTGCTCCCTCCGGTCCTCCCCCAGGGTCTTGTACCCAATGACGGGGCCTTGGTCCACGCCCCAGTGCAGATTGGAGGACGGCTGTCCTCGTTTCTGGGCGAGTGGACCACAATAACTTCAGACGCTTGGGTGCTGGAAGTCATCAGAGACGGCTACAAGCTAGAGTTCTGCCGACCCTTAAGAGACGGGTTTGTACTCTCTCCCTGCAAGTCTCCGGTCAAAGCTGTGGCAGTGCAGCAGACCTTAGACAATCTGATCCGCCTGGGTGCGGTCGTTCCGGTGCCAGAAAATCAGCTTGGCAAGGGACGTTACTCCATTTACTTTGTGGTACCAAAGAAAGGAGGTTCTGTACGGCCTATCCTCGACCTCAAAGGGGTCAATCGGGCCTTGAAAGTTCGGCACTTTCGCATGGAGACTCTCCGCTCTGTTATAGCGGCAGTGAAGGCAGGGGAGTTCCTGGCATCCTTGGACATCAAGGAAGCGTACTTGCATATTCCCATCTGGCCTCCTCATCAACGCTTTCTGCGTTTTGCAGTCCTGGGCCGACACTTCCAGTTCAGAGCCCTCCCGTTCGGGTTGGCTACTGCTCCGCGGACCTTTTCCAAAGTAATGGTGGTCATCGCGGCCTTCCTGCGAAAGGAAGGAGTACAAGTCCATCCTTATCTGGACGACTGGTTGATCCGAGCCCCCTCTTATGCAGAGTGCGGCAAAGCTGTGGACCGGGTAGTTGCTCTTTTGAGCTCCCTGGGATGGATCATCAACTGGGAGAAAAGCCAGCTGCGCCCGACTCAGTCCCTGGAGTATCTGGGAGTTCGATTCGACACCCAAGTGGGCAGAGTGTTCCTGCCAGACAATCGGATTGTCAAGCTTCAGGCTCAGGTGGACCAGTTCCTAGTAGCCTCTCCTCTTCGGGCTTGGGACTATGTGCAGCTGTTGGGCTCTATGACGGCCACGATGGAAGTAGTGCCCTGGGCCAGGGCTCATATGAGACCACTACAACAATCTCTGCTGCAGCGCTGGACTCCGATGTCGGAGGATTATGCTGTGCGCCTTCCCTTGGACCCAGCAGTGCGCAAGGCGCTGAGCTGGTGGATGCAGACAGACAAGTTGTCTGCGGGAATGCCTCTGGTGACCCCGGAGTGGATTGTCGTCACGACGGACGCCTCTTTGTCGGGCTGGGGAGCCCACTGCTTGGGAAGGACAGCGCAGGGGCTCTGGTCTCCTGCAGAGGCAAAGTGGTCTATCAACCTCCTGGAACTCAGAGCCATTCGGTTGGCGCTTTTGGAGTTCATCCCGGTACTGGTGTTGAAGCCGGTACGGGTCCTGTCGGACAATGCCACGGCTGTGGCCTATGTCAACCGCCAGGGAGGTACCAAGAGCGCCCCTCTAGCCAAGGAGGCTATGAATCTATGCCAGTGGGCAGAAGCGAACCTGGAGCAGCTGTCAGCGGCCCACATTGCCGGAGTCATGAATGTAAAGGCGGACTTTCTCAGTCGCCATACCTTGGAGCCCGGAGAGTGGCAGCTATCTGCTCAGGCGTTCTTGGGCATCACGAAGCGCTGGGGCCAGCCGAGCCTAGATCTGATGGCGTCATCGGCCAATTGCCAAGTGCCGCGCTTTTTCAGCAGAGGACGGGACCCTCGATCCCTGGGAGTAGATGCTCTTCTCCAACAGTGGCCGACTCAAGAGCTTCTCTATGTGTTCCCGCCCTGGCCCATGTTGGGCAGGGTGCTAGACCGGGTGGCAAAGCATCCCGGCAGGGTAATCCTGGTGGGTCCGGATTGGCCCAGACGTCCCTGGTATGCGGACTTGATCAGGCTCTCAGTCGACGATCCTCTGCGGCTGCCAGTGGAGCAGGGCCTGTTACATCAGGGTCCCGTGGTGATGGA
The DNA here is from genome assembly GCF_901765095.1 of Microcaecilia unicolor. Taxonomy (NCBI): domain Eukaryota; kingdom Metazoa; phylum Chordata; class Amphibia; order Gymnophiona; family Siphonopidae; genus Microcaecilia; species Microcaecilia unicolor. The sequence continues at coordinate 121,423,706 of NC_044038.1, read as the reverse complement.
GGATCCCTCCCCCTTTGGTCTTACGGCTTGGCTATTGAGCGGCAGCGTCTGAGAAAGAAGGGCTTCTCAGACAAGGTCATCGCCACTATGCTGAGAGCGAGGAAGCGCTCTACTTCTACTGCTTACGCCAGGGTTTGGCGTATATTTGCAGCGTGGTGTGAAGCAGGCTCACTTTCTCCCTTCACTGCTCCAATTTCTTCAGTGTTGGCGTTCCTGCAAGAAGGTCTGGAGAAAGGCCTGTCGCTCAGTTCCCTTAAAGTCCAGGTAGCGGCTCTGGCTTGCTTCAGGGGCCGCCTGAAGGGTGCTTCCCTGGCTTCGCAGCCAGATGTGGTGCGCTTTCTCAAGGGAGTTAATCACCTGCGCCCTCCTCTATAGTCAGTGGTGCCTGCGTGGAATCTCAACCTGGTACTAAGAGCATTGCAGAAGCCGCCTTTTGAACCCTTGTCGAGGGCATCTCTGAAAGACCTGACGTTGAAAGCAGTCTTTTTGGTGGCTATCACTTCAGCCAGAAGAGTTTCCGAGCTCCAGGCGCTCTCGTGTCGAGAGCCCTTTCTGCAGTTCACTGAGGCAGGAGTGACTATTCGCACAGTGCCTTCCTTCCTGCCCAAGATTGTTTCTCGCTTCCATGTGAATCAGCAGCTCTGTCTCCCTTCCTTTCGTAGGGAGGACTACCCAGAGGAGTACTCTGCTCTTAAATATCTGGATGTGAGACGAGTCATCATCAGATACTTGGAAGTGACCAATGAGTTCCGGAAATCGGATCATCTGTTTGTCCTGTTTGCAGGTCCTCGTAAGGGTCTGCAGGCTGCTAAGCCTACAGTGGCAAGATGGGTCAAGGAAGCCATTGCAGCGGCTTATGTGGCCACGGGGAAGGTGCCGCCTATCCAGCTGAAGGCTCACTCCACTAGAGCTCAGGCGGCCTCGATGGCAGAGGCAGGGTCCGTCTCCTTGGAAGAGATATGCAAGGCGGCAACTTGGGCTTCGGCTCATACATTCTCCAAGCATTACCGCTTGACTGTGGCTGCACGGGCGGAGGCCCGGTTTGGAGCTTCAGTGTTGAGGTCAGGGATTTCAATGTCCCGCCCTGGGTGAGTACTGCTTCGGTACATCACACCAGTCTATGGATTGATCAGCTTGATGATATGGAAGGTAAAATTATGTATCATACCTGATAATTTTCTTTCCATTAATCATAGCTGATCAATCCATAGCCCCTCCCAGATATCTGTACTGTTTTTATTCTGGTTGCATTTCAGGTTCAAGTTTAGTCTTCAGTTACTTCAGAAAGACTTCGTGTTCAAGTTTTTTCACTTGGATTCTTCAAGAGTTGAGACGAGTTTGTGTTACAGTGAGCTGCTGCATTCCTCTCCCCTCCGTTTTACGGGGCTGGATTGAGATTTAAATTCTGCCGGCACTCCCTCCCGCTTCGTGCGGCTGTAGGGCAGCTTTGTACCCCTCCCGCTTCGGCGGTGTTAGGGTCAGTTAGCTCCTCCCGCGGTTGCAGTTGCAGGATAAGCCAGATCCCCCCGCATCGGCGGGTGTGGTGTCCCTCCCCCGCTCCGCGGGGATGAGCTGGACGGATTCCCCTCCCCCACTTGTGTGGGGATGAGCTGGGTTAATTCCCCTCCCCCGTTTCGGCGGTGGTGAGCTGGGCAGAGTGTCCCTTTGTGGGTGTAATTCTCTAAGTGCTGAGTCCTGCGGATGGAGCTTTGATATCGACATACTGAGGAGTTTCCGGCAGCACATGACCACATATAGGGAGGCAAAAGTTTGCTCTCTATCTCCACCTGCTGGTAGATGGACACAACCCACCAGTCTATGGATTGATCAGCTATGATTAATGGAAAGAAAATTATCAGGTATGATACATAATTTTACCTTATTACATTTGTACCCCGCGCTTTCCCACATAATGCAGGCTCAATGCAGCTTACATAGTAATTTGAAATACAAAGTTAATAGAACTTTAATAAAACAGTAGAAAACAATGTAAAGTTGGGCCTAGTAGTGTATGATAAGTTAAGCTAGATAATATATGACTAGGATAAAAAAGAGTAGACAGGATAGTGTAATTTGGGAGAAAGGGTAAGGAGGGATAAAATTAAGGAGAGATGGAAAGAGAAGGATGGGAGGTTGGTATTTAATAGGTATTTAATAATAGGCATCGAGACCTGGTGGAAGGAGGATAACCAGTGGGACACTGTCATACCAGGGTACAAATTATATCTTAGTGATAGGGTGGATTGAATTGGTGGAGGGGTAGCACTGTATGTTAAGGAGGGTCGAATCAAATAGATTAAAAATTCTGCAGGACACAATACCATCCCTATGGATTGAAATTCCATGTGTAAAGGGGAAAACGATAGTGATAGTGTACTACCATTTACCTGGCCAGGATGTTTAGACAGAAGTAGAAATGTTATCAGAATTTAGGGAAGCTAACAAACTGGGGAACACAGTGTGATTTCAATGACCCCGATATTGACTGGGTAAATGTAACATCAGGGTATCCTAGGGAAGTAAAATTGGTTGACAAAATCAATAAGTACATAAGTATTGCCACACTGGGACAGACCAAGGGTCCATCAAGCCCAGCGTCCTGTTTCCAACAGTGGCCAATCCAGGTCACAAATACCTGGCAAGATCCTAAAAAAAGCTCAATACATTTTATTCTGATTATCCCAGAAATAAGCAGTGGATTTTCCCCAAGTCAATTTAATAATGGTCTATGGACCTCCTTTAGGAAGCAGTCCAACCCCTTTTTAAATCCCGTTAAGGTAACTGCCTTTACCACATTCTCTGGCAACGAATTCCAGAGTTAAATTACATGTTTGAGTGAAGAAAAATGTTCTCTGATTCGTATTAAATTTACTACTTTGTAGCTTTTATTGTGTGCCCCCTAGTCCTAGTATTTTTGGAAAGAGTAAACAATTCACGTCCACCCGTTCCACTCCACTCATTATTTTATAGACCTCTATCATATCTCCACTCAGCCGTCTCTTCTCCAAGCTGAAGAGCCCTAGACGCTTCAGCCTTTCCACATAGGGAAGTCGTCCCATCCCCTTTATCATTTTTGTCACCCTTCTCTGTACCTTTTCTAAGTCCACTCTCTTTATGTGGTGACCAGAATTGATCACAATATTCGAGGTGCGGTCGCACCACGGAGCGATACAAAGGCATTATAACGTCCTCACTTTTGTTTTCCTTTCTTTTTCTAATAATACCTAACATTCTATTTGCTTTCTTAGGTGCCGCAGCACACTAAACAAAGGATTTCAATATGTCATCAACAATGACGCCGAGACCCCTTTCTTGGTCAGTGACTCCAAATGTGGAACCTTCCATTACATAGCTATAGTTCGGGTTCCTCTTTCCCAGTACATCACTTTTCACTTGCTTACATTAATCATTATCTGCCATTTAGACTCCCAGTCTCGTAAGGTCCTCTTGTAATTTTTCACAATCCTCTCGTGATTTAACAACTTTTTTTTTTTTAATTGGTAGAAGAATTTTATTAATGTCAAAAGTCAGTTAATCTTAAATATATTACATTCTACATAAAGCGGTTATTACACTGTGAAAACAACTATGTTGCAAGAAACCTTAAGTTATATAAAATCTACAAAAGTAACTCTCCGAACATAAACGTTAGCTAAGAAAATTCTCCTAATATTTATATCAAGATTTATCCCCACCCCTATAACCCCCCCTACCCTACAAGCACCCCCTCCCCCTCCCAAAATGAATCATGAACAATGTGACACAAAAGGAACCCAGATAGCTTCCCACTTGGACAACGACATTATGCGTAGAACAAAGTCTCTCCATCTCACAAATATACCACAACTTGTTTAACCACTGGACCAGTGAAGGAACTTTAGGAGATTTCCAGTATGCCGCTGAAGTAACCCTAGCAGCAGACATGGCATGACGGACCAGTAAGGATTGTGATGTGGTGAGTCCGGGTTGCTTTTTAGGGAATAGAAAAAATTCCGGAGACCACTTAATAGGCCTTCCTATCCAGCTCTGGAGCCTATGCTGAACAGACTTCCAGTACGCCTGAGCTTTAATACAGGACCACCACAGATGTCCCATTGTCTCCTCCTGACCACAGTCCCTCCAACACAACTGCGAGGTAGACGGGAACATGTGGTGGAGGCGAACAGGGGTTAAGTACCACCTATATAAAACTTTTACAGCATTCTTTTTGAAAGGAGTAGAAATAGAAATCTTTGATAGCGCAAGCTCTGTATAATGCTAATCATCACCACCCAATGTCACACCCAGCTCCCGATGCCAATGCCTGCGATACTCCACCAGGGGTCGAACTGTCCTACGTTGATACGAATACAAACAAGAAATTAGGCCTCTCGTACCCTTAGAGTCCTCACATAAATCTTCCAAAACTGAATGTTCCCGAAGAATTTTTACCCTAATATAGGAGAAGCAGGGGTGATATGATACAGACGATCAAATATTTGAAAGGTATTAATCCGCAAACGAACCTTTTCCAGAGATGGGAAGGTGGTAGAACGAGAGGACATGAAATGAGATTGAAGGGGGGCAGACTCAAGAAAAATGTTAGGAAAAGGTTCGTTTGTGGATTAATACCTTTCAAATATTTGAGCGTCTGTATCATATCACCTCTGTTTCTCCTTTTCCTCCAGAGTATACATGTTTAGTTCAGCAAGTCTCTCCTCATACGTCTTGTAACGCAAATCCCATACCATTCTCGTAGCTTTTCTTTGCACCGCTTCAATTCTTTTTACATTCTTAACAAGATACGGCCTCCAAAACTGAACACAGTTCTCCAGGTGGGGCCTCACCAACGACTTATACAGGGGCATCAACACCCCCTTTCTTCTGCTGGTCACACCTCTCTCTATACAGCCTAACAACCTTCTAGCTACGGCCACCACCTTGTCACACTGTTTCGTCGCCTTCAAATCCTCAGGTACCATCACCCCAAGATCCCTCTCTCCGTCCGTACCTATCAGACTCTCCCCGCCTAACACATACGTGTCCCGTGGATTTCTATTCCCTAAGTGCATCACTTTGCATTTCTTCGCATTGAATTTTAATTGCCAAACCTTAGACCATTCTTCTAGCTTCCTCAGATCCTTTTTCATGTTTTCCACTCCCTCCCGGGTGTCCACTCTGTTACAGAACTTAGTATCATCCGCAAATAGGCAAACTTTACCTTCTAACTCTTTGGCAATGTCACTCACAAATATATTGAACAGAATTGGCCCCAGCACCAATCCCTGAGGCACTCCACTACTCACCTTTCATCCTCCAAGCAAATTCCATTCACCACCACCCTCTGGTGTCTGTCCGTAAACCAGTTCCTAATCCAGTTTACCACTTCGGGTCCTATCTTCAGCCCATCCAGTTATTTAAGAGCCTCCTGTGGGGAACCGTGTCAAAAGCTTTGCTGAAATCTAAGTAGATTATGTCCATAGCTCGTCCCTGATTCAATTCTCCTGTCACCCAATCAAAGAACTCAATGAGATTCGTTTGGCACGATTTCCCTCTGGTAAAACCATGTTGTCTCGGACCTTGCAACTTATTGGCTTCCAGGAAATTCACTATCCTTTCCTTTAGCATCGCTTCCATTACTTTTCCAATAATCGAAGTGAGGCTTACCGACCTGTAGTTTCCAGCTTCTTCCCTATCACCACTTTTGTGAAGAGGGACCACCTCCGCCGTTCTCCAATCCCTCGGAACCTCTCCCGTCTGCAAGGATATATTAAACAAATCTTTAAGAGGACCCGCCAAAACCTCTCAGAGCTCCCTCAATATCCTGGGGTGGATCCCGTCCGGTCCCATGGCTTTGTCCACCTTTAGCTTTTCAAGTTGTTGATACACACTTTCTTCCGTGAACGGTGCTCTATCCACTTCATTCTCATTTGTACTATTTCCAGTCCATCGCAGTCCTTCTCCAGGATGCTTGGAATGATCTCCTGCGGGAGGTGGTGGAAATGAAAACGGTAACGAAATTCAAACATGCGTGGGATAAGCATAAAGGAATCCTGTGCAGAAGGAATGGATCCTCAGGAGCTTAGTCAAGATTGGGAGGCGGGGCTGGTGGTTGGGGGCGGGGATAGTGCTGAGCAGACTTGTACGGTCTGTGCCAGAGCCAGTGGTGGGAGGCGGGACTGGTGGTTGGGAGGCGGGGATAGTGCTGGGCAGACTTATACGGTCTGTGCCAGAGCCGGTGGTGGGAGGCGGGGCTTGTGGTTGGGAGGCGGGGATAGTGCTGGGCATACTTATACGGTCTGTGCCGGGGCTGGTGGTTGGGAGGCGGGGATAGTGCTGGGGAGACTTATACGGTCTGTGCCCTGAAGAACACAGGTACAAATCAAAGTAGGGTATACACAAAAATTAGCACATATGAGTTATCTTGTTGACCAGACTGGATGGACCGTGCAGGTCTTTTTCTGCCATCATCTACTATGTTACTATATGTCAATATTAGCCCTAACTGTAATAGCAAGAGGTTCCATTACCAAAGTGAAAAGTATTGGCGAAAGAGGGCACCCCTGCCTCGTCCCCCTAGACAAGGAAAACATTGATGAATTCCCTCCATTGATTCGCGCACATGCCCTAGGGGAAGTGTAAAGTGCTTGAGTCCATTCCCTAAAGCCCATTCCAAACCCCATTCTTTCCATCACGCTGAACATAAAGGACTAGTGGACGTGATCAAAAGCCTTCTCCGCATCAAGCCCTAACATACACACTGGAAGATCTGATATTTTAGCTACATGAAGCAAATTTAACCATTCTATAAACATTATCTTTCACTTGTCTCTGCGGCACAAACCCGACTTGATCTGGGTGAATTAAATCCGGCAAGACTGTAGCTAACCGATTAGCTAGTACCTTTGCTATAATCTTGACATCTGAATTGAGAATGGAAATAGGACGATATGAAGCGCACTCAGATTTGTCTTTCCTCGGCTTTGGAATCACAGCTATCCAAGATTCCGACATAACCGGTGGAAGAGCCTCTCCATCACGAACACTATTCAGAATCACAACCAAAAGAGGAGCCAATTCGCCTCGAAACGTCCAGTAAAAATCATTTGGTAGGCCATCCAAACCTGGGGTTTTTCCACTGGGTAACTTCATCGACCCAAATGACTCCCTCCATCATGTTGTGCTGGTCTGCCGTCAAAGAGGGTGGATTCTGAGAAGGTAGAAATGCCTTAATAGCCTCTTGACAAATTGTGGAATCAGCCGTATACATCGTTTGATAAAAAGCTTGGAACCTCTGACCTACTAAGAAAGGCTTATACAGCATTGTATTCCTGCCATCCCCAACACGAAGAATCGTACGGTCATATCTACGCTGCCTTAGCTTCAAAACTAAAGAACGTCCGGGCTTGTTATGGTTAAAGTACCGATTAAGTTGTTGCTGACCCTGAATAAATTGCAATTGATCTGTATAGATATCATCTAGTTTCAGCCGTAAAGCCTGAATCTGCCTCAAAATAGCTGTCGTGGGCGCAGATTTATGGATATTTTCCAAATGAGACAATTGAGAGGTGCACAGAGCTATTTCCTTACGCCGAGCACTAGCCTACTAGCCTGTTGTAAAAAAATAACCACGAGATACCGCTTTTAATGCATCCCACACAATCCCAATAGAAGGTCCAGGGGCCAAATTTATATCCAAGTATTCCCTCAGGAGATTGCGATAGGTGGCTACAACCTTATCCTCTTTCAGTAGAGAAATATTCAAAGTCCATCTACTAGCTCGGCCTTCCTCACAAAAGGACGACAGCTGAACCCAAACTGAAGAGTGATCAGAAATGGTAATGGGACTAATGCCAGAAATACAACTACCCTGAGCTAACGACACATCCATTAGTATATAATCAATGCGTGAGTAGGTATCGTGGGAATGCGAATAAAAAGAATAGTCCCTACCCTTCGAATTATGTAACCTCCAAACATCGCACACAGCTAACGTCCTAGCCATATCTCCCAATGCCTTTGAATTTATAACATCTATTTTTGACGACCCCCCCAGATTTATCCATGGCCCACCCAGAACCAATTTGCCGTAAGTATCAGACTGAACAATTTTACCTAGCTTACCTAGCTTTGTAAAGAATTTCCCCTGTGACTCGTTAGGTGCATAAACTGCCACCAAGGAAAAGGCAAAATTATTTGTTTCAACGATTTTTATTGATAGTACACATGGTAGACAATTCCATTGCAATCAATATAAAACTGATAACAAATAATTGTATCACTTATTAATAAACCTGAAACTTCTGACATCAAAGTCCCCCCCCCCCCCCAATCTTTCTCCCCTATCCATTCCCTCTTGTTTTCTTATTTATTTATGAATATGTTCGTGTACAATAACAGAGCAATTGCATAACTATAAACGATAAACTTTTATATTAAACTCTAACAATTATGTCTCATGTTTTACTCTGTGTACTATTGCCCTGTTTATAGCCCAACAGTATTTGCAGGCGAGTTCTCTTATTGTATTCTTTCAAACAATATGCAAGAAATGTTACTCTTCCCAAAACTATTTGGCGCTTTACATCTAAAGGCAAAATTATTTAATAAAACCTGTAAATAGAAATCTACCCATAGGACCCCGCCTTACCTTCTGCAGCTGAACCTGCAAAGATGAATGTAACAAAATAGCTACTCCCCGCTTCTTTGATGTGTCAGCCGCAGAAGCATAGAAGACAATTGGGTAATGATGATGGACCAAGAGCCTCATGTTCCCACCTAAAGTGGGTCTCCTGGAGAAAAATAACATGCGCCTTCTGAGAGCTTAGTTCCTTAAATATCTTCTGACGTTTTTGTGGAGAGTTAAGACCCTTTACATTATACATCAAAAACTTTAAATCCATAGTCATTTAAACAACATTATCCAAGCACGTTGCACCAGCATGCAGTGAGAGGAGAGAAAAATGAGAGAGAGAGAAACAACAAAAAAAAAAAAAACGCCCCAAAACCCCCAAATCCTCCCGACCCCCTCCCCCCTTCACCACCCCAACCCTTCCCCCTCCCCATTCCTCCAACCCCCCCCCCCCGTACAACCCTACCACAACCAACAAACTCCCCCCTCCCAAATCCACTGCCTGGGCAAATCAGAGGAAACTACCCACAAGCACAGCACCACTCAAATCAAACCCCGTCCAACCCCACAAACCAAGTCATCTAAGCTCCTGCAAGTATATCCTTAAATCACAAACACCCTACCCCTTTAACAGAGCCACACACCATTCACCTTTCTCAAACCGCAACCAGCCACTATCCCAGTGTATAGACCCAGTCAAAGGTGACCCAGCAAACATTAACAGCAATGAACTAAGCTGAGTTAATCAAACAGTCAAAAGTGCCCCAGTACACAGAGACAGCAATGCAGAAGGCTGAAAGAAAAAATCAGTCAACTGTTCAAAAGTTCTTAGATTTGCTGATAACTCTCTTCCACTGCTGAAGTTTCGCTCTGGCAGTTACTACTTCTACTATTTAACATTTCTAGGGTTATGCAGTGCTGTACAGTTTAACAAAGAAGGACAGTCCCTGCTCAAAGGAGCTTACAATCTAAAGGACAAAAATGCAGTCAATCAAATTGGGGCAATCTGGATTTCCTGGATAGAGGTCAATGGTTAGGTGCCGAAAGCGACATTGAAGAGGTGGGCTTTAAGCAAGGATTTGAAGATGGGCAGGGAGGAGGCTTGGCGTATGGGCTCAGGGAGTTTATTCCAAGCATAGGGTGAGGCGAGGCAGAAAGGCCGGAGCCTGGATTTGGCGGTGGTGGAGAAGGGTACTGAGAGGAGGGATTTGTCCTGTGAGCGGAGGTTACGGGTAGGGGCGTAGGCGGAGATGAGGGTAGAGAGGTAATGGGGGGCTGCAGATTGAGTGCATTTGTAGGTTAGTAGGAGAAGCTTGAATTGTATGCGGTACCTGATCGGAAGCCGGTGAAGTGACTTGAGGAGAGGGGGTGATATGAGCATATCGGTCTAGGCGGAAGATAAGACGGGCAGTTGAACTCGGATCGACCTTTGGCTCTGCTGCCGTCGTCAGACCCAGCTCTTTTAAAATCTTCCAAGTGTCAGGTAGAGAACGATGCCTATGCATCTTCCCTCCAGCAGTGAAATGGAGAGCAAAAGGGAAAGCCCATCTGTATGGAATTTTATTCTTAATCAAAACCTCCAGAGCAGGTTTCATTGCACACCTTAAGTTCAAGGTGAATTGAGATAAATCTTGAAAAACTGTTACTCTCCCCTTGTTGTAATCCACACTTTTCAGCTGGTGTGCCCTCTGCAGCACCTGGTCTTTCACTGCATATGAAGCGAAGCAGGTGATTATATCCCGTGGACGGTTATTAATCGGTTTACCTAAAACTCTGTGGGCTCTTTCCATCACAAAGTCGTCTGAGTCCAAAAATTTCCACAAATCAGCTTGGCTATTACAGGGACGTCCTCTTTGTCACCCGATTCTGGAACCCCTCGTAGACGCAAATTGTTGCGCCTTCCTTGGTTCTCTGTCATCAATTTTATTCTGCATTTCCTCATAAGAAACAACTAAATTCTTCAGACAGGCGTCCGCAGCATTTAAAAGTTCCTCTTGAGTCTCAGCATGTGTTTAGAGCTCCTCCACGCGGTCACCCAGTTCCCGCAAGTACACCGAGATAACGTCCCTGCGGTCTAATATCTCTTCTTTGGAGGCTTTAATCTTGTTGCGAATTTATTTTAGACATGCCGTGAGCTCCTTAGGCAAGCCACGCGGGGCATCTCCCGAGCCTACCTCAGCAGTAGACAAAGCCGAATCTGAGTCAGAGCGCAAAATACGCTCAGCAGAAACATGGCGCCTCGGGACTTTGCCCGCCAACCTGCCCGGCTGCTGCTGATTATTCTTGCGAACCGCTGACATTACAGCTTACCACGACACCAGCTTGATCCAGCAGATTTTAGATCACCGTCACACGGTTTTATAGCTAATTTGAGGCAAGAGACTGCCGATGACGCCAATTAATATCGGGCGGTACCACGGAGCTACAGACTCAAGCAGCCATCTGCACTCGTGACATCACTTCCTCCCCTCGTGATTTAACAACTTTGAATAACTTTGTGTCGTCAGCAAATTTAATTACCTCACTAGTTACTCCCATCTCTAGATCATTTAGAGCAGCGGTCCCAGTACAGACCCCTGAGGAACCCCACTATCTTCCCTTCTCCATTGAGAATACTGGCCATTTAACCCTACTCTCTGGTTTCTATCCTTTAACCAGTTTTTAATCCACAGTAGGACACTACCTCCTATTTCATGACTCTCCAATTTCTTCCGGAGTCTTTCATGAGGTACTTTATCAAACGCCATTTGAAAATCCAGATACACACTCAACAGGCTCGCCTTTATCCACATGTTTGTTCACCCCTTTAAAGAGATATAATAGATTGGTGAGGCAAGATTTCCCTTCACTAAATCCATGTTGGCTTTGTCTCATTAATCCATGCTTTTGAATATGGTCTGTAATTTTGTTATTTATAATACTCTACCATTTTGCCTGGCACTAACATCAGGCTCACTGGTCTATAATTACCTGGATCCCCTCTGGAATCTTTTTAAAATAACAGCGTTACATGGGCTACCCTCCAGTCTTCTGGTACCACGCTCGTTTTTAAAGATAAATTACATATTACTAACAATAGTTCCAGTTCACTTTTAAATTCTAGCAGTACTGTGGGATGAATACCGTAAGGTCCAGGAGTTTTGCTACTCTTCAGTTTGTCAAATTGCCCCATTATATCCTCTCGGTTTATAGAGATTTCATTCAATTTCTCCGACTCGTCAGCTTCGAATACCATTTCTGGCACCGGTATCTCACCCAAATCTTCCTCAGTGAAGACCGAAGGAAAGAATTTGTTTAATCTCTCCGCTATGGCTTTGTCTTCCCTGATCGCTCCTTTTATCTCTCGGTCATCTAGCGGTCCAACTGATTCTTTTGTCGGTTTCTTGATTTTAATATACCTAAAAAAAAATTTTTATTATGTGTTTTGCCTCCAATGCTTAATGGAGCAGCTGGTACATGAGCCAACAAGAGGAGGAAAAAATTCTAGACTTAGTCTTTAGTGGAGTGCATGGTCTGGTGCAGGAACTAATGGTGCTTCCTTTGTGTCCCTCAGGACCGGCCCAGAATGTATTGGCTTGTGCATTCCTTCCAACAGGTGGAGACTTGAGAACTGTGACTCTAGAGAGGGAGCCAGTGAGCCCTTGCCAGCTAGAGAAAAATCCAGTATTCTCATCTGCAGCTAGTGGGAGGTGGTGAGCCCTTCAGTCTCATTCCTTGCTATCTCTCTTCTGTGGTTTCTTTGGTTTAAGGATTAGCAGAGTGGTTCTCTATGTAGGGTATTAGGTCCTGGCTGTGCATCTGAGGTTTTGCCTGTTGCAGGCTGGGGTCTGTGGGGGTGTCACACTTGGGTGGCAGGGTCCCTCCCTCCATGTCCTCCCTAGCATCAAAGTGATGCCTTGGTGTTCTTGTTTGTGCTTCAGTCTCTTCGGGGGAAGAGCTGTGCAGGCAGGGAGAGACAGCTGCTATATTAAAAAAAAAAGCAACCCCCCCCCCCCCCCCCCCCAAGAATACAGCTATCAGCTGTTCAGTGAGTGCAAGCGAGCAAAGTAGTTCTCTTGCTCCTGTTTGTGGCTGGCCTTTTTCCCTTTGCCACTTTTGGCTGTGGTACAGGTTGACAAAAAAGGGCGCCGATTTCAGAGCCATGACAGAGAAGCTCCGCTGCTGTTCTGGGTGTTGGCGAGGTCTCGGAGCGAGCAGCTGTGGCAAGTACACAATGGATATTTAGTCAGAGGCAGGGACATGGGCTTCTAAGCGGCGGCGGCGCCACAATCGAGGGGGGGGGGGGGAGATCTGATTTGGGCTGTTCATGTGCGCTTCAGTTGGCTTCGATTTTGGCTGGTAATGCCACCGTTTTGTCGACCTCAGCATCGCTGCCCACGGCTTTGCTGGTGCCTTTGACTTCAGGGAGTTCTGCTGTTTTGCCTGCAGTGTCTGAAGGGGGGCATCCTGGATGCTGAGCATAATTTAGATCCTTCTGCCAGAACAACAGTGGATTCTGCTCTTTAACTGTTTTGGCCAAGCATGAGCTCCCTGTAGTTAAATCAGCAGGGGAGACAGACTTGCTTTCCTTGTATCGAGGGTGAGTTAATCACTGCACTTCTCGGCTGACAGGGCTGGGAATGGTCCTTGGACTCGCATATGCAGGCTGTTGATTGCTGAATTCTGTCAGTACTCCCTACATTTGTCAGTTTGGAGAAGGCTGAGGCTGCTCTTAGTAAGGCATGCCCTGGCTTCATTAAAAAAAAAAAAAAAATGGTTTTGGAAGCATTGTGGGATGGAGTCTAAACATCTTCCAGAAGGATGTATTGCTTTCTCTGCTGTTTATCAATAAATGATTTTATGCATTTCTCGGGCGCAAAATTTGCTTCTATTTCATGTACCTAGCTCTAGTCTACAGGGCTGAGAAGCAGTTTGCATCTGTATTTGTCTAATGTTAAACCGCGCTAAATGCAAATGCTGTGTGGTTGTTATTGGGAGTGTGCCTAGCATATTCTTGACAATTGTGTCACTAGTGTGCATATACCTGGTTGCAATTAGCGTGGATACAATTCAGCACCTGTCAATGGAGGCGGTGCTAAGGGAACCTGCCTACCTACAAAAGTGTCAGTTACTGTACCGTACTTATCGTGTGCTAACTAGTATGCAGTCTATGCTCCTGTGTCAAGCCCCGCCTAATTCCCTCTCATTAACACAATGTGGAGTTAACATGAATTAGTGTGTTCTATCCACCATGTCACCTCGGTAAAACTAACCTGCTCATGCAGAATCAGTTAACACATGCCAATTTACATGCTTTTTTCTTAGCGCACCTAGTCAAAGCTCTGGTTTATATTCCTTTTCGGGCCGCGCATACCATTCCCATTTTCTCCATTTTGCGATGTTGACCAAGCACTATCAGTTCTGGGCACTGCCTTTCGGGCTGGCGACTGCCCCTCGTACATTTACCAAGGTGATGGTAGTAGTGGCGGCTGCTCTCAGCATGCTTGTTCAGAACAAAGTTATATCAGGAGAATGGTCAGGCCATGCACCGAGTGGTACACCTTATGCAGTCTCCAGGTGGGGTAGTCCACTAGCAGCAGTTGTCTACTGTCATCCCAGTCACTAGTTTGTCTAGGAGGTGTTTCGATGCTTGGCTGGGTTGGGTTCTTCTTCACCTGGTCCGTATCCAAAAGTAGTCTCATTTTCGCCTATTGTTGTAGTCCTCGAGGCTGAGAGAAGGGGATTATCTTCAGGTCCTGGGTTCCATGGCGGCGGCGATATTAGCAGTGCCCTAGGCATGGTCTCCCATGCGGCCTCTTCAAAAGTCGCTGCTCTCCAGGTGGTTGCCACTGAAGGATTCTCTGCAGACAAAAATTGTCCCTGCTGATGCAGCTGGTTGCTCCGGCAGTCCAATCCATCCAAGGGGATACCCTTGAAGCAGCCAGAATGGATAGATGTTGCAACAGATGCTATTCTCAGGAGTTGGAGAGCTCACAGGAGCAGTATGGTCATTGTCTCTGGTCTCGATAGGAGACATCTTGCTTGATCAACCTTCTGGAAACCAAAGCACTTAGACTGGCTTCCCAGGCATTTCGTCCCCTGCTGGCGGGTGCGTCGGTCTGCATTATGTCAGGCTACACCACAGTGGTGGCATATTTATCAATCGTGGATGACATGTCGTCAGTTGAAGCAGGAGGCAGCGGAGCTTCTGCATTGGGTGGAATTGCATTGAGTGGGGGAAAGGGAAATGGGACTTGATATACCGCCTTTCTGAGGTTTTTGCAACTGCATTCAAAGCAGTTTATATATATTAAGGTACTTATTTTGTACCAGGAGCAATAGAGGGTTAAGTGACTTGCCTAGAGTCACAAGGAGCTGCAGTGGGAATTGAACTCAGTTCCCCAGGATCAAAGTCCAAAGTCCACTCTCTACTCTTATGAGTGGCTCTCATAAGGTGCAAAATTGTCCCCTTGTCCTGTTTTTCGTGGTCACTTTCAAGGTTGTAGCCTTTTTGTTTTTGGGGGGGGGGGGGGGGTACAGCGTGAACTTTAGTCGTCGTCCTTCCCGGTCAGTTGTTTTTTCTCTCCTTGTGATCCTAATTTGGTTCTCTCGGTTCTAACTAAGTCTCCGTTTGAGCCTTTGGCTTCCAGTACTTTAAAAGCCTTAACACTTAATACAGTGTTTTTGGTGACTATCGTTTTGGGTCTACGAGTTTTGGAGCTGCAGGCTGTTTTGCCTGTTTTTGGATCTGGTGGTGTTGCGCCCCATTCCCTCTTTTCTTTCCTAGGTCTTGTTTCGATTCCACTTGTCTCTGTCAGTGGTTTTGGCTATGCTCAGTTCTTCTTTAGGATTGGAGGATTAGTGTCGCTTGGAGTGTCTTGTTGTCTGGACCGTTCTCGAGCAGTATTTGTCTATGGAGGAATTTCGTGAGGCAGATCTGTTCTGGTCGGGGGTTTGCGCAAAGGGCTCATGGCTTCTGTGTCTGTTGCTTCTCGTTGGCTTAAATGATAGCTTCCGCTTATCTGCTCTCCGGAAAGCCGATACCGGAAGGAGTGAAGGCGCTTTCTATGAGAGGACAGGCATCATCTTGGGTGGAGCGTTTTTTGGTACCTCCTTTGGAGTTTTGTAAGATGGACATTTGGTGGTTGTTGCATTCTTTTTCAAAGCATTATATGTTGGATGTGCAGGGCCGTGAGCATGCGGTTTTCGGTACAACAGTTTTCTTGGCAGGGTTACTTGGATCCCTTCCATGTTCATACTGCTTTACTTCCCATCAGTCACGTTCTGGGCTGGTCCGGAGGGATGCTAAGGAAGGAGAAATTAGGCCTTACCTGCTAATTTGCTTTTCTTTAGTCTCTCTGGACAGGCCCAGATCCCTCCCTCAGTGTATTCTTTTGTTCTGCTGTTTGGTTCCTCTTGGAGCTGCGTTGTACGTTTGCTGTTCTATTTAAAATAAAAAAAAATACAACAAAGAAATAAATGCTCTGCCTTGAGTGGCATCTCTTATAAGCACTTTTGATATGAGGCACAGGCTCTGTTGATGAAGTGCTGGTGGCTACTGAGGTCCACGAATGCACGGATGAGGTTCTGCTCCTTCTGCTTTGTTACGATAATACTGGCTCTTTCTCTAGCTTGCAAGGGCTCTTATTGGCTCTCTAGAGTTGTAGTTCTGAGTCTCCATCTGCTGGAAGGCGTGCACAATCCATCAGTCACATTCTGGGCCGGTCTGGAGGGACTAAAGGAAAGCAAATTAGCAGGTATGACCTAATTTCTCCTGGGGCTGCTTGATAACAGTGATCATAAAATGATCAGACTTGGTATTGGTTTTGGAGTAAGTACACACAGGAAATCCAATAGGTTAGCATTTAAGTTTCAACAAGGAGTCTATAATAAAAAAAAAATTCAAAGGAGCAGCTGTGAAGGTCAAAAATTTACATCCGGCATGGACGCTGTTCAACAATACCATCCTATAAGCCCAGGCCAGTTATATTCCATATATTAAAGGAGGAACAAAGGCTAAATGACAGCCGGCATGGTTAAAAAGGGAGGTGATGGAAGTTATTAGAGCTAAAAGAAAATCCATCAGAAAATGGAAGCAGGATCTGACTGAAAATAATAAGAAACGGCTTAAGTCACATGCAAAGCACTGATAAGGAAGGCAAAGAGGGATTTTGGAAAAAAAAAAAGATTGCGTTGGAGGAAGAACATATAGTAAAAGCTTTTAAGGTATATTAAAAGCAAGAAACCAGCAAAAGATTCAGTTGGACCACTGGATGATCGAGGGGTAAAAGGGGCACTTGGGCCATAGCGGAGAGATTAAATGAATTCTTTGCTTCTGTCTTCACTGAGGAAGATTTGGGAGAGATACCAGTGCCAGAAATGGTATTCAAAGCTGAGGAGTCAGAAAAACTGAATTAAATTCCTGTAAACCTGGAAGATGTAGCACAATTTGACAAAATGAAGAGTAGCAAATCTCCTGGACTGATGGTATTCATCCCAGAGTAGTGATAATGAACTTGCAGAATTATCTTTGTTTCAATCATTTTTATTAAGTTGACATAATCAGCTGTAACATTTCACATTACACAAGTAAGATCCAGAACAGCAGTTGGCATATCTTCACATTTTGTATTTTTATTAATATTATTATTTCCCCCCCCCCCCCCCTAAAGTACTCCGCCTCCCCCCCCCTTTCCTTTCTATGTCCAATAACAAGCAGAGGTTACAGGAGCAGCAGCAACGGGGATTATAGGTTCAATATCTGGCTCCAGATCATTCAAGGTTTCCCAAAAGGGTGTCCATCTGCATTCGCATTGTTGTCTTCTTACCTGTGGCTGGTTCCGCATTGCCAGTTCTGTACGTAAAAGTATAAGCATTTGAGTTCGCCAATATTGCAGTGATGGTAGTTTGTTCCCCAGCCACTCCTGCAGGATTGCTTTTTTCGCTACTACTGTAGCTCTTTTTACAAAGTCTGTATATCCCTTTGGCGTTGGCTTGCTTAGCCTTGGGTGTCCAAAAAGCAACTTTGGATCATATGTCCATCTTCGAGACCAGAGTTCTGTTACTTTTCATAGTATACTTTTCCAAAACCAAACAACTCTTGGGCATGTCCAAAACATGTGAGCCAATGTAGCCCCTTCTTGATGGCACTGCCCACATGCTCCATCCGGTGATGCTCCCATATGGAACGCTCTTCTAGGCGCCACATATATCCTTAGTGCGAATTTATATTGTACTTCCCAGTACTCTGCCAGTTTTGTGGTTTGCCATAGCGACCGCACATGGTCTTTAAACATAGTCTCGGTTATCTGGTTTCCCAGATCTTGGCTCCATTTTGCCGCTTAGCCCACGTAATCCAATTCTGGCATCGTATCTCGGATGTGGCGATGATGGTAGGCCATGGGCACTTTCAATTGCGCCCCCAGCGACACAGCGGCAGCCAGTTCTTCCCTCACATCCTCGGTGAGGTCTGTCCAAGTCAGACTGGACACATAGTGCCTTAACTGGTAATAATGGAAGTAGTCCGCTGAATTTATTTTGAACTGAGCTCTCAGTTCTGGAAACGTTCTAATACGCTCTTCGTCTGTGAGCACATGATACAGGTATTCTATCCCCTTTTCCTTCCATCTGTTGAATACAGCATAACTTCTCCCAGGCTCGAACCCCGGCTTGCCACAAATTGACAGGTAGGGGGTAATTTTAGGCGAGAAGCCATGCATGCGGCAGATCCATTTCCACACCGCTTTCATCGTAGATAAAATGTGTGACTTTCTGTAGGACTGCTGGGGGATGTTGCTTGCTACCATGCAGAAATCCTGTAAAGTTGTTTGATCCAAACAAGCCTAATTCCATGGTGGTAGCTGAGTATTCACTTGTCTTTCGAAACCAGTCATTTAGGTGCCTGATTACACAGTCTACCGTTAAGTATCGCAAACTCAGGAGGCCCAGGCCCCCGTATTCTCTTGGGATCTGCAGAATCCGCAGAGCAATTTTTGCTTTCTTTCCTTTCCAAAGGAGTTTCTGTAGTATTTTATTTATTTGCTGTTCCACTTTCCTTGGAAGATAAAGTGGGAGCGTTTGAAACACATATAACCATCTGGGTACAATCATCATGTTGTATAGTGCTATTTTGCCAAGCAAAGAGAGCGGGAGGGATTGCCACAGCTTCCACTTGTCCGCCATATCCTCCAATAACCTGTTCACATTTTGGGCACACACTTGAGCCAGGTTCTGGGGGATTTGGACTCCTAAATACTTGATTGCCTCTTCAGCTTCTTCCACTTCGAGTTCCTCTAACCCTGTGCCTCCCACCCCAGGTGAGATGGTGAGCCAATGTGATTTGTGTGCATTTATTTTAAACCCCGAAAGAGCACTGTATTCTTTCTCCGAGGACAAGCAGGCTGCTTGTTCTCACGACTAGGTTGACGTCTACGGCAGCCCCTCGAAACCGGAAGAAAAATCTCGCGGGAGGTCCCGCACGCAGGGCATGCCCACTGCGCATGCGCGGCCGTCTTCCCACCTTTGCGCGACCGCTCCCGCTCAGTTTTTTGTTTTTCCGTGCTGGAGAGAGACGTAGCTTTGTCCCTCTCCGTGTCAGCCCCGGAAAACCGTTTTGCGGCCTAGCCCGCAATTTCCTTTTACTTTGCGTCCCTTTTTTTGTAAAAAAAAAAAAAAAAACCTTATTGTCGAGTTTTTTCTTTTATTTCGCTTGGCCGTGCGACCGATATCTTTCTTTTCGTGGTGTTATTTTTACCACCACCATCGACGGTTTTGTCTTCGCCGACGCGATTTTTCCGTCTGTCCTCGAAGGTCCCGAGCGGATTCAAAAAGTGTGGTCAGAGCGGCCGGCAGATCTCGCAGACCGATCCTCACGCTTGGTAGCTCCAGTGTCTCGGCCCGGAGCATAATTCCAAGGCATGCACCTTGTGTCTCGGCTTGAAAAAGAGGACGCCGGTGGTGAGGCAAGTTCTTCGGGACCGTCTTTTCGGAACTTGCGCCGGCCCTTCGACGTTGGCGGTATCGGTGTCGACGGCTGGGACTTCGGTATCGGTACCGATGTCGACGACTTCGACACCGAGCATGGCATTGACCCCAGGAGCTGTCAAGACAAATCCCTCCTTTCAGTACCTTTCTCCACCACCGCCAACTCCAGGCTCCGCCCTTTCTGCCTCGCTCACCCTACGCATGGAACAAACTCCCCGAGCCCATACGCCAGGCCCCCTCCCTGCCCATCTTCAAATCTCTGCTTAAAGCCCACCTCTTCAAGGTCGCCTTCGGCACCTAACCTCTACACCTCTACCCAAGAAATCTAGACTGCCCCAACTTGACATTTCGTTCTTTAGATTGTAAGCTCCTTTGAGCAGGGACCGTCCTTTTTGTTTGTTTTGTACAGTGCTGCGTAACCCTAGTAGCGCTCTAGAAATGTTAAGTAGTAGTAGTAGTACAGGTCCCCCTGGCCCGACGACCTGCCAACGATGGAGGTGGTGAACGACCGAGTGAGCAGTCCGCCTTGGCTGGTCCCGCCGCCCAGGGCCATCGGGACCGAACCCTGTCGGATCCGACCCCCCCAGAGGGCGCGGAGACTCCACCTCCTCCTTGTCCATGCCGCAGAGCGCCGATGACGGGCATCGGAAGAAAGTTGCGAAGAAGCACCGTTGGTCACCCACGGCGCATGGCACGGGGGCAGCTCAGGGACGTCGAGAGACGATTTGATCCCTAAGAAGCGCCCGCGCCGAGAGGAGCACTCCCCCTCTATTGAAGAGGTGTAATAATCTGTAATCCAAACAAATGCTTCACTCAGTTAATCCATTCTCTGTATTCAGTTCTACATAGCTCTTATGGGTACACAAAATAATCATTTAAATCTACTACAAAACCTGACCAATTCAAGACACTTAGTTCAGAATCGCTCAACCTCTCTCACAGCACAGGCAAGGAATGCTACTTCCGCTTCAGTCAGCACTATATATCAATGCCTAAACTTAATTGTATACAGCCGTGCATTGCTGAAGTAAATAACAGCTCATGCACAGCTGATCAATGAAACTCTGAGACGGGAGCACTCAGTCAACAAAGAACAACGAGATAATAAAGAGCTAACAGGTATTTGTCAAACAGATCTGAAAACACTTGTATCAGCCAATTGTCATGAAAAACAAACAGAATGATGCTAATTACGATCTTAGTAAAAGGCATTCCATTCAATTGAACTGTTTAACCATATGGCTCCAAACTCTTCAGAATGAATATCCATTTAGTTTCTTTTCTTGACAGCGTCAGTTTACGATTGCCTCCTCTATCAGACTGTTCTACCCTATCAATGACACAACAACGTAAATCACTGAAAATGTGTTTATGCATCAAACAGTGTTCCGCTAAAGGTTCTTTTGTCACGGATCTGTGCAGGTTTGATTTATGTTCAGACAGTCTGATTTTGAGCATCCTAGTCGTCATGCCCACGTAAATTTTATTGCATGGGCAAATGATGATGTAAACCACAAAATCAGATGAACAATTTGTGAAATGTTTGAGCATGTATGTGGTGTTAGTTGCAGCATTGAAAAAAGATTTAGTTTGCAGCATTATCTTGCAGCTTTGACAGCTGCCACACTTAAAGTGACCTACTGTTCTTAAAGGCAATTTTCTGGCTGTCAAATCAGCTGGACTCAACTTTTCCTTTAAGTTGTTTGCCCTAGAATATGCTATTCTCAATTTCTTTTGATGGAAAAAAGGAGAAGACTGTAAAATGTCCCACCTACATTTTAAAATATTTGCTACATATTCTCCAGCTTCTGTGTTCTGTAAAACCATTGTCATAGTGTCATCATCTTTTGTTCTAGGGGTAGTTATTGATAATAACAAATCTCTGTTGTTATATTTGGCCCTACGATATGCTTTTTTGATGACCTTATTGGAATAGCCACGCTTTCTTAACTTAGACATCAATTCTTTAGCTTGTGTTTTGAAAACTGAATCATCACTGCATATTCTCTTTATTCTCAAAAATTGGGGAAAAGGTAAGTTGTTCCTCATATGCAGTGGATTACAGATTATTACCCCTGGCAATATGATTTAAACAATTGGTTCCTGATGAAGCCCTTTGTAAGGGTGAAACGAATTGGGCCCCGTTGAAAAAGTAAAAATCAGCAGATGCAGTGCGGGGGAATTAAGCTAGCATTGATTAAGCTAAGTAGAATACAAACTATGCTGTTGCTTCTGATGCGTTTTGATTCAGTTATCCTAAAGATTAATGTTTATGACTTTGGGAGCTTTAAATTTCTAATCATAGAAACAGGAAGCATACCCTATGAAAGAGATTAAGTCACAAACACAAAGTCTTTCTTAAGACAACAGTGTTTTGTTGGCTAGACCCTGGTGGGAGCCTTGGTTTCTGAGGGTATTCCTGTTATCTTGTGATTTAAACATCACCTGTGTGATTGTGGTAGGCTGTTTTTCAGTGTGTATAGTATAGGGAGGAGGAGGATCCCAGATATTTCTCCTCCGAGAAGTCTGCGGGTCTTCCCTCCGACCCCACGCCTTCACCGGAGAGGAAGCTCTCGCCTCCACAGAGCCTCTCCTTTGCCTCCTTTGTCAGGGACATGTCTATTAGCATTCCCTTCCCAGTGGTTACCGTGGATTAGCCGAGGGCTGAGATGCTCGAGGTCCTCGACTATCCATCACCACCTAGAGAGTCTTCCAAGGTACCGTTGCACAATGTTCTCAAGGAGACACTGTTTCGGAACTGGTTGAAGCCCTTATTTAATCCCACCATCCCTAAGAAGGCAGAGTCCCAATACAGAGTCCACACAGACCCAGAGTTGATGCGGTCTCAGCTACCACATGACTCAGCGGTCGTGGACTCTGCTCTCAAAAGGGCCAGGAGTTTGAGGGATACCACCTCGGCGCCCCCAGGGCTGGAGTCTCGCACTCTGGACTCATTTGGGAGGAAGGCCTACCATTCTTCCAAGCTCGTGACCAGAATCCAGTCATACCAGCTCTACACGAGCATCCACATGCGGAAAAATGTGCGGCAACTGGCGGACCTGGTTGACAAGCTCCCGCCGGAGCAGTCCAGGCCTTTTCAGGAGGTGGTCAGGCGTGCAGAAAGTTCCTGTCCAGGGGTATTTATGACACCTGTGATGTGGCATCCAGAGCCGCGGCCCAGGGTATAGTGGCGATGGGCTCCACACCCAAGGGGTGTGGTCCCTCCAAGAAGCAGGTCTTCAGATCAATCTCCTGGAGCTCCAAGCGGTCTGAAACGCGCTGAAGGCCTTCAGGGATCGGCTGTCCTTCCAAATTCGGACAATCAGGTTGCAATGTACTACATCAACAAGGGGGGGGGGGGGAGGCACCGGATCTCGCCCCCTGTGTCAGGAAGCCGTCAGGATGTGGCAATGGGCAGGCCAGCACGGCATGCTTCTCCAAGCCACGTACCTGGCAGGCGTAATCAACAGTCTGGCCGACAGACTAAGCAGACTCATGCAACCGCACGAGTGGTCGCTCCATTCCAGGGTGGGGCACTCCCTCGTTGGACCTTTTCGCCTCCCAGACCAATCACAAGCTGCCTCAGTTCTGTTCCAGACTTCAGGCACACGGCAGACTAGCATCGGATGCCTTTCTCCTCCATTGTCGGAAGGGCCTCCTACATGCATATCCTCCCTTAGTGCAATTAGTGCTTACCATCATCGTGTAGAGGGAAAAGCCATCTCTGGAGAGCCTTTAGTCGTTCGATTCCTCAGAGGTTTGCTTTTGTCAAAGCCCCCTGTCAAACCTCCTGCAGTGTCATGGGATCTCAACGTCGTCCTCACCCAGTTGATGAAACCTCCTTTTGAGCCTCTGAACTCCTGCCATCTGAAGTACTTGACCTGGAAGTTCATTTTCTTGGTGGCAGTTACTTCAGCTCGTAGAGTCAGTGAGCTTCAAGCCCTGGTAGCTCATGCTCCTTATACTAAATTTCATCATAACAGAGTAGTCCTCCGCACTCACCCTATGTTCCTGCCAAAGGTGGTGTCGGAGTTCCATCTTAACCAGTCAATTGTCTTGGCAACATTCTTTCCCAGGCCTCATTCCCGCCCTGCTGAACGTCAGTTGCACACATTGGACTGCAAGAGAGCATTGGCCTTCTACCTGGAGCGGGCACAGCCCCACAGACAGTCAGCCCTACAGTTTTTCTTTCGACCCCAATAGGAAGGGTGTCGCTGTCAGGAAACGCACCATTTCCAATTGGCTAGCAGATTGCATTTCCTTCACTTACGCCCAGGCTGGGCTGACTCTTGAGGGTCATGTCATGGCTCATAGTGTTCGAGCCATGGCAGCGTCAGTGGCCTACTTGAAGTCAGCCACTATTTTGAAGTCAGCCACTATTGAAGAGATTTGCAAGGCTGCGACGTGGTCATCTGTCCACACATTCACATCACATTACTGCCTCCAGCAGGATACCCGACGCGACAGTCGGTTCGGGCAGTTGGTGCTGCAGAATCTGGGGTTTGAATCCAACTCCACCCTCCTGGGCCCGGTTTTATTCTGTTCAGGCTGCACTTCGTTAGTTGTTCTTCGTAGGTCAATTTCTGTTATGTCCTTGCCGTTGCGAGGCCCAATTGACCCTGTTTGTTGTTTTGAGTGAGCCTGGGAGCTAGGGATAACCCATTCGTGAGAACAAGCAGCCTGCTTGTCCTCGGAGAAAGCGAATGATACATACCTGTAGCTGATTGTTCTCACCTACCCTCCCTCCTCCCCCCCTTTGGAGTTGTCTTTTTTATTCCTTTGCTTGCCATTTAACTGAGCAGGAGCGGGTCGTGCACAGGCGGGAAGATGGCCGCGCATGCGTGGTGGGCGTGCCCCGCGTGCGGGACCTCCCGCGAGATTTTTCTTCCGATTTCGAGGGGCTGCCGTAGACGTCAACCCAGTCGTGAGAACAATCGGCCTGCTACAGGTATGTATCATTCGCTCTATCGAATATTAAAGATCTATTTCCATAGCGTGCCACAGATCAATCCAGACACTTGTGGGTTATGTCCCTCTACCAGCAGGTGGCGTGCCCAGAGCTGCCTCAACGAGTTCTGGGGGTCTCTCAACACCACCAACAGATCATCCGCAAATGCCAGAGTCTGTACTACCCCTCCACCCACCTCTAGTCCCTTTATCTGCTCATCTGTTTTCAGCGTGCGGAGCAGTGTCTCAATAGACAGCAAGAACAATAAGGGTGAGAGGGGCACCCCTGACGAGTACCTTGCTCTATGGCTATAGGGGCTGTTCGTACTCAATTAATACAGACGCCATTGGCTTAGTGTATAATGTCTGTACGGCCTGAAGGTACCAGCCACGCATGCCCATATAATTTAACACCCCAAACAGAAATTCCCATCCTATTTTGTCAAATGCCTTTTTGGCATCAAGACTGAGGAGGACTGCAGGTACATGATTTACTTGGCTGTAGCTCATTGCCATCAGCAATTTGCTCACATTAGTAGAAGAATGTCTGCCCTTCACGAAGCCCACTTGTTCAGGCTCAATTATATCTGGTAAGTATTGAGCCAGCCTGGTGGCCAAGATTTTTGCTAGTATTTTTATATCTACATTCAATAATGAAATTGGTCGGTATGCCTCCGGTTTGTCCCTTTCTTTACCTGGTTTGGGTAATAATGATATCAGTGCCATGTTATTGTGAATGGGGAACCTTCCTGTCTCCACTGCTTCCTCTAAATAGTCATGCAGTGCCAATAAAGCTTTCTGGGGTATCATATTGTAAATCTCTCCCGTGAATCCATCGGGGCCTGGGGCAGAGTGATGTGGCAATGACTTTATGGTGGCTTGGAGCTCTTTACCAGTGATTGGGCCATTCAGTGTCTGCAATGCTAGTGCAGAGAGTTTTGGCAACTTGGAGGCTTCTAAATAACTCATGAGGGATTCTTTATCTATGTTTTTATATTTTTGATATATTTGGCTGAAATGTGCCCGGAATATATTTGCTACTTTTTCGCTTTTCGTATGTATTTTACCTTTCTCATTCTTTATGGCTGATAGCACTCTATTTCCTCCCCATGTTTTCACCACTCGGGCAAGCAGGGCCCCAGTTTTATTGCCAAACCTGTGCAGCCTGTACTTGTAATATAGGGCCCCCTTAAGTGCCCTTTCTTGCAGCAGGGAATTAAGTGCCACTTGTGCTGCTTGCAGTTGCTCCCTATGCTCTTTATTTGGAGTTTGGGTGTACTTGAGTTTGGCCCTCCTCGCCTTTGCCTCTAACCTCACTATAGCTAAGCTCCTTTGAGCAGGGACTGTCCTTCTATGTTAAATTGTACAGCGCTGTGTAACCCTAGTAGCGCTTTAGAAATGTCAAGTAGTAGTAGTAATATAGCTGCGGTTAGTTTTCTTTTCCGCTCACAGGCAAATGCTATTATATCTCCTCTCAGCACCGCTTTTGCAGTCGGCCAGTACAATGCTGGATTGTGTTCATGTTGCTTATTATGACTGGCAAACTCCTCCCACTTTTTGTTCACATATACTTTAAAATTTGTATCAGTCACCAAATAAGTTGGGAATCTCCACCCTGCTTGCCCCTGGTAGAACTTTCCCGCCTCCAAATCGAGCCACACCATGGCATGATCTGTTATTTCTTCAGGCCCTATTTCAGCTGCATAAGCTTTTTGAAATAGTTTTTGCCTGACTAGAATATAGTCTATTTGAGATTGGGTGCCATGGGCTCTCGAGATATGTGTAAAGTCTTTTTCACCGGAATGCAGGACACGCCAAACATCCACTGTATTTGTTGCTATCATGAGGCGGGATAGCGCTCTAGCTTTAGGGCCCCCCATGGGCTTTCCGTGGGTCTGAGCAGTCTAACTAAGGAGGGAGGGAGATACTGGGAAGGTGTGTGAAATTTGCACGAGGCAGTTTTTTTTTTTGGGGGGGGGGGGGCTGTTGGATCACCTCGGGAGGGGGGGAGTGGTGACGACTTCGGGGGGATGGAGGGGGGAGCGGCGGTGACCTGGGGGAAAACCTTGCTAGCGCCCGTTTCATTGTGTTCAGAAACGGGCCTTTTTTACTAGTGTAAAATAAGATACTGGCACTCCCTAAAGTCTGCACTAACAGTCAGTGTGGGAATCCGAGATGTCAAAATAGTGAAATCTGAGGAAAGATTAGGCTGGACTAGGTCCCTGGCCCAGCGTAACCTAATCGACTCTTTATCCTGCTGAGCTGGGAGAGTAGCAAGTGCTCTGCAGAGGCCAGACACGGATAGCTTATCTCCCCTCATCAGCTTAAAGAGTTGTCGCAGGCGATGACTGTCGTGACCCCAAGGCCTCTGAATTTAAAGAATGAACATAATGAATCAATTGATTATAAGCAAAGATATTATTAATTTCTATACCAATCCCCAGAGCTCCCAAGCTCAGCAGTGAGCCCCTATTAGAAAATGTTCCAACTGGGTAATACCCATTTGTGCCCAGCTACAAAAAGTACTATTTTCATTTCCAGGTGAAAACAACGGATTCCCTCTGATGGGAAACAAATCAGACATATGGGGGTCCAGGCTCTAACCACATCCCTGCAGAGCATTCTCATTGGGTGCAACAATAAACTAGCTCTGAAAGGAGTGGGAATAGCCGAGCATGGTGCCTGTAATAAAAATTAAAAGTGGCAGGGAGCAAAATTAACTAAGTTCTAGCTGTCACGGGTGTATAATCCTGCCTATCAAAAAACCAATCACCCAGATAACGGAGTAGGCAGGCCTGGGTATACCATCTGAAATCTGGTAAACCTAACCTCCCTCCATGAAACCATCATAAGTGGCAATGAGACTTTTTACCCCCACCCACCCCCAACAGAAGCATCCTAACAGTTTATATAGCAAGTTCAGATGTTTCTTTAGAATATAAAACAGCATTAGCTGCATCATATAAAGCCAGCGCTGAAACTCCACCGTGCGAAACTGAATTCTACAGTGCAGCTTGAGCGGCAATGCCAACAATGTCTTCAGTCGCTTCGTAGCCTGCAACAACCAGGAGATATTCAAATGGTACAAATCAGATGTCTTCATTGAAAGCTGCACACCCAAATAAGGGAACCAGTCTCACGCCCAGCACAGCAGAAAAACAGTCCCCCCATCATTTTTGCGCCTCCACCGTCTATGCCAGTGCTAGTGACTTAGAATAGTTAAGTTTAAATCCAGCATAGTCTCCAAACTCAAAACTCCTGAAATAACTCCAATAAGCCATATAGTGACCTTATGGGATCGGTGAGGTGTACTAATAAATCTGCAAATGCCGACAGTAAATCGCGACTGACCAGTTGGAACACCCGCAATCTCAGGATGTTGGAGTATCTCTCTAATTAGAGGGTCCAAAGACAAAAAAACAGGAGAGGAGACAACGGGCACCCCTGACGCGTACTCCTTAAAATACAAAACTGCTGAGAGCACACCCCATTCACCCACATGTAGGCCTGTGGATCTGTGTAAAGAACCTAAATTGCTTCTACAAAAACCCTTCAAAGCTATAATGCCTTAACACTGCAAACAAAAAAGGCCATAAGACCCAATCAAACACTTTTTCCACGTCAAAACTAACAAGAATAGATGACAAGCGTTTCTGGGCCACAACTTCCAAAGAAGCCAGGATAGAACGCATATTTTTAGCCGCCCCTCTCCCCCTAACAAACCCGAACTGGGCCAAGTCAACCTGGTCCGAAAGCACCTGTGCTAAGCTGTTAGCTAGTATTTTTGCATACAATTTCACGTCAACATTAAGGAGAGAGATCGGTCTATAAGAACCAGGATCCTCTGGGTTTTTCCCCATTTAAGGCAACACAATTATTTGTGCTAACTTCAAGGTATCCGGGAGAGCACGATCTGCCACCATCGCATTGAACATAGCAAGCATCGGGGATTTAACCTGTTCATAAATTTGTTTATAATATTCCACTCGATACCCATCAGGACCAGGAGTTTTATGCAGCGCACTCTACTGTAAAGCCAACATGAGATCCCCTTCCGCCAAAGGCTTATTTAAAATTTTACGCTGCTGTGAGGAGAGTTTAGTAACACTAAGTTATTTAAATACAGATCACTCTCCAAGTCATCCCCCCTCCAGGGGTGCATAAAGAGATTCATAATATGTACGAAAACAATCGGCTATATCGGCATCTGAGTGTTACACCTTACCCTTAGGATCCCTCAATCCAAGAACCCGCGAAGGCCCATCTCTACTCCCGACCAGATGGGCCAGCAATCATCCCGCCTAGTTACCATGACAAAACAGCTGATATGTATAATAAAGCTGCAACTTCACTGCCCGCTGATGTAAAAAGTTCATTTAATTCCCTCTGGGATGTCAGCAAAGCCACTCTGCGTCTCGGAGGGGGAGTGTCCATACTTAATTCTCTGACTTCTTATCACTTTTTCCAATCTAAGAATTTCTTTATCTCTCATTTTCTGAGCCCAAGCTCTGTAGGAAATCATATCCCCCCTTAACACAGCTGCTGCTGTTTCCCAAAAGAGAGCAGGCTGATGCCTATGACCCTCATTATGAAACTGAGTCATCCCAACATTCCATTAAAAAGGCATGGAACTTTTGGTCTCCCACTAAGTCCAAAGGATACCTCCATTTGTAATCCCCCTTTGCTCCAGCCCCATAAGCTAATTGAAACCATATGAAGGCATGATCCAACACTTCATAAGGAACCATCTCTGCCCTGGGAATTCGAGAAAAGAGGGAGCTAGAAACAAATCTATGCGGGATTAAGATGCATGTGCTCTGGAGACAGGGGTATAATCTCGATCCATAGAGTGAAGGACCCTCCACACATCCACTAGATCTAAAGTATTACAGAGCAATGCCAGGGTGCCATCATCTCCCCTAGGTCCCCAAATACCAGAAGCCGATCTATCTAAGGAAGAGTCCAGGACTAAATTAAAATCCCCCCCCCCCCCCCCCCCCACACACACACCCGAATCACCTTCCCGGCCTTGCAAGGAGTCAATAAAGCAATTAAGCCTTGATAGAAAACTTTATCAAGAATGTTCGGGGCATAAACATTACATAGCACCAGGGGATGACCAGCAAGTTAAATGGAAGCAAAAATATACCTCCCCCTTGGGTCCTTGACTGTAGACTTAACCTGTACATTTGCACATGCCTGCGGCCGCCCTGCTCTACCAGTTCGTCTGGCAGATGGGGTTGCTTGGGGCCAGGGTTGTGGCTTTGATTGTCTTCACCAGAGTTTATCATTTCTGGATATTTGCTGTCAGAGGTATGCACTGGTTAGTGATGTCTTTTTGGCTTGTAGCTCAGCAGACTGACATTATAATAAGACCTCACTGGAAATTTTTTATCATCATCCTTGGAGCAGTTTGTTTTCTGCTACATTAATTTCAAGACCAGCCCTTCCAGTTATAGGGCCATCTTTTTTTATATGGTAATGCTGATAGAAAATGTTGCGCTTCTGCTGTTGGCCACAGACTTTCAGCAGGGGA
Organism: Microcaecilia unicolor; assembly: GCF_901765095.1. NCBI lineage: Eukaryota > Metazoa > Chordata > Amphibia > Gymnophiona > Siphonopidae > Microcaecilia > Microcaecilia unicolor. The sequence continues at coordinate 121,393,650 of NC_044038.1, read as the reverse complement.
TACTGTGGAATAATGTGTGGCTGAATAGTATTGTCATGTTTTGATTCATTATCGGCTGTTCAGCCCTGATAATTTATTAAAGCCTACTGCACCCTAAATCCACCGAAATATCACATTGCTTCAGAAGAAAACAGCACGGTCATGTATGCAAGCAGGCTAGTCATGGATCTGATTTGCAGTCTGTCAGCCAAAGCGAACACTTCGAAGCATCAGGTACAGTGTGTGCAAAATCGCATGGAGCTCATTCAGCAGCATCAGGTGTACACCCTGAGGGCCCTGTAACGTGGATAGATTGACAACCATCATCACTGGCTACTGTTAAAACTGGCTTTGAAAACTGGAAATGTGTCCAAGATGAATTCAGCATTTGGAGATGGTGGCTTTGGAGACATTTTTCCTCATAGGTGGCTGGAATGCAAATCTACCAATGCTGGCCATGTATTAATGGAAAGCTTTGTCTTCTATTCAAAATTGCCGTGTGGTACCAAACCTTGATTTAGTGACAAAAAATTGCCTGGCAAAGAAGGTAAAAGCTGTAGATATTTGTGAAATTTCTAATTGTCAGCCTAGCAAGTGGTAAACGTGAAGATACAAAGTGAATCACCACAGTGTCAGACATAAGTATTTATTTTTATTTACTTACTGGGATTTATTAATCACCTTTATGAAGTATACTGATAAGGCTGGTACTATTGTCCTCCAGAACAGAAAGTACAGATATGGCCACTCAGGGAAAACAAGGCCATAGCGGAGAGATTAAAGGAATTCTTTGCTTCAGTCTTCACCGAGGAAGATATGGGAGAGATATGAATGCTAGAAATGGTATTCAATGGTAGAGTGGAGGAGTGGCCTAGTGGTTAGGGTGGTGGACTTTGGTCCTGGGGAACTGAGGAACTGAGTTCGATTCCCACTTCAGGCACAGGCAGCTCCTTGTGACTCTGGGCAAGTCACTTAACCCTCCATTGCCCCATGTAAGCCGCATTGAGCCTGCAATGAGTGGGAAAGCGTGGGGTACAAATGTAACAAACATAAAATAAAAATAAGAAAGGAATATTTATTTGTTGCATTTGTATCCCACATTTTCCCACCTATTTACAGACTCAATGTGGCTTACAATAATACATCATGGCAAGCGCTAATCAAGAGTAGATAAACAATTAGTTACATAGAGAACAGTGAAACATAGTTCACAAAAATAAAAGAAAATCAGAAAACCATCAATCTTTCAAGTACTTGGTGATAGAAATTCCTATTGATTATTATGGTGGGTCTTGTTAAAAAGAAAAGTTTTTAGTGATCTTCGAAAGTTGATACGGTCATGAATAGTTTTCAGATGATGTGGCAATGCATTCCATAGCTGAGTGCCAATGTAGGAAAAGCAGGATGCATGTATTAGTTTGTATTTTAGACCTTTACAGCTAGGGAAGTGAAGTCTCAGGAATGTGTGTGCTGATTTTTTAGCGTTCCTGGGTGGTAAATCAATAAGGTCTGACATGTATGCTGGAGCATTTCCATGAATGACTTTATGAACTAGAGTGCAAACTTTAAACACGGAGCGTTCCTTAACTGGAAGCTAATGGAGCTTCTCTCTTAGGGGGTTTGCACTTTCGTATTTTGACTTTCAAAATATGTCTAGTTGCGGTGTTCGGGGCTGTCTGAAGTTTCTTGATATGCTCTTTACAACCAGCATTACAGCGCATTGCAATAGTCTAGATGACTCAACACCATTGATTGTACCAGGTTACGAAAAGTGCCTCATGGGAAGAAAGGTTTTAGTCTTCTGAGTTTCCACATTGACTGAAACATCTTCCTAGTGGTATTCTTAACTTGGCATTCAAGTGTGAGATTTCGATCAATGGTTACTCCAAGAATCTTCAAAGTGTCTGAGACAGGAAGGGAAAAGTTTGGTGTGGTTATGGAGGTGAATTTACTTGTGATGTTAGTATAAGACAATGTGTTTTGTCAGCATTAAGTTTTAATTGAAAAGCATTCGCCCATGAATGCATAATTTGGAAGTTGTGGTTGATATCCATAATTTCCATTAGATTATGTTTGAACGGGATATAGATCGTTACATCATCTGCATATATGTGTGGATTGAGGCCTTGACTGGATAACATCTTGGCTAGGGGCGTCGTCATTAGGTTGAAAAGGGTCGGGGAGAGTGGACATCCTTGGGGAACTCTGCATTCCGGTATCCATAGAGCTGACGTATTCGAATTAAATTTTACTTGGTACCTTTGTTGTTAAAAAAAACCTCTAAACCAATTGAGAACGTTACCTCCGACTCTGAAGTAATCCAGACTATTTAATAGAATTTTATGGCTTACCATATGTAGGAGGAGTATGTTATTACCAGTAGCTATTGATCGTTTGAATTTAGTGTGGAGAGTAATTAATACTGTTTCGGTGCTGTGGTTAGTCCGAAATCCTGATTGAGAATCGTGTAAAATTGAGAATTTATCTAGGTATTCACTATACCTTCCATTAGTTTGGTTATCAGGGGGATTGATGCTACTGTGCGGTAATTGGTTGTCATCTGCGTTTTTCTTTGGATCCTTGGGTATAGGGGTGAGTAAAATATTTCCTTTATCCTTTGGGAATAGTCCATTTTGTAGCATATAATTCATATGTATTGTAAGGTCAGATATGAATTGTTGAGGAGCTGAATTTAGAAGCTTGTTAGGGCATATCTCTAATTTGCAATAGGATTTGGCAAACTTCTTGAGTGCTTGGGAGATGGAATCATCCAAGAGTATATCAAAGTTAGTCCAGGATCTGAATATGATGTTCCAGATGTATCGACAAGCAAACTTGAAAATTATATGGTAAATGGAGTGAAAGATAGCATAACAGCAGTCTTCACTGAAGGAAAATTTGGTGCAGCGGACAGTTTGGAGTTGCACCCAAGAAAAGCAGAGATATGTGATAGTTCTACATTGTACTATAGCGTCAATACAGAAGAGGTGGTGTCCTCAAGTGAAGATACTGGTGCAGTTCAGCAGGTGAATGAAGTTGTCTTAAGACTGGAGGATGATAAACGTTTGGCAGAGCATGAGATTAAGGATCCAATCTTTCCAGTAACAAGTATCAGCCCAATATCAAGTAACTTCAGAAGAAGCATAGATCTGGGCCTCACTAGCCAATATGAAGTCTGCTTCATCTCCAGACACCTCAGAACTTATGGAGAATGAAGGAGTTTTTAAGATGCCGTATAAGAATTTTATGACCACTAGAATCTCAGCAGCTACGGCAGGGAGACAGGGACTAGAGGAAGAACCATGCTTTTCATCAACACCAAAACCAGAATCGATATGCCAGGAGCTGGAATTTAAAAAATCAAAAGCAAGGAAAAAGCTTTGTTGGCTGACAGAAATGTAAGAGAATGAGACTTAAGTAGAAATATATGGTTTCCAATAGTACTAAAACATTTTGGGCTTCCTTTAATATCTGTAGTGCTGTTCCTTACCTTATTTGGTGAATGATCATGTAAAATGGTTACTATCCTTCTTCTGATGCCCTGCTGAGTTGATGGACCATTCAGGTCTTTATCTGCCGTCACTTACTGCTATGTTATTTAGTCCTGTACGTATAAGGATCATCACTCCTTCCTTCCGGTGGACTGCAGGGGCCAACAAACTGCCAACCCACCCTTTTTGAAATTTAGCATGTTCTGTTGAAGATAAATGTGTTTCTTGCACAAAAGCAATATCCGCCTTTTTGCCTTTGTAAAGCCTGTAGCACGTTGGCCCTTTTAATAGGAGAGAAAACCCCTCCCAAGTTCCACAATACTATCTTAAGTGATCCCAAGGGCCCAATAATCCCACATAGCAACAAAAAATAACTTAAAAAAAAAGGACTCCAGAAAGGATGGGGGGGGGGGGATCCTTTCTGGAGTCCTTTTTTTTTTTTTTTTAAGTTATGAATGTGGGACTGTGCCCAGGGGCGGGAAGGGGGGGGGGCCCTTCCCGCCCCTGGGCACAGTCCCACACTCATCTTAATCACCAACCCTCCCACAAGACCACAGTACTACTCCATCCAGAACCAAAAAATACCTACACATATATCCCATCCCCACATCCAGCCAATTCCTCCCTGCCCACGCCCCCCGCTTCCCCATTAAACCAAGCACGTTCTCTTCCAGGACCAGATGTGAGCTCCCCACCTTCCTCTCTGCTGTAAGAAAAACCAATATACACATTCATCAATATTCTAAGAGAAACATCTCAAATAGTCTCTCTGCATTGAAATTTCAAGTCCTTAATATCAAAGTTTTGTCCAAGGAGCAGAAGCTCAATGCGGTTCCAAAGGACCAGTCACCCGGTTCTCAAACTGCAGTGCCTCATCAGCTAAGGTAAACACATTTCTCCGAGGACAAGCAGGCTGCTTGTTCTCACGATTGGGTCGACGTCCGCGGCGGCCCAGGAAACTGGCAAAATTTTGCAAGCAAAATAAAAAATCTTTAGAGAACGCTCCAGCGCGCGGGCAGAGCGCACCACGCATGCGCGAACGGCTTCCCGCCTGCAGCACGGGCGTATCATCCTCAGTTTCCTTTTTTTCTGGTCTGAGGTGGCATGGTTTTCACTGTGTTTCTCTTACAACGCCCAGGAGACTTCGTCTGTTAGCTTCTTTTCTTCGTTTCTACAAAATTTTAAACTTTTTTTTGTTTTGTTTTGTTTCTAGAGTAGTTTCCTTATTTCTTTAGTTTTTGTCACTAAATTTAAGGTTTCTTTTTGTCGTGGCCGGGTTTTATTTTCCCTTTTTCTACCTTTTTGATTGGCACAATCGTGTCCTTTAATTTCGTAGCTGCTTTTTTTCTGTCCATGTCATCGAGGAAACCCAGCAGCTTCAAGCGTTGTACTCAGTGCAACCGGACCATCTCCCATGCGTGGTGTCTCCAATACCTTGGGCCCTATCATCTACCAGCTGCTTTTTAAGCTGTGTCCTTTGATGAAAAAACGGACCGGTGTGTGTCGGGAGGCTCAGCGAGAAAAACTTTTTGCTGATGGGTCCGGTCCTTTGACATCGGCATCGGTACCGAGGTCGGCGGCTTCGACGTCGAGGGAAGCATCAACTTCGAGAGCGCAGGTAATGGCTACTGAACGACCACATTGCACTGGGAGCACCGAGGCATCGAGTGGGTCTCCTCCACCTGTCTCGAGGCCTACTGCTATGCAGGACCCCCGGGACAGACCTCCGTCGGACTCTGCCCTGAGGAGGCATGAGGATTCCACGTCTTTCTCTTCGGTACTGAGGAGTCTCGACGGGCGTCGAGTGAAGGCTAAGAAGCAGCGTCATCGATCTCCTTCCATGCGCAGTACGGAGAGCTTCGAGGAGCAGAGGGATTTGGCACCCGAGAAGTGTCGGCGCCGGGAGGACCTCTCGCCCTTTATACAGGAGGTGATGATGCGTCTGTCTTCTGGCAGCCTGGTACTGGCTCTCGAGCCCCCACAGATTCTGCCACTGGCTCCTGCACCGGCCCCACAGCCTTTTCCGATGGAGGCTCTCGATGGGCGCATCAGGGCCCTTCTTCAAGAGCTTCTGGAGGGATTGCTGCACCAGTCTACTTCGGTGCCAGGGGTGCTTGCGCCTTCTGCACCATCTGTTGAGCATCTGGTCCTTCGCCTGTGGTGAGGTCCCCGACTGTGATGCCGCGACTCTCCGACGTCGGTGGAGGAAGCTTCGCCGCAGTCCAGGTCGTCGTTCCTTGATGTCGAGACAGGCTCGAGTTCGGGCTGCTCTTAGCTTTTGTCCGATACCTGGATGAGCGTTCGTGGCAGGAAGAGGAAGATCCTAGATACTTTTCTGAAAAAGAGTCCTATGGGATCCCCTCTGATCCTACTCCGCCCAATGAAAGAAGGATGTCTCCGCCTGAGAGTCTTTCCTCCTTTGTTCGGGAAATGTCTAAGGATATTTCCTTCCCTATGGCGGTAGTGAATGGGCCCAGGGCCGAGATGCTCGAGGTCTTGGATTATCCTTCTCCACCTACAGAGGTTGGAACGGCTCCCTTGCATAACACACTCAGGGAAGTTCTTATGCGAAACTGGTCGTTCCCTCTCTCTAATCCGGTGGTCCCCAAAAAAGCTGAGTCCCAGTACAGAGTCCATGGAGAGCCCGGTGATGGTGAAGTCTCAGCTACCTCACGATTCTATGGTGGTGGATTCTGCTCTCGAGAGCCAAGAGTACTAGGGACTATGCCTTGGCGCCCCCAGGCAGAGAGTCTAGGACCTTGGATTCTTTTGGGTGGAAACATATCAGGCCGCTATGCTCGCAGCCAAGATTGACATACCAGCTCTACACGAGCATCCACTTGCGGAACTCGATGAGGCAACTGTCCAGTTTGGTCGAAGCACTTCTTCCGGAGCTCGCCGAACCTTTTCACTAGGTGGTCAGGCAGCAGAAGGCATGTCAAAAAGTCCTGGCCAGGGATACTTACGACACTTTTGATGTGACATCCAGAATAGCTGCTCAATCTATAGTGATGCGCAGACTCTCATGGCTGCGTGTCTCTGACCTGGATCATAAGATCCAGCAGCGAATGGCGGATGTTCCTTGCCGGGGGGATAAGCTTTTTGGCGAAGAAGTAGAGGATGTGGTCGATCAGATCAAAAAGCACCATGATGCTATGGATTCTCTCTCCCACCGGGCGTCTTCTGCTACCACCTCATCGAGCAGGTTTTTTTGGAGGGAGGAGGAGTGCTACTATTCCTATAATAGGCATGGGTACACTCCTGCTTCTCGACAGCCTACCCAGGCTCTGTCCCAGCATGCTCGTTCTAGTCAACAGTGTGCGCCTAAGGCCCCTGCGGCTCCCCAGCAAAAGCAAGGGACGGGCTTTTGACTGGCTCCAGTGCAGCATAGCCACAATGCAAGTGTCTGTTCCGGACGACTTACCGGTTGGAGGGAGGTTATAACCTCCGACCAGTGGGTTCTCTAAATTGTCTGGTTTGGATACACTCTCAATCTGGAATCCATGCCTCCAAATTGTCAACCGGGAGCGCAGTCCTTCAGCTCCCCAGCACAAGCAGGTACTTGCAGAGGAACTCTCCGCCCTTCTAAAGACCAGTGCGGTCTAACCCGTTCCACCAGGGGAAGAAGGGCTGGGATTCTATTCCAGGTACTTCCTTGTGCAAAAGAAAACGGGGGATGCGTCCCATCCTAGACCTAAGGGCCCTGAACAAATTCCTTGTCCGAGAAAAGTTCAGGATGCTTTCCCTGGGCACCCTTCTTCCCATGATTCAGGAAAACGATTGGCTATGCTCTCTGGACTTAAAGGATGCCTATACCCACATCTTGATACTCCCAGCTCGCAGGAAGTAACTTCGATTTCGGTTGGGAACTCGGCACTTTCAGTACTGTGTACTGCCCTTTGGCCTCGTGTCTGCGCCCAGGGTTTTTACAACGTGCCTGGCTGTTGTCGCAGCATCGCTATGCAGACTGGGAATGCATGTGTTCCCTTATCTCGACGATTGGCTGGTGAAGAGCACCTCTGAGGCAGGCGCTCTACAGTCCATGTGGATGACTATTCGGGTACTGGAGCTACTGGGGTTCGTGATCAATTATCCCAAGTCCCATCTTGTCCCAGTTCAAAAATTGGAATTCATTGGAGCTCTGTTGGAGACACGGACTTCTCGAGCTTACCTTCCCCAGGCAAGGGCAGACAATCTCTCCACCGATTTTTGCAGTTCCCTTCAGTGGTGGACCATTCGATCCAATTTGACCTTGTGACGTCCATTCCAAATTCCTCACCACAAGTGCTGACGATGGATGCATTCCTCCTAGGGTGCTGAGCTCATGTAGATGGACTTCACACTCAAGGAGCTTGGTCCTTTCAGGAAAAGGGTCTTCAGATCAACCTCCTGGAATTACGAGCAATCTGGAACGCTCTCAAGGCTTTCAGAGGCCGGCTGTCCATACAAATCATTCTGATTCAGACAGACAATCAGGTTGCTATGTATTACACCAACACGTAGGGGGGCACCGAATCTCGCCCTCTGTGTTAGGAAGCCGTCTGGATGTGGCTTTGGGCGCGCCGTCACGGCATGTTTCTCCAAGCCACATATCTGGCAGGCGTAAACAACAGTCTGGCCGACAGGTTGAGCAGCATAATGCAACCTCACGAGTGGTTGCTCAACATGGGCGTAGTCCACAAGATCTTCCGCGCTTGGGGCATCCCCTTGGTGTATCTTTTTGCCACTCAGATCTATCGCAAAGTCCCTCAATTCTGTTCCATACTTCAGGCCCATGACAGACTAGCGTCAGATGCCTTTCTCCTGCATTGGGGGACAGGCCTTCTGTATGCGTATCCTCCCATACCTCTAGTAGGGAAGACTTTGCTGAAACTTAATCAAGACCGCGGAACAATGATTCTGGTTGCTCCTTTCTGGCCTCGTCAGATCTGGTTTCCTCTTCTGGAGTTGTCCTCCAAAGAACTGTGGAGATTGGAGTGTTTTCCGACCCTCATCACCCAGAACGAGGGGTCGCTTCTACATCCCAATCTCCAGTCTCTGGTTCTCATGGCCTGGATGTTGAGAGCTTAGAAGTTGCCTGCTTGGGTCTTTCAGAGGGTGTCTCCCGAGTCTTGCTTCCAGGAAAGATTCTACGAAAAAGTGTTGTTCTTTCAAATGGAGGAGGTTTGCCGTCTGGTGTGACAGCAAGGCCCTAGATCCTTTTTCTTGTCCTACACGGACCCTGCTTGAATACATTCTACACTTATCAGAGTCTGGTCTCAAGATCAACTCCGTAAGAGTTCACCTTAGTGCAATTAGTGCTTATCGGCGTGTAGATGGTAAGCCTATCTCTGGACAGCCTTTAGTTGTTTGCTTCATGAGAGGTTTGCTTTTGTCAAAGCCCCCTGTCAATCCTCCACTAGTGTCATGGGATCTCAACGTCGTTCTCACCCAGCTTTAACCTTTCCTCAAAAGAGTTCATCCTGTTTATCATTTTGGTTACTCTTCTTTGAACCTTTTCTAATTTCGCTATATCTTTTTCGAGATATGGCGACCAGAATCGATTGCAATATTAAGGTGAGGAAGTACCATGGAGCAATATAGAGTCATTATAGTATTATTGGTCTCATTTACCTTTCCTTTTCTAATAATTCTTAGCATCCTGTTTGCTTTTTTTGGCCGCTGCCGCCGCACACTGAGCGGAAGATTTCAATGTATTGTCTACAATGACACCTAGATCTTTTTCTTGTCTTCTGAATCTCAAGGTGAGCCCTAGCATAAGTTTACTGATTTGGATTATTCTTCTGAATCTCAAGGTGAGCCCTAGCATAAGTTTACTGATTTGGATTATTCTTCCCAATGTGCATTACTTTGCATTTGTCCACATTAAATCTCATCTGCCATTTGGATTCCCAGTCTGCTAATTTCACAATCAACATGTTTTGACAACTTGAAATATTTTGTCAAATGCAAATTTAATCACCTCACCACCTCACTTTTTGATTTCCAGAGCATTTATAAATGTTAAATAGTACGGGTCCCAGTGCATATCCCTGCGGCACTCCACTATTCACCCTCCTCCATTGAGAAAAATGGCCATTTAACCCTACCCTCTCTTTTCTGTCCAGTAACCAATTCCTAAGCCACAAGAGAACATTCTCTTATCCCCTGACTCTTAATTTTCTCAGGAATCTCTCATGAGGAGCTTTGTCAAATGCTTTCTGAAAATCTAGATACTCTTCCTTAACCAGATCACCTTTATGTACATGTTTATTCACGCCTTCAAAGTAGTGAAGCAAATTGGTGAGGCAAGACCATTAAAGCAGTGTATGGGTTCCGTAATTTAATTCTTTTATAATAGTTTCGATTATTTTGCCCAGCACTGGAGTTTTGGTTACTGGTCTGTAATTTCCTGTATCACCCCGAGAATTATTTTTAAAAATCAGCGTTATATTCCAACCCTTCAATCATACGTTGGACAATTTTAATGACTGGTTGCAGATCACTAACAGCAGATCTGAGGTTTCATTGAGTTCTTTCATTACTCTAGGGTGCATGCCATCTGGTCCAGGTGGTTTATTACTCTTTTTTTAATTTGTCGATTTTGGCTTGGTGCGTCTTCTGGGTTCACCGAGATTTCTTTTAGTTCTCTACATTGTCACTCTTGAAAACTTATTTTTGGTGTAGGTAGATCTCTGTAAAGATTGAAACAAAGAATTCATTGTCTCTCTGCTGTGGCCTTTTCCTCCCTGAGTGCCCTTTTTGCTCCTTCAAGATCTAACAGTCCTATGGACTCCCTTACAAGCTTTCTCTTCTGATGTAACTGAAAAAGTTGTTACTGTGAGGTTTTTGCCTCTGCAGTAAGTTCTCCTTCCTATTCTTTTAGCCGCCTTCATCGGTGCTTTCCATCTAAGTTGCCAGTGCTTATGTTGCTTTTCATTTTCTTAATTTGAGTCCTTTTTCCATTATTTGAAGGATGTTCTTTTGGCTGTAATATGCTTCCCTCATTTCACCTTTTAACTAACTCATTTGCTCTTCTTTCCACCTTTATAAATATGTGGAATACATCTGGTCGGGGCTTTCAAGATGGTATTTTAAAATAATGTCTGATTTAAAGTCCTAACCTTTGCAGCTGATCCTTTAACTTCTTTTAAACAATTTTTCTGATTTTATTGTGGTCACCTTTTCGAAAATTAAATGCTGCTTCAGTAGATTTCCTTAGACTCCAGATATTATCTCAAATTAGATCATGTTAGGATTACTGTTTCCCAGCGGACCTTTCATACTATGCTCTGCATTCCACTACGGACTAGATTTAAAATATCTCCCCCTTTTATAAGTTTCTGGACCAGTTGATCCAAGTAGCAGCCATTTATTGCATCTAAGAATTTCAGCTCCCTAGTGCTCCGTGATGTAACATTTTATCCAGTCATATTGGGATAATTGAAATCACCCATTACTAACTATACTGTTGCCTAACTTTCCAGCTTTCCTAATTTCTTTAAGAAAATAAGTGTTGCCATACTGCGACAGACTGAAGTTCCATCAAGCTCAATATCCTGTTTCCAGCCGTGGCCAATTCAAGTTACAAATACCTAGCAAGATCCCAAAAGAGTAAAATGGATATTCTCCGAGGACAAGCAGGCTGCTTGTTCTCACTGATGGGTGATGTCCACGGCAGCCCCTCCAATCGGAACACTTTACTAGCAAAGGCCTTTGCTAGACCTCGCGCGCCGATGCGCACCGCGCATGCGCGGCTATCTTCCCGCTCGAACCGGCTTGTGTTCGTCAGTCTTCTTTTGTCCGCGCTCAGGACGGTCGTGTTTCGCCGTTCGCGCCCCTTAAGTTGACCCTCGCGCGTCTTTGAGCTTTTTGCTTAAAAGAAAAAAAAAAAAAAAAGGATATTGGAGGAAGACCTTTTCGGTCTTTTTTCCCCTTCCCGTATTTCCAGTTTTTGCCCCGCTAAGTTTACTTTCGTTTTCGGGGTAGGCCCTTTTGAGGCCTCGGTTCGAGTTTTTCTCTCCCTCTTTTTGGTGCCTTTACCGCCATTACGAGTTTTGATTTTGCCGGTGTGATTTTTCCGCCCATATCATCGAAGTCTTCCAGCGGCTTCAAGAAGTGCACCCAGTGCGCCTGGGTAATCTCGCTCACTGATAGGCACGCGTCGTGTCTTCAGTGTCTGGGGGCTGGGCACCGCCCGCAGGCCTGTAGTCTTTGCGCCCTTTTATCCGACCTCGGCATCGACTGTATCGACTGCATCGAGGCATCGACCCTCTGCATCGTCGGTACCGAGACATCGGAAGGCTGTGTCGACGTCGGTGGTACCGGGACCTCCACTAGTGCTGATGTCGTCGGACGGTGGTGCTTCGACTGGAGTGCAGGTGAGGGCTGTCCATTCCCCTGCTGGTGGCGGTGAGCCTTCGGGTGGGTCTCCCCCTACCCTGAGGGCTCCTGCGGTACAGCCCCCCCGAGACCGACCTTCTTCGGCCTCGGCCCTGAGGAAGCGACGGTTGGATTCTACGTTCTCGTCGGTACCGGGAAGTTCCGGTGACATGCTTCGTTTGAAAAAGTCAAAGAAGCATCGACACCGGTCTCCTTCCCGCATCGGTACCGAGAGCTCTGGGTCGCCGAGGGAGTCGGCACCCAGTAGGCATCGGCACCGGGAGGACCGCTCACCCTCTGTTAAGGAGGTGTCGATGTGCTCCACCTTGGACAGCCCGGAACCGCCTCCACGCCCGGAACAGACTCTGACCTCGACGCCTGCATCGGCTTCTGTGTCTTTCTCCACAGCCGCCCTGCACGAGAGTCTCAGGGCCGTTCTTCCAGAGATCCTGGGAGAGCTGTTGCGCCCTTCCCCTCCGGTACCGGGGGTGCTTGCGCCACCGGTACCGTCGAGTGAGGCGCCGGCTGACCCCTTGCCCGGGGTGAGGTCTCCGACATCGGTGCCGCTTGCGGTACTGACTGCGGCCGCCTCCCAGGAAGGCTCCCCGACGACGTCGGCGGAGGGAGCTTTGCCGGTGCTGGCGAGGGAGTCTACCTTTCGATGCTCACACCGTGGCCGTGTTTCCACGGAGTCGAGCCGGGCACGGCTTCAGACACAGGTTCATGAACTTGTGTCTGATACCGATGGTGAGGCCTCGTGGGAGGAGGAGGAGGACATCAGATATTTCTCTGACGAGGAGTCTGATGGCCTTCCTTCTGATCCCACTCCCTCCCCTGAAAGGCAGCTTTCTCCTCCCGAGAGTCTGTCTTTTGCGGCCTTTGTCCGGGAGATGTCTACGGCCATCCCCTTCCCGGTGGTTGTGGAGGACGAGCCCAGGGCTGAAATGTTTGAGCTCCTGGACTATCCTTCTCCACCTAAGGAAGCGTCCACAGTACCCATGCATCATGTCCTAAAAAAGACATTGCTGGCGAACTGGACCAAGCCTCTAAGTAATCCCCACATTCCCAAGAAGATCGAGTCCCAGTACCGGATCCATGGGGACCCAGAGCTGATGCGCACTCAGTTGCCTCACGACTCTGCTGTTGTGGATTTGGCCCTAAAGAAGGCTAAGAGTTCTAGGGAGCATGCTTCGGCGCCCCCGGGCAAGGACTCTAGAACCTTAGACTCCTTTGGGAGGAAGGCCTACCATTCTTCTATGCTTGTGGCCAAAATCCAGTCTTACCAGCTCTACACGAGCATACACATGCGGAACAATGTGCGGCAGTTGGCGGGCTTGGTGGACAAGCTCCCTCCTGAGCAAGCCAAGCCATTTCAGGAGGTGGTCAGGCAGCTGAAGGCGTGCAGAAAATTCCTGGCCAGAGGGGTATATGATACCTTTGATGTTGCGTCCAGGGCCGCTGCTCAAGGTGTGGTGATGCGCAGACTCTCATGGCTGCGTGCCTCCGACCTGGAGAATAGGATCCAGCAGTGGATTGCGGACTCTCCTTGCCGAGCGGACAATATTTTTGGAGAGAAAGTCGAACAGGTGGTAGAGCAGCTCCACCAGCGGGATACTGCTTTCGACAAGTTCTCCCGCCGGCAGCCTTCAGCTTCTACCTCCACAGGTAGACGTTTTTATGGGGGAAGGACGAATGTTCCCTACTCTTCTGGTAAGCGTAGGTACAATCCTCCTTCTCGACAGCCTGCGGCCCAGGCTAAGCCCCAGCACGCTCGCTCTCATCAGCAGCGTGCGCCTCAGCAAGGCCCCTCGGCTCCCCAGCAAAAGCAAGGGGCGAGCTTTTGACTGGCTCCAGCAGAGCATAGCCGACATCAATGTGTCAGTGCCGGGCGATCTGCCAGTCGGGGGGAGGTTGAAAGTTTTTCACCAAAGGTGGCCTCTCATAACCTCCGACCATTGGGTTCACATCTCATTACTGCCTGCAGCAGGATACCCGACGCGACAGTCGGTTCGGGCAGTCAGTGCTTCAGAATCTGTTCGGGGTTTAGAATCCAACTCCACCCCCCTAGGCCCATGTTTATTCTGGTCCAGGCTACACTCTCAGTTAGTTGGATAAATTGTAGGTCAATCTTAGTTATGTCCTCGCCGTTGCGAGGCCCAATTGACCATGTTTGTTGTTTTGAGTGAGCCTGGGGGCTAGGGATACCCCATCAGTGAGAACAAGCAGCCTGCTTGTCCTCGGAGAAAGCGAATGCTACATACCTGTAGAAGGTATTCTCCGAGGACAGCAGGCTGATTGTTCTCACAAACCCGCCCGCCTCCCCTTTGGAGTTGTCTTCCCTTGTTTGTCTTGCTACATATGGGACTGACGAACACGAGCCGGTTCGGGTGGGAAGACGGCCGCGCATGCGCGGTGCGCATGGGCGTGCGAGGACTAGCAAAAGCCTTTGCTAGTAAAGTGTTCCGATTGGAGGGGCTGCCGTGGACGTCACCCATCAGTGAGAACAATCAGCCTGCTGTCCTCGGAGAAAACCTTCTACAGGTATGTAGCATTCGCTTTATGCTGCTTATCCTCCAAATAAGCAGTGGATCTTCCCCAAGTCCATCTTAATAATGGCTTATGGACTTTTAGGACGTTAACCAAACTTTTTCAAACCCTGCTAAGCTGTTTTATCACATTCTTTTGCAATGAATTCCAGAGTTTAATTACACGGTGAGTGAAGAAATATTTTTTCCCAATTTGTTATAAATGTACTACTTGTAACTGTATTACATGCCCCCCTGTCCTAGTATTTTTGGAAAGAGTAAACAAGCTGTTCACATTTACTAATTTTATAGACCTCTATATCTCCCCTCAGTTGTCTCTGTTTTAAGCTGAAGAGCACTAGTCCTCCTTTTATCATTTTCATCATTGTCCCCTGTATCTTTTCTAATTCCACTATATATCTTTCGAGATGCAGAGACCAGAATTGCACACAGTATTCGACGTGCGGTTGCACCATGGAGCAATACAAAGGCATTATAACATACTCGTTTTGCTTTCTATTCCTTTCCTTATAATACCTAACATTTTATTTAATCTCTTAGCTGCTGCTGCACACTGAGCAGAGGTTTTCAAAGTATCATTGATGACTCCTAATGTGGAACCTTGCATTACATAGCTATAGCTTGGGTTCTTCTTTCGCACATGCATCACTTTGCACTTGTTCACATTAAATGTCATGTGCTATTTGAATGCCCAGTCTCGTAAGATCCTCTTGTAATTTTTCACAATCCTCTTAACATAGGAGTAGCCATACTGGGTCAGACCAATGGTCCATCTAGCGCAGTATTCTGTTTTCCAAACAGTGGCCCAGACAGATCACAAGTACCTGGCAGAAACCCAAATCGTGACAACACTCTATACTACAAATCTCAGGGCAAGCAGTTGCTTCCCATATCTGTCTCAATAGCAGACTATGGACTTTTCCTCCAGGAATTTGTTTAAACCCAATACGCTAACCGCTGTTACCACATCCTCTGGCAAAGAGTTCCAGAGCAGTGGCATAGCCACAGGTGGGCCTGAGTGGGTCAGGGCCCACCCACTTAGGGCTCCGGCCCACCCAACAGTAGCACATGTTTAGCAGTAGCTGGTGGGGATCCCAAGCTTGACCAGCTGAAGACTTCCCCCTGATGGTAATGAAAACGCTACTCTCCATGATACTGGCACTTGCGCATGCTCAGTTTTCAGCGCATGCCTGCTGCAGACTGCCAAGGTGGAAAGAAGCATTTTCCTGCCAGCTGAAATATTTTTATGGTGATGGGTTTTTTTTTTTTTTTTTGGGGGGGGGGGGGGGGGGGGGGGGGGGGGGAGAACATTTAGTGCCTACCCACTTCTTGCCTAGGCCCACCCAAAATCTGTTGTCTGGCTATGCCCCTGTTCCAACTATTCGTTGAGTGAAAAAAAAAATTTTCTCTTATTAAAAGTATTTCTATGTAATTTCCTCGAATGTATCTAAACTGGTAAAAAATTGATTTACTTATACTTGTTGTACACCACTCTGGATTTTATAGACCTCAATCATATCTCCCTTCATCCATCTCTTTTCCAAACTGAAGAGCCCGAAGAGCCCTAACCTCTTTAGCCTTTCCTCATACGAGAGGAGTTCATCCCCTTTATCATTTTAGTCGCTCTTCGTTGAACTTTTTCTAATTCTGCTGTATCTCTTTTAGATATGGTGACCAGAACTGAACTCAATACTCAAGGTGCAGATGCACCATGGAGCGATAACAAGGACATTATAGTATTTTTGGCTTTATCCTTTTCCTAATAATTCCTAGCATCTTGTTTGCTTTTTGGGCCGCTGCTGCACACTGAGCAGAAGATTTCAGCGTATTATATCTACAATGAAACTCAAATCTTTTTCTCGAGTGCTGACCCCCAAGGTGGACCCTAGCATCAGGTAACTGTTTGAATAACTGTCGTTGGCAAATTTTAATTACCTTACTAGTTATTCCCATCTCTAGATCATTTGTAAATATGTTTAAAAAGCAGCAGTCCCAGCATAGACTCCTGCAGAACTCCATTATCTATCCTTCTCCATTGAGAATACTGACCATTTAACTCTGTCTTTAATCAATTTTTAATCCACAATATGACATTCTCTTATCCTATGACTCAATTTTCTCAGCAGTCTGTAACTTAGTTACTTATAATAGTTTCTACCATTTTGCCCGACACCTATTTCAGGCTCACTGGTCTATAATTTCCCAGATCACCTCTGGAACCCTTTTTAATTATTGGTGTGACTTTGGCCACCCTCCATTCTACTGGTACCATGCTTGATTTTAAAATATAAATTGCATATTACTAACAATAGCTTTGCACATTCTGGGATGTATACCATCCGATCCAGGCGATTTGCTGTTCAATTTGTCACATTGCCCCATTACAGCTTCCGGGTTTACATAGATTTGATTCAGTTCCTTTGATTCGTCAGCATTTTTTTTGTTTGTTACATTTGTACCCCACGCTTTCCCACTCATGGCAGGCTCAATGCGGTTTACATAGGGCAATGGAGGGTTAAGTGACTTGCCCAGAGTCACAAGGAGCTGCCTGTGCCTGAAGTGGGAATCGAACTCAGTTCCTTAGTTCCCCAGGACCAAAGTCCACCACCCTAACCACTAGGCCACTCCTCCACTCTACCATTGAATACCATTTCTAGCATTCATATCTCTCCCATATCTTCCTCGGTGAAGACTGAAGCAAAGAATTCCTTTAATCTCTCCACTATGGCCTTGTTTTCCCTGAGTGGCCATATCTGTACTTTCTGTTCTGGAGGACAGTAGTACCAGCCCTATCAGTATACTTCATAAAGGTGATTAATAAATCCCAGTAAGTAAATAAAAATAAATACTCTTTTCCTTCACACATGGAATTTCTATCTATATCTATTTTATGTAAAATATTTGTTTCATTCCGTTTCCTTTTTAACATATAGCGGAACCCCCCCCCCCCCCCCCCCCCCCCCATACACACACACACAATTTGATCCACTCTTATTGTGATAATTTGTACCCTGCTATCACAGTTTCCCATTGATTGCTCTCCTTTCAACAGGTCCCTTAGTTGCCTATTAATTTAGTGTAGTATATTCTATCCCATTTTATTTTTAGGCTTCTAGCATTTGTTTACAGACAATTCTTTGAGGACAAGCAGGATTTGACTTCTCACATATAATACATGAGGTTATTGGAGCCTGGTGTGAAAGGTACCCTTAGCAATTTTTTCTGGAATTTCTGGGGCGGTCTCACGGAGCATGCATGCATTCTGTTTCCAGCTGCCACTGTTGTATGGAATTTTCTCATTCCTTCAACCTTTCTCCCAAATCACGTGACCATAAATGTGAAAGTATATTGAACACTTTGCGAGTCTTGTCCTTCTGTGTGGACTAAAGCCCATAGAAAGCCCACCCAAACATGATAGGGGGTGCCATTGGCAGACACATGCTTTCCAGTTGGTTAGCAGACTGCAGTTTCTTCATGTATACCTAGGCTGGGTTGTCTCTCTCTAAAAGTTGATGTCAAGGCTCATAATATTAGAATTATGTCTACATCTATTTATATTGTAGTTCTTTTCATTCTTTGGAGTTGTACATAAAGTGCTTTGTTGGTACTACCCTAGGCGGTTAATCAAATGGTTTGTAGCCCAATTGAGACCAGCCTCCCATATAGAGGAGATTTGCAAAGCTGTAACATGGACATCTGTCTGTAGTTCTCCGGGGTGACTCCCAGATCCAGCCAGGATCTCTACTCCAGGTGCCCAGCGCTTCCACCAGCTGCCTTCCATGTGCTGTGGAGGACCTGCAATCCATCTGCATAACCTCCAGGCATTCTCTGGGGTAACTCCCAGGTCCACCCCAATCCACCCAGGTCCTCCAAAACACTTTCTCTATACAGTTTGTATTTTCTCTCTGCTATTCCAAATGGCTCCAGTACAGTTTCTGTTCTTGGTACTGTCCCTTCCCACTACATACTGCAGGAACACATTGCCTATGATCTGCTTTCATCATCCCTTTTGTCTTTTTTTTTCTTGCTCTCAAATTTCAACATTTCCTTCCTTTCATTCAACCATCTCTATTTTGTCTCAGTACATCTTTGTTGTCATCTTGCCTCTCCTACTGTTCTCCATACTCTCTTATTTCTTCTGCTTTCCACTGGGGCTATCCGATTTCCTGTCCTCCACATCGGCTCTCATTCTATTCATGAAGGTCACACCACAAGTCTGTCTTAATTTCTATTTTTCTCCTCCCCCTTCTTCTCTGCCTTTCTCATATGTCCTGTGGAATGCCTGCTCTGTAACAAACTTTCCTACATCCACGACCTCTTTAGTGGAGGAGTAGCCTAGTGGTTAGTGTAGTGGACTTTGATCCTGGGGGAACTGAGTTTGATTCCCACTGCAGCTCCTTTTGACTCTGGGCAAGTCACTTAACCCTCCATTGCCCCTGGTACAAAATAAGTACCTGAATATATGTAAACCGCTTTGAATGTAGTTGCAAAAACCTCAGAAAGGCGGTATATCAAGTCCCATTTCCCTTTATTTCTCGTACTCTCCATCTGCTTGCCCTGAGACTTGGCTTTGCCCTGAATACTTTGCAGCCCTTTGTGATGGAGGTTACCTTTTCTCTCATATTTCTTGCCTGGTTGGAGTGGTGTCTGGCTGCTACTACTCACCCTCTTGTAGATTTCAACCTCTTCTTCCACCTCAGTCTTGCTGCTTTTCTTCCTTCGAAGTCCAATCTGTCTTTTCACTCCTCTACCTCTGAGTAGCAGTCATTTATCGATCCCCCCTCCCCCCTATAAGTCCCTTTTTCACTGACTTAGACTCCTGGCTTTCCTTTTTCTTTAACCTTTATCAACTTCCCTCATTCTTGGGCATTTTAACATTCATGCTAATAGTCCCTCTGACTCTTACGCTTCTCAGTTTCTCACTTTAACATCCTCTTTCCATATCATCATGCTGATCAATCCATAGACTGGTGGTTGTGTCCATCTACCAGCAGGTGGAGATAGAGAGCAATCCTTTTGCCTCCCTATATGTGGTCATGTGCTGCCGGAAACTCCTCAGTATGTTCTCTATCTCAGCAGGTGGTGGTCACACACAGCAGCAGCTCTGGCTAGGTCTCCAAGCCTAATTTTTAGGTTTTGTTGAGTACCTGGGGTTGAGGGCTCTTCTTGAGCAAGTGCAAACCTGGTGGCGCCAGGTCCCTCCTTTTCTCCCCCCTCCCGCTGGCTCCGTTAAAAAAAAAAAATTTTGAACGTCCTTAAGGGCGTTTATTTCGACGTTTATTTAAACGTTTATTGCAGCTACTCACTGGGACACCAGTTCGTTACAGCTCGGAGCGAGAAGCAGGTAATTTTTACCTTTTTATAACGGGCAGGGGGTTCCCTGATCGATCTCCACGTGGCCTATGGCGTCGGAGGGCGAGGGCGCGAAGAATCGCTCCTCGGACCGCGTGTGCGCTTCTAGCGGGGATGCAGGGGCCTTAAAGTCTGATTCGCCCTTGTTGGGTGTCAGTTTGGAGGCCGGTCAGTGTCCCGGGTCTTCCGGTGCGGCGGTTTTTCCCGCCATAAACGCCCATCCCCCGCTGCTCGCCTCCGCCATCTTGGCCGGCCACTCTGCTCAGACGGCTTCTTCTTGGGCCGCCCTTGAGCTGGGAGACGTTAATGCCATAGCCGCCCTTGATTTGGGCGACGGCAAAAAAGCGGCTAAAGTTAAGCGCCGTTCTTCCCATCTTGGATGCGCAGCATGTTTCTCCCCCGCTCTTGCGAGCGCCGGTTGAGGGTGCGTCTAGGGCTGTGGCCCAGGCTGCTGAAGTGCACAGTCTGGGGGGTTTCTCCCCCGAGTTTATTTTGCTGCTGCATCAGGCCTTCCTTATGCAAAACGCTGCCCCTTCTCCCTTGTCCGATAAAGGGGTTAAGGCCCCCGGAAGTAAACGCCCTCGGGTGGATTCCCAGGCCTTAGAGGACTCTGTCTCCTCTGATGTAGATGAGGGCAGCGTATCTGAGTTCTCCCAACGGTCCTTTGGGGATTCCTTGGAGGAGACGGATTCCCGCTCGGATGGAGCGGATGACCCCTCTGCAGCGCGGATCTTTCGCTCAGAGGATTTGCCCTACCTGTTAGTGCAGGCCATGAGCATTTTGAAGATTTCCTCTCCAGAGGACGTCTCTCCCTCAGCCCCTGTTGGCTCCGCCATTATGCTGGGGACGAAGCGCCCGCCTAGAACCTTCCACGTGCATGATGCCATGCACACCTTAATTTCGGCTCAATGGGATGTCCCTGAAGCGAGCCTCAAAGTGGCTAGTGCTATGTCCCGCCTCTATCCTCTGCCTGAAAGTGAGCAGGAGGCCTTTCTTTGGCCTACCGTGGATTCTTTAATCACTGCGGTGACTAAGAAAACGGCGTTGCCGGTGGAAGGTGGCATGGCCCTAAAGGACGCCCAAGACAGAAGATTGGAGGCGGCCTTAAGGTCGTCCTTCGAGGCGGCTGCCTTAAGTTTGCAGGCCTCAGTTTGCAGCTCCTATGTGGCCAGGGCGTGCCTGACGATTGTGCAGCGGGCTTAACCCTCGGATCCTTCCTTGAGGGCTGATTGGCCGGCCCTGGAATCGGGCTTGGCTTATTTGGCAGACTTACTGTATGATGTCTTGAGAGCCTCGGCTAAAGGTATGGCTCAGACAGTCTCTGCGCGGCGGTGGCTTTGGCTGAAGCATTGGTCTGCTCACCACGCCTCTAAGTCCCGCCTGGCTAAGTTGCCTTTTAAAGGCAAGGTGCTCTTTGGGGTCGAGCTGGACAAAATTGTGACCGATCTCGGCACGTCTAAGGGCAAGAGGTTACCAGAGGTCAGGGCTCGGGCCAGTGCTCGCCCCGGTAACTCCAGAGGACGGTTTCAGGAAGCCCGTCGGTACCGCCCGGGCAAGTCGGGCTCCTCTGCCCCCTCTTCCTTCAAGAGGAACTTCTCCCCCAAGCAGCATTCCTTTCGCAGAGACCGCCGTCCCGGTGGTGCGCCCTCCGGTCCTCCCCCAGGGTCTCGTACCCAATGACGGGGCCCTGGTCCATGGCCCAGTGCAGATTGGAGGACGCCTGTCCTCGTTTCTGGGCGAGTGGACCAGGGTAACTTCAGACGCTTGGGTGCTGGAAGTCATCAGAGACGGCTACAAGCTAGAGTTCTGCCGACCCTTAAGAGACGGGTTTGTACTCTCTCCCTGCAAGTCTCCGGTCAAAGCTGTGGCAGTGCAGCAGACCTTAGACAATCTGATCCGCCTGGGTGCGGTCGTTCCGGTGCCAGAAAATCAGCTTGGCAAGGGACGTTACTCCATTTACTTTGTGGTACCAAAGAAAGGAGGTTCTGTACGGCCTATCCTCGACCTCAAAGGGGTCAATCGGGCCTTGAAAGTTCGGCACTTTCGCATGGAGACTCTCCGCTCTGTTATAGCGGCAGTGAAGGCAGGGGAGTTCCTGGCATCCTTGGACATCAAGGAAGCGTACTTGCATATTCCCATCTGGCCTCCTCATCAACGCTTTCTGCGTTTTGCAGTCCTGGGCTGACACTTCCAGTTCAGAGCCCTCCCGTTCGGGTTGGCTACTGCTCCGCGGACCTTCTTCAAAGTAATGGTGGTCATCGCGGCCTTCCTGCGAAAGGAAGGAGTACAAGTCCATCCTTATCTGGACGACTGGTTGATCTGAGCCCCCTCTTATGCAGAGTGCGGCAAAGCTGTGGACCGGGTGATTGCTCTTTTGAGCTCCCTGGGGTGGATCATCAACTGGGAGAAAAGCCAGCTGCGCCCCACTCAGTCCCTGGAGTATCTGGGAGTTCGATTCGACATCCAAGTGGGCAGAGTGTTCCTGCCGGACAATTGGATTGTCAAACTTCAGGCTCAGGTGGACCAGTTCCTAGTAGCCTCTCAGCTTCGGGCTTGGGACTATGTGCAGCTGTTGGGCTCAATGACGGCACGATGGAAGTAGTGCCCTGGGCCAGGGCTCATATGAGACCACTACAACACTCTCTGCTGCAGCGCTGGACTCCGGTGTCGGAGGATTATGCTGTGCGCCTTCCCTTGGACCCAGCAGTGCGCAAGGCGCTGAGCTGGTGGCTGAAGACAGACAAGTTGTCTGCAGGGATGCCTCTTGTGACCCCGGAGTGGATTGTCGTCACGACGGACGCCTCTTTGACGGGCTGGGGAGCCCACTGCTTGGGAAGGACAGCGCAGGGGCTCTGGTCTCCTGCAGAGGCAAAGTGGTCTATCAACCTCCTGGAACTCAGAGCCATTCGGTTGGTGCTTTTGGAGTTCCTCCCGGTACTGGCGTTGAAGCCAGTACGGGTCCTGTCGGGCAATGCCACGGCTGTGGCCTATGTCAACCGCCAGGGAGGTACCAAGAGCGCCCCTCTTGCCAAGGAAGCCATGAATCTATGCCAGTGGGCGGAAGCGAACCTAGAACAGCTGTCAGCGGCCCACATTGCCGGAGTCATGAATGTCAAGGCGGACTTTCTCAGTCGCCATACCTTGGATCCCGGAGAGTGGCAGTTATCGGCTCAGGCGTTCTTGGACATCACGAAGCGCTGGGGCCAGCCGAGCCTAGATCTGATGGCGTCATCGGCCAATTGCCAAGTGCCGCGCTTTTTCAGCAGAGGACGGGACCCTCGATCTCTGGGAGTAGATGCTCTTCTCCAACAGCGGTCGACACAGGAGCTTCTCTATGTGTTCCCGCCCTGGCCCATGTTGGGCAGGGTACTAGACCGGGTGGCAAAGCATCCAGGCCGGATAATCCTGGTGGGTCCGGACTGGCCCAGACGTCCCTGGTATGCGGACTTGATCAGGCTCTCAGTGGACGACCCTCTGCGGCTGCCAGTGGAGCAGGGCCTGTTGCATCAGGGTCCCGTGGTGATGGAGGATCCCTCCCCCTTTGGTCTTACGGCCTGGCTATTGAGCGGCAGCGTCTGAGGAAGAAGGGCTTCTCAGACAAGGTCATCGCCACTATGCTGAGAGCGAGGAAGCGCTCTACTTCTACTGCTTACGCCAGGGTTTGGCGTACCTTTGCAGCGTGGTGTGAAGCAGGCTCACTTTCTCCCTTCACTGCTCCAATTTCTTCAGTGTTGGCGTTCCTGCAAGAAGGTCTGGAGAAAGGCCTGTCGCTCAGTTCCCTTAAAGTCCAGGTAGCGGCTCTGGCTTGTTTCAGGGGCCGCCTGAAGGGTGCTTCCCTGGCTTCGCAGCCAGATGTGGTACGTTTTCTCAAGGGAGTTAATCACCTGCGTCCCCCTCTGCACTCAGTGGTGCCTGCGTGGAATCTCAACCTGGTGCTAAGAGCCTTGCAGAAGCCGCCTTTTGAACCCTTGTCGAGGGCATCTCTGAAAGACCTGACGTTGAAAGCAGTCTTTTTGGTGGCTATCACTTCAGCCAGAAGAGTTTCCGAGCTCCAGGCACTCTCATGTCGAGAGCCTTTTCTGCAGTTCACTGAGGCAGGAGTGACTATTCGCACAGTGCCTTCCTTCCTGCCCAAGATTGTTTCTCGCTTCCATGTGAATCAGCAGCTCTGTCTCCCTTCCTTCCTACCCAGAGGAATACTCTGCTCTCAAATATCTGGATGTGAGACGAGTCATCATCAGATACTTGGAAGTGACCAATGATTTCCGGAAGTCGGATCATCTGTTTGTCCTGTTTGCAGGTCCTCGTAAGGGTCTGCAGGCTGCTAAGCCTACAGTGGCAAGATGGGTCAAGGAAGCCATTGCAGCGGCTTATGTGGCCGCGGGGAAGGTGCTGCCTATCCAGCTGAAGGCTCACTCCACTAGAGCTCAGGCGGCCTCGATGGCAGAGGCCGGGTCCGTCTCCTTGGAAGAGATATGCAAGGCGGCAACTTGGGCATCGGCCCATACCTTCTCCAGGCATTACCGCTTGACTGTGGCTGCTCGGGCGGAGGCCCGGTTTGGAGCTTCAGTGTTGCGGTCAGGGATTTCAATGTCCCGCCCTGGGTGAGTACTGCTTCGGTACATCCCACCAGTCTATGGATTGATCAGCATGATGATATGGAAGGTAAAATTATGTATCATACCTGATAATTTTATTTCCATTAATCATAGCTGATCAATCCATAGCCCCTCCCAGATATCTGTACTGTTTATATTCTGGTTGCATTTCAGGTTCAAGTTTAGTCTTCAGTTCCTGTTCAGGAGGACTTCGTGTTCAAGTTTTTTCAATCGGATTCTTCAAGAGTTGAGACGAGTTTGTGTTACAGTGAGCTGCTGCATTCCTCTCCCCTCCATTTTACGGGGCTGGATTGAGACATAAATTCTGCCGGTGTTCCCTCCCGCTTCGTGCGGCTGTTGGGCAGCTTTGTACCCCTCCCGCTTCGGCGGTGTTAGGGTCAGTCAGCTCCTCCCGCGGTTGCGGTTGCAGGATAAGCCAGATCCCTCCGCATCGGCGGGGTGGTGTCCCTCCCCCGCTCCGCGGGGATGAGCTGGACGGATTCCCCTCCCCCACTTGTGTGGGGATGAGCTGGGTTAATTCCCCTCCCCCGTTTCGGCGGTGGTGAGCTGGGCAGAGTGTCCCTTTGTGGGTGTAATTCTCTAAGTGCTGAGTCCTGCGGATGGAGCTTGGATATCGACATACTGAGGAGTTTCCGGCAGCACATGACCACATATAGGGAGGCAAAAGGATTGCTCTCTATCTCCACCTGCTGGTAGATGGACACAACCACCAGTCTATGGATTGATCAGCTATGATTAATGGAAAGAAAATTATCAGGTATGATACATAATTTTAC
Source organism: Microcaecilia unicolor (assembly GCF_901765095.1). Classification (NCBI taxonomy): domain Eukaryota; kingdom Metazoa; phylum Chordata; class Amphibia; order Gymnophiona; family Siphonopidae; genus Microcaecilia; species Microcaecilia unicolor. The sequence goes on along the minus strand of NC_044038.1, from coordinate 121,368,526 downwards.
CTTCAATCTTCAACTGTGCTCCACTACTCCTACTCACCAGATTGAAGAGTGAGCTGTTGGAGAAGACAGTGGCCAGTTTCTGCACCTCAGCTCTTCCCCTCTCAGACCATCATGTGCTAACTTTCTCTCACACCCCCTCCCCCTCACCCCCAGTCCACCAATACATTTAGGAATCTTCAGGCTATTGACACTTCCAGTGTTTCAAACTTCTCAACCACTGTTATCCAAGTTTGTCAGTGTGTTTGTCGCTTCCTATAATACTGTTCTCTGCTCTGGATACTCTTGCTCCTCCCATTGCTCGTTCTTTAAGGCATACAAAAACCCTAGCATTGGCTGACCTCTAGAATCCACTACCTGCATTCCTGTGCCCGATCTGCTGAACGCCTTTGTCTGAAATCCCATACACATGCTGACTTCATACATTTCAAATTCTTGCTGACCTCCTTCCAGTCTGCTCTTTCACTTGCTAAACAAAGCTGCTATCTCCAATTGACACATTCTTGGCTCAAATCCTCAATGTCTCTGCCACACTGACAGGCCAGCAATCAGAAGCCCCGCACTGTTCCAAATAGCGCTCTAACTCGGGGCTTTCAGCACCCCTATGATCAGAGCTAATAGCATGCAAATTTATGAGTGCTATTAGCTCTGATCATAGGGGTACTTCTGCAGGAGAAATTTGTGTGCACTACCTCCAATATATGCAAATATATTCATGCATATTCGTTGTGAATATCCTGACTGACTAGGTGTTTCGAGTAATGGGTTGAGAATAACTGCTCTCACTCTGGATCTGGGAACTGGACAGTATGACAAGAATTATTTATTTTTGCTGCACATTGATAACATGCTCAAGGTGATGTATGCAAAGCTATTTATAGTGCAAAGAGGAGATTCCACTATTCACTATAACACTTTGTAAAAAAAAACAAAAAAAAACAAACAAACCTACAAGCCCACACAAGGGGTGCGTCAGGTACATAGGAGGATTGTTAATAAACACAAATGTTAATATGTAGCATGAAAAAATTAAAACTGTAGTATAGTACAAATAATAAAAACATGAGAAATTGAAATCATAAAAACTTCATTGAATAATTGTAACAAAAACTGATTTAAAAAAAGTGTATAAATACTTCTGAAAGGACAAATGATAAAATTGAATGTTATCACTGGATCGTAAAATGGCCAAAATATTTAATTCATTCAAAATAGGGCTACATTTCTGAAGTAGACTGTGAAAACTGTAAGGCTTTTTATAGCTATTTTGCATGCTGTTGTAGTTTCTATAATTTGTAATTTTTCAGTTTGTATTTTTGTATTATCTTTTTTATTTTTTAATTTATAGAAGTCTTTATTGAGCTTTAAGGACATAACACCAAACATACTGAACTCGGCTCATTACATCAGAGTCCCAGTGAGCCAAACATAGTATTGAATATTAAAACATAAAGTACCATATGAGGTCATCGGTCCCATAGTAGACGCATTGTATACTTCAATTTTTTAATCCAATTTTATAATACCTACCCCCCCCTTCTATCCCCTATGGTCCCCCACCTTACCCTCCACACTTCCCCCTCCCATCTCAGACCATTCATTAGCTATCACGAACAAGCATTCAAGAAAGGCAGCCACACTTTTTCCCATTTGGGTTCAGTTCTCTGTTTCACAGCCGTCAGTCTCTCCATCTCACATATGTATCTCACTTTCGTAATCCAATCAATCAGCGATGGGACCCGCGGGGCCTTCCAATTCTTTGCCAGGTTAATCCGGGGGGCCTGCAAGGCTCCCCGCACCAGCAGCCATTGATTCAATTGTAGCCCCACAGGCCGCTGCCCCAGTTCAAAGATCAGAGGATGCCACTGTACAGACCTTCCAACCCATTGTTGGAGCCTAGATTGAACCCCCCTCCAGTACGCCTGTGCCTTGCGGCAAGAGCACCATATGTGTCCCATAGTAGCCACCTCCCCACACTGCCTCCAACATGCCCTCGTCACTGACGGGTACATATGGTGTAACCTTACAGGCGTTAAGTACCACCTGTAAAATACTTTGAGTGTATTCTCCTGCAATGCCACCGATCGTACAGATTTCAGTATACCTCTCTCCAGCTGCACTCAGCCTGTCTCTGGTAGAGCAAAGTTTAACTCTTGTTCTCACCTCCTCCTGTGTATAAGAGAAGGTCTGTGTCCAGCCATCAGATGTGTAAACAGGGAAGATATCATACCCCGTGTGGACTTAAAATTTACACACAAAAGCTCCAGGGGATGGGCCTCCCTCTTCATGCATCCTACATAGGTGGGTCCTTGCAAATAGTGAAGGGTCTGTAAGTGTGCATAGTGATCGTCCATCCTAAGTCTGTAATCTTCTACCAAGTTCTCAAAGGGTATCACTTTTGTTCCCACATGTAATTGTCCCCACATGTCTAGACCGTTTTTTCGCCCATCTTCAAAAGACAGTGTCTCCCACCCCTGGAAGGGAACCTTGGGTTGTCCACTGTCGGTTTAAGACCAGAAGTTGGGGGCTGGCGTTCCCCAAACATAAGGTCCCAATAGTAAAATGTGGCTTGCACTGTAGGCGGGAATTTATCTACCTGATCTCTATGCCTAGCCGGCAACCACATTTAATGCCCTAGTTTACGAACTCCCACCAAGGATTGCTCCAGTTGTACCCATAGCTTATGTTCTTCTGCACGGAACCACTCTACCGGCGCCCTTTGTGCAGCACAATAATACCAGAAAAGGTTAGGGACTCCCAGTCCTCCCTCCTTTCTACTCTTATACACGAGCGCCCGGAGAGCCTCGGTCTCTTCTGGTTCCAGATGAACCTGTTTAGGCTTTCCTGCAAACCGGACAAAAAAGACCGGGGCACTCGCGTAGGGATTACTTGAAATAGGTACAGGAGACATGGCAGCACATTCATCTTAATGGTAGCTATCCGACCCAGCCAAGATATCCCCATAGGCATCCAGTGGTCCAAGTCTCTTAATATTTCTTTCTTAAGTCCCGGGTAGTTCACATCAAATAACTCAGGCAAATGTTTAGGAATTTGCACCACCAGGTACCGTAAATCCCTTTCTGCCCATTTAAAAGCAAAAGATGTCTTCAACGTTTCCGACATACTTGGTGAGAGGCCTACAGTCATACCCATTGATTTGCTAGCATTCAACTTATATCCTGATAATCCTGGTGTAACCCTCTATCTCCCTCATCAGAGTGAAACCAAAGGCTTTGTCAAATACAAGAGAACGTCATCCGCAAATAATGCTATTTTATGTTCCTGGGCTCCTAACCGGACTCCTGCGATATTGACATTCTCACGTATTGCCGCCGCCAGTGGCTCCATCGCCAAAGCAAACAACAAGGGAGACAGAGGGCAGCCCTGTCTAGTTCCTCTTCCCAACCTAAATGCCCCTAAGTTCCCCCCGTTTATTCTCACGCATGCTTGTGGCGCCAAATAAAGAGCCCGGATCCAGGACCTAAAGAACTGCCCAGTCCCCACTCGCTGAAGAACCTTGTCCAAGTATCCCCAGTTGACCCTGTCAAAGGCCTTCTCCGTGTCTAGTCCTAACAACACTAATGGGATGGCCTTTACTTTTGCCCTGTATAATAAATTCAACGTTCTACATATGTTGTCCATCGCCTGCCTCTTGGCTACGAAGCCAACTTGGTCCGGATGGATTAGGGTAGGGAGCACCTCGCCCAGGCGGTTCGCCAATACCTTGACGTCAGCATTAAGTATCGAGATGGGATGGTATGATGCGCATTCTGCCTTGTCTTTGCCTGGTTTTGGAATTACTGCTACCCAAGCCTTCATCATCAATTGGGGGAGCCTAGCCCCCTCTCTCACTGAATTAATAACCATCACCAGATACGGTGCCAGTACCCCTCCAAAGGTCTTAAAAAACTCATTTGTGTACTCGTCTAATCCCAGGGCCTTGCCAGCTGGCAATGACTTAATTACCTGGAGTACTTCTGCTACCTGCACCGGGGCCTCCAGGTCTCTCTTTTGCTGTTCTGACATCTTTGCAAGCCTCTATCTTGTAAGTATTTATCTATTTCCCCAGTCTGTACAGCCGCATCCTCCCTGTATAACGATTCGTGGTACTGGGCAAATCTCTTCCTAATCAGAGTCGAGGTCTGCAACAGTGTCCCTTTATCTTTCACTTTCAGAATTTGCCGGTCAGCCCTCATCTTCCGCAATTTATTGCCCAACAACCGTCCTGGCTTATTAGAACTTTCATAATATACCTGTTTTAGGCGGGCATGTAGAAACCGCAAACTCTCTTCATGCAAGTCAGCCATCTCCAACCTCACCTCCTGGAGCCTTCGGTAGTCAGCCACAGAGCCAGTCGCCCTGTACCTGTCCTCCATGGCCCCCAACCTCTCCATACACTGGACCAAACGTACCTTTCGTACCCTGGCCCTTTGACTAGCACACTTGATGAAGTAGCCCCTTGCTACAGCCTTGAAGGCATCCCATACCACTCCCAGTGTGGGACCTGAGTCTATATTGATGTCAAAATATTCCTTTAGGACTGGGATAAATGTAGCCACCGTGTCCGGGTCCTTTAACAAACAGTTATTAAGGGCCCATCTTCTGTCCAACATCCTCCCTGATGGAGGGGATGATGGCCCAGACCGGAGCATGATCTGATACAGAAATATGCCCGATTGAGGAGTCTCCCCCCCACTTAGCAGAGTCTTATCAACAAACACGTAGTCCAGTCTGGAGTAGGATAAATGCACCCGGGAGTAAAAAGTATAATCCCTCCCTCTAGGGTTCCCCTGTCTCCACACATCACATAGCCCCAGCCCCTCCACCAAGTTTTTCAAAGCCTGAGAGACTATAATCGCCTGGAGCAGGAGATGTAGACCTATCGAGACCTGGCTGCATGGTCGCATTGAAGTCTCCTGCCACCAGCACTCTGCCTCGTGCAAATGCCTGCAAATCCCTCTGAAGACAGAGGAAAAATCGCTCCTGCCTCTCATTGGGAGCGTACACACATGCCAGCGTACATTTCTCCTGCTCCAGCATAACATGAACAAATAGATAACTCCCCTCAGATTCCCGCTTCTCATGTAGTATCTGAACCTGGACATCTTTATGAAACATGATGGCTACACCTCTTTTCTTAGCCCCTTTCACATCGGATGCACAACACACCAGGGGGTACTGCTGAGAGGACAGCAGCCCCTCGTTCTTCCTACGGAGGTGGGTCTCTTGCAGAAAGACCACTTGAGGGTGCATCAGACGTAACTCTCGCCCCAAAGCATGCCTCTTATAGGGCGAGTTCAGTCCCTTTATGTTGTAAGTCAGAAATTTAAGGACTGCCATCCTACTTTATCCTTTCATAACATTCTGTTAGACAAATGTTTGGTCTAAGCCCTCTTACCAATCCCACCCCAACCCTCTCCCCCATCTAACCCCTCCCTACTCCCTAAATCCCCCTCCCATTCCCTCCCCTCCAACCCCTGACCTCCCCCCCCAACCTCAGATATCGACCCACCAACCAGTGTGACCCCACACTACTTGGGACTATTAAGAAAGAGACCCCACTAGCCAAACATATCATTTGTAAATTCCTGTCAAGATACTTACATACGAAGTGCCCCTCAACCCCCTCTCCCCACACCCTTTTTCCCACCCTCGCTGCTTTCATACACTCCCAACTGCTCACCTCATGTCCAGTCCTTATGCATTGTCCTTTCAGTACCAACTACGTCCATGGCTTGCATTGCGCTCCCAACGGAGCACTGGGTTCCAAATTCAGCATAATCAGTCGCCTCTCACGTCTGGGCCGTGTTCTTCTTCGATGGTTTCTCCACCCTTTTTCACCGCTGTAGTCGTGCCTTAGTGGAGGGTGCCATCCCAGCCGGCGGAACCTCAGTCGGGGCCAGACCCGCTGCAAACAAATGTTGCCACGCCATTTCCACTTTTCGACAGCGGGCCCTCTCTCCTTTGATCTCAAAGCAGATAGCAAACGGAAAGGCCCACCTATAGGGTATCTTCTCCTTGGTCAATATTTCAATAACTGGTTTCATTTCTCTTCTCTGGTTCAAAGTGAACAATGAGAGGTCCTGACAAATCGATACCCGTGACCCATTGTATTCCAGTAGCGGATTAAGACGCGCTTTCTGCCATATCTGCTCCTTGGTCCCGTATGCTGTAAATCTAACCACAATGTCCCGCGGTTTATTATCTCTGGGTTTCCCCAATGCTCTGTGGGCTCTGTCGATACCCATTGCTCCCATGTCAAAGTTTTTGCTCATCAGCTTTGTACAAATGGTGCGCTCCACCTCCGGGACATCTTCTAGCCTCTGGTACTCCACGGAAGCGGAGATTCTGCCTGCGCCCCCTGTTTTCGATGTCGTCTAGGTGATATTGTAGCTCTTCGACCTTCTACGCCATTTTAATCAATCTCCTGTCGGCGTCCTCATTCTTCTCCGCCTGCTCGTCCGCCCTCTCTTCAAGCGCCTCCACCCTTCCCCCCAATTCTCACAAATCAACACTGAGTGAGTCTACGTGTTCGAGGATTTCCTCCTTAGAAGCGAGAATTTCGGCTCATATCTCCTCGAAGCACTTTTTCAGCTCCATCGGGAGGGCTGTTGTAGGGGCAGGGTCCTCCCGTTCCTCATGGGGGGCGGGCGGTTCCGACTCCAGTGTGCTCCGCAGCTTCGGGGACGCAGGTTGAGATAGGCCCTTCGCCAACTGCCGCCTGGACAGGCGCGCGCTATCCTGTAGCGGCATGTACTTTTTTTTTACTCATCGCGTTGGGAGTCGCCTCTTTCCACCTATCCTCAGCAAATTCGCTCGAAAGGAGATGCAATTGACCACAATTGGCACAGTTTTTGGGTGAGAGTGTGCGGAGCTAAGGAATCAAGCAGCCATTTAGCTTCCTCTGTATTATCTTTTCATTACTCTTCATTTTTAAAAAAGTTTAGGGCTTCATTTTGATTAAAAATTTGTTATTGCATAATTAACAGTACACTTGTTTTAGTTCCCAGTGCAGCTCCTTGTGACTCTGAGCAATAGCGGAATTAGAAGAGGTTCAACAAAGAGGAACTAAAGTGATAAAGGGGATGGAACTCCTCTCGAATGAGGAAAGGCTAAAGAGGTTAGGGCTCTTCAGCTTGGAAAAGAGTTGAGGGGGGGATATGATTGAGGTCTACAAAATCCTGAGTGGTGTAGAATGAATAGAAGTAAATTGATTTTTTTTTACCTGTTCCAAAAGTACACAGACTAGGGGACACTCGAAATTACATGGAAATACCTTTAATTGGAGGAAATATTTTTTCACTCAATGAATAGTTAAGCTCTGGAACTCTTTGCCAGAAGATGTGGTAACAGCAGTTAGCTTATCTCGGTTTAAAAAAAGGTTTGGACAAATTTTTGGAGGAAAAGTCCATAGTCTGCTATTGATACAGACATGGGAAGCAACTGCTT